>NC_063344.1:22232486-22280331 GCF_021869965.1 Rhincodon typus
TGCTGTGTTCATCCAGCTCTACACCTTGTTATCTCAGATTCTCCAGCATCGGCAGTTCCTACTATCTCTGTAACAGATTAATGGGGACTTTGTTTCATTCTTATTTTTGTCATTTGTGAGATTTTCATACTTACAAGTCATTGCCTAATCAGCAGTGATCACTCCATCCAGAGGTCAGTATTCAATGGTTGCTCTGCTCCAGCAATCACTCTGCTCTAGTGGTCATTCTATTTAGTAGTCACTCTATCCAGTGATCACTCCCCTCCAGCAGTCACTGTACTCCAGCTCTGATTGGGTAGTCACTCTTCTCCAGCAGTCAAGTAGTCCTGTATTGAGGCTTCACCAGGTCGACACTCATTTTCACGCATGCCTGGTGCAGCTTCTAGCATATTGTCCTACACTCTCCAACTGATGCAGCATTGATCCCATGGCTTGATGGTAATGGTAGGGTGGGGGATATGTTATGAAGTTACAGACTGTGTTACTGAACAATTCTAATTGTGTTGATGGTCCACAGCACCTCATTGATGCCTAGTTGCAAGATCTGTACAAAATCTATCCCATTTTGCATGGCGATAGTACTACATAACGCAATGATGGGGATCCTCAATGTGAAGGTGGGCCTTTGTCTCCACAAGGACTGTGTCAATATCTTCACTGTGGACAATATCAGTAATATCCCACAAATAGTTGTGAAGTGAGAGGTGAAAGTTGGAGGGAGGAATTTAAAACAATTAAAGTCATTAGGGAAGGGGTATCAAAAAAATTATTAGAACTAAAATCTGACGATACCCAAGGTCTTGATTAACTTGATCCTTAGGTTTTAAAAGGAGATAGCAGGTGCATTAGTCTTAATTTTCCAAAATTCCCTATTTGGGAAGAATGTCTCATCACAATGGAAAGTAGTAAATGTAACCACTCTACTTAAGAAAGTATGGAGACAGAAAGCAAGAAACTGTGAGCAATGAGTAAGTAACAGGCACTGTAGATCAAAGAGAACCAGTGAATGTGGAAAATACAGTGGCACTAGTCAAAATCTTCCAGTCTTTCTTCCTTACTTATGGATGGGCTCAAAGAACTGGAGAATTGCAAACATTAGACATGTGTTCAAAAAGCGCTGTAAGGATAAAGTCAGCAATTATAGACCAATTTAACTTCAGTGGTGAGGAAGCTTCTCAGAACAATTACTTGGCATGGATTTAGTAGCCACATCACAGAGAGAAAAAAGAACCTGTAAAACACAGCAAAACTTGGAAATGAACCTATGAGTCATACTGGAGCACTGTTTTAGATTTATACAAGACAAGTCAGACCAGTATGCACCATTGTCAAGTTTTACTAGCTTTTCCTTCTGGGATGGGTAAAGGTGTGTTGATAAGACTGAGTCAGCATGAATTTCTGAAGGGAAAGTCATGTTTTATTAACTTTCTGGAGTCTTTTTAGGAGGTAGCAGAAAGGCTCAATGAGAGTAACATTGTTGATGCAGTGTACATGGACTTCCAGAAGGTACTTGATAGATTGCTGCACAACAGACTTGTGAGGAAAGTTAGAACTTATAGAATTAAAGAGTGTCTTGGCTTAACTGGGAAGAATGTAGGTAGCATGGTGGCACAGTGGTTAGCACTGCTGCCTCACAGCGTCAGGGACCCAGGTTCAATTCCACCCTTGGGCGACGGTACGTGTGGAGTTTGCACATTCTCCCTGTGTCTGCATGCGTTTCCTCTGGGTGCTCTGGTTTCTTCCCGCAGTCTAGGTGGATTGGTCATGCTAAATTGCATGTTGTGTTCAGGGATTTGTACATTAGGTGGGTTAGAGGGGAATGGGTTTGGGTGGGTGCTCTGAGGGTCAGTGTGGACTTGTTGGGCCAAAAGGCCTGTTTTCACACTGTAGGGATTCTATGATTACACCAAAATTTATGCCCCATTGTTGCTCAAGCCATCATGAAATGTGTAAGATCTCAATTAAATTAATAAGATTACCAATTTGCCACACTGACTGCTATTCAGGACAAAAGCAATTCATACCAGGTTTCGTCACAAACAGAAAATAACTTGATTCTAACACACTTATGCCAGGAAAAGAAAAGATTCAGAGTCAATTACTATGTCACTTAAAATATACCCCTTCAAAACCACAGTAATACAAACACCCATTTGGGGTTAAGGCAGACAAAAGCCAAACAGTTTAATACATATATCATGGGTGGAAAGAGAATATTGGAATTTAGAAGAATGCGAGATGATCTTATTAAAACACATCAAATACTGAGGGGGATGAGACTGAGTAGATGCTGAATGGATACTTTCCCTTTTGGGAAAAACTAGAATAAGGGGACACAGTTTTAATAGAAGGGGTCTCCAATTAGAAACAGAAATGAACACATTTGTTATTCTTTCAAAGGGTTGTGCATCTATGGAATTCTCTGCCTCAGAAAGCGGGGAGGTGGCATCACTGTCTATATTTTAAGGCAGAGCTAGATGGAGTCTTGATTAATAAGGGAGCCAATGGTTATCCAGGCAGGCAGGGAACTTTGGTTTAACCATGATCTTATCGGAATGAGGAGCAGGTTAGAATGACTGGATAGCTTTCTCTCGCTCCTAACTTTTACGGTTATATGCTGCTTTGTTGGTGTATGCACTGGTGCCTTGTTAGTGTCCACTGTGTGTTTTCTTTTCACTCATGAGATATACATGTCACTAGCTATGTTAGCATTTAATTGCGTGTTCCTAGCTGCTTGAGAAAGTGGTAACCAACTGTCCTCTTGAGCCACTGTAGTCTATTTGCTGTAGGTAGATCCATAATGTCATTAGGAGGGACTTAAAGAATTTTGACTCAATGATACAGAAAGATTGATGATACACTTCCAAGTCAGGATGGTGAGTGGCTGGGAGCAGAACTTACAGGTGTTCACATGTATCCGCTGCTCTTCTCCTTCTGGATGATAGTGATGTGGTGCTGTCAAAGGAGCATTGGTAATTTTCTACAATGCATCTTGTAGATGGCTCACACTGCTGCTAATGAGCATTGGTGGTGGAGGGAGTGAATGCTTGTGAATGTGATGCCAATCAAGCAGGCTGCTTTGTTCTGGGTGGTGTCAAGTTTCTTGAGTGTTGTTGGAGCTACACCCATCCAGGCAAGTGGGATGAATTCCATCACTTTCCTCACTTGTGCCTTATAGATATTGGACAGGCTTTCGTGAGTCAGGAGGTGAGTTACTCACTGCAGGATTCCTAGCCTCGGAACCGCTCTTGTAGTCACTGTGACTGATCCAGTTCAGTTTCTGGTCAATGATAACCTCAAGGATGTTGATAGTGGGGAATTAGTGATGTAAACACCATTGAATGTCAAGCAGTGGTGGTTAGATCGTCTCTTATTGGAGATGGTTATTGCCTGGCAATCGTGTGGCATGAATGTTAGTTGCCACTTTTCAACCCAAACCTGAATATTGTTCAGATCTTACTGCAATTAGACATGGGCTGCTGAGGAGTTGTGAATGGTGCTGAATATTGTGAAATTATTGGTGAAAGTTTCTATTTCTGACCTTGTGATGGAAGCAAAGTCATTGAGGAAGCAGCTGAAGATGTTTGGACCACCACCTAGAGGAACTCCTGCAGAGATGGCCTGGAACTGAAATGACTGACCTCCAACAATCACAACCATCTTCCTTTGTAGTAAGTAAGACTCCAACCAGTGGAGAGTTTTCCTCCTGGTTCCCATTGATTCCAGTTTTGCTAGGGTTCTTTGATGCCACACTCGGTCAAATGTGCCCTTGATGTCAAAGGCAGTCACTCTCACCTCACCTCTGCAATCCAGCTCTTTTGTCCACATTTGAATCATTGCTGTAAGGAGATCAGGAACTGAGTGGCCCTGGTGGAACCCAAACTGGGCATCACTGAGCAGGTTATTGCTGAGCAGGTTCTGCTTGATAGCACCATTCATGTCACCTCCCATCACCAGTTGGAAACAGCGGTGCCCAGTCAGTGTCCAGTGCATGGACCAGTGCCTTGTCGGAGATATTTTTCAGGTCCTTCAATATCGGAAAATGGGGTTTTACAGATCTTAAACAAGTCCAGGGACAAAAACAGAGGGTGATGGCAATTGAAGTTCTGTGATAGGCAGTGGTGATGAAGAAAGGGAATGATGGAACAAAGCAATAATGAGATAGTGAAGAAATAAGGAAAGGAACTGAAGATAGATCTGGAGGAAAAGTAAATGTGAGCGAGAAATACATTATCAGCAGCTTCCAATCAAATAGGAAATGGGAGCAAGAATGACAATATGACAATCAGTGACAACAATTGTTGGACTCGCTGGGAGATGGAAGAGCTGAAGCGGTAAATAAGGAATCCTGAGAACTTGAGAAGAATTTGATCCGATATTGGGAAAATGAAATTGATTCTAGAATACCAGGTGGTGACATTTTAAACAGAGTTAATGTTTCTTCCCTCGTTATGTTAATCCTGTTTCTCTCTCCATGGAAACTGACAAACCTGCTGAGTTTTCACTGGCACTCTCTTTTAATTTCAGATTTCCACCATCCGCAGTATTTTGATTTTATTTATAAGCAGAATATTGGAGAAAGGTCAAAACGAATGAGAGGATGAGAAGGAAGCATGTGATAAAATGTCATATGACACAACCTCCAGGAATTCAACAGATCAGATTTGGGGCCCGTGAGGAGCGACTCTGATGATGTGGTATATTTTCAGAGTAATTGGGGATGGGTTATTGCAGGCGTTCTGACCAGCTGCATTCACATCCCGAAAAGGAATAAAAATTAGAGGTGGTCTCATTATTCAGTATATGCAGAGGGAGCAGTTGTTCAGGAAATTACTGTTTGTTCAGCAATGTAAATCCAGATAATCAGGTGCCTGAGTTATGTCCCCCTTGAACACGTCAGATTGTTAAAACGGTCCGTAAAACATACCTTGCCCTTTACGCCAGTTGCTATGAGAAACAAAACTGTGTAACTGCATTCCTCAGAGAATTCCATTCTCACCAGAATTTACTGACATTGGTGTCATTGTGTCAGGAGACAGGATGAAGTGCAGCTGTAAATGTTAATGTTTGCTTATTACAACCTCATTATCCACATTTTGAAACATTTCAAGTCTTCACTCTCCCAACTCAGGCACTCAATAGAAATCAACGTGCTTTCCTCTGAGGATCATACAACAGCAGAGACGAACAAACTGAAAGGCGCAGAGCGAACTGTTCACTAGCAAGCTGCGCAAATCAATGAGCAAGTCATGAAGGTACAATGATACCCTCTAGCCGCGAGTATGACAGGGGAGACAAGCTGAAAAAGGTTCAGTGAACAGCCATGAGGTTTTATTTTCCTGTGTTTTCTAACCTGCCATCTAGCATCAGCATGAAAAATGAATCAAAGTTGCAACAAACTCAGGCTCAGTTCACCATCTACCAGCTCTGTACTGTAATCTGTGCACTAGACTTTGTGCACTGGCTTCAGCTCTCTGTGTTCAGATGTGTGCGTACCAGGTTCTGTGTATTGTGTTCAACCCTTTATATACCAGGGTCAGTTTTCCGTGTCGCAGGTTCATTTTCATGTGCACTGGGTTCAATTCTTGACAAAACAGCCTCTGTGTAATGTGTTCAATTCTATGTATAATATGTTCAATTCTCTGTGTTGTTACAAAGATATTTCATATTTAATTTTTCTTGAAAAATTACATTTTAAAGGTTTTTTTAATTCATTCAAGAGATGTGGGCATCGCTGACAAGGTCAACATTTGTGGTACATCCCTAATTGCCCTTTAATTGAATGATTTCTTAGTCCATTTCAGAGAATAGTCAAGGGTCAACCACATTGTCGTAAGTTTGAAATCATTTGATAGGATGGCAGATTTCCTTCCCTAAAGAACACTAGTGAACCAGATACATATTTACAACAATCAGAAATGGTGCCTGCATGTTGATCATTCGACTTTTTTCTTAATTCCAGATCTTTATTGAATTAAAACTTCACCACCTGCCATGACGGGGATTGAAGCCATTTCTCCAGAACATGAGGGATTCTGGGTTATTTGTCTAAGAATATAGTGACTATACCAATGCCTCCACAAATTGCACAGAAAGGTTTTATTTCAAATTTTGTGGAAATACATGCAGTGATTTCTTCAAAAGAGGTCATTGAGGCCACTGTAGACATGGATCTTTTTAAAACAAGACCAATGTTTTTTAGCTTATCTGTGTTTATCTGAGTGGGAGAGTTTTATAAAAGAGTCAGTGTTTTAACTCATGGAATTAATTGTCAACAGTTCATAGTTGTTTACCTGTAGTTAGTGTCATTTATTTGTAATAAATATAATTCTTGTTAAGTACAGAAACCTAGTCCATGTTTTCTGTTAATCTAGGTCTATAAAGACAGGTAAAGTGGTGAATTTTTCATGTTTTGATAAAATTTTTACCTTCTGTGACTACTTCCAAAATAGCAGTATTTGATTTCCAGCTTACTACCCCAGTGAGGTGTGATATGCTCAGAGCCATTCTCCTGCCTTCTCTCGGTGACCCTGCCTTATTCCTGTAACCCCACTTATCGTTTCTTTGAACTCATCATTCAATGCCATCTTGAACCTACCTCCATTGCATTTCCAGGCAGTGCATTCCAGATATCAAAAATATTTTTCTCACATCATTTTTTTTGACAAATCTCTTTAGATCTGTGTCCTTGATCCTTTTACAAGAGGGAACCATTTCATCCCAGCTACTCTATCCAGATCTCTCATGATTTTGAAAACATCTATCAGATCTGCTCTTAGCCTTTCTTCTCTCCAAAGAGGACAGTCCTAACCTCTTCAAACTATCTTCATAACCAAAATCCCTCATCCCCTGAGCCATTCCTGCAAATCATTTCTGCAGTCTTTCCAATGTGTTCATATCTTTTCTAATCTGTGGCATCCTGAAAACATGAAATCCTGAAAACTGGGTTCAGTTTTGCATGTACCAGTTGCAGTGTTCCTTGTGTATTCACTTCAATTCCCTATGTTCCGGATTCAGTTCTCTGCATACTGGAGACAGTTCCCTATGTACCATGTTTTATTCTTTGTGTACCAGGTTCAGTTCCCTGTGTACTGGGTTGAGTTCCCTGTACACAGTGTTCAGTTTCCTATGTGCCATGTTTTGTTCTCTGTGTACCAGGTTCAGTTCCCCGTGGTACCATTTTCATTTCGCTGTGCATCACGTTCAGTTCCCTCTGTTTCGTGTTCAGTTCCCTGTATCCTGGATTCAGTTCACTGTGTACCATTTTCAATTCCCTATGTACTGGATTCAGCTCGCTGTGAACTATGTTCAGTTCCCTTTGAACTTCACTCAGTTCCATGTGTACCACGTTCAGTTCTCTGTGTACCAAGTTCTTTTTTTTAAATCTATTTACCAGCCATTTCCTACCATGTGTTAATACACATAGGGATGTTATTAGAAGAGATTAAGAAACAATAATACATAAAAATCTAGTCAACTTCCATAATTTTGAAACTGTGTTATGACAGTGACTGTTTATTGGGGAATGTTGTGGGACTGAGTGGTTCTGATCTCTCCCAGGATTATAATTAGCAGCAGTTGGCTAGAGTCCAAACTCTGATTAGGAGCAACAATCCAGAGAATGATGACATTTCCTGTTTATTAACATCAATTGAGAGAAGATTTCAATTATGTTTTTAAGGGAACAGTCTTTTACTTGCGACAATTTTACAATTTATAAACAATTATTTTCAGAAAAAATAAATAGTGAAGTCTTTGATATGTGGCAGTTCTCAACAAACTAATTAGTTTAAGCAAAAGCTTCGGTGTTGCTTTCTGGAGGTTTTTCAACCCTGGGTGAGTGTTTTCTTGGCTATCAATCTCAACCTCTTACCATGACTAACCTCAGTATCTCCACCACAAAGGCAAGATACCACCCCACACGGATGTGAAGAATGCCCTGGACATGATTTACACTGTTACAGACACACGAGAGACAAAATTCCTCAAGACCCTTTTCATTGTGGCCGGTGAATTCAACCAAGCCAACCTCAAGCAGGTGATGCCAAAATACCACCAACACATCTCCTGCCCCCACCACAAGACCGAACATTCTGGACCACTGCTATAAAACCAAAGAGGCCTACCGCTCAATCCCCCACCCACACTTCGGAAAATCCGACCCAGTGCTGTGTTCCTCCTCCCAGCTTAGAAGCAGGAGCAGAGAACGGGAGAAACCTTCACAAAACAAAGTACAGTGCTGGTCCGAGGCAGCAGAAAACCCGTCTCCGGAAATGCTTGTACTCAGTGGACTGGACCGTGTTCAAGTGTTCAGCGGAAAACCTAGATGAGTACGTTACCACCATCACAGACTTCATTAGCAAATGTATGGAGGACTGTGTACCAAAGAGGTCAATCCAAGGTTCCCCAACCGTAAACCTTGGACGATCCAGGAAATCCACTCCCTACTGAAGACCAGACATGCAGCATTCAAGTCGGGTGACCCGGACCGATACAGAAAATCCAGATATGACCTCTGCAAAGCCATCAGGGAGGCCAACAGGCAGTACCAGACCAAGTTAGAGGCCCAGGCCTACCAAACAGACTCCCGCCATCTATGGCAAGGCCTAAACAACCTTACAGGATAGAAAATGAAACAGTGTAAGATGGCGGACAATGACACATCTCTCCTTGACATGCTCAATGCTTTCTATGCTCAGTTTGAGCCGAATACCCCCGGTGTGGCGACGCCTGCCCCAACAGCCACAGATGCACCTGTTCCCTCTGTCACTGCTGCAGAAGTCAGATCAGTCTTCTTGGGAGTCAGCCCAAGGAAAGCGATGGGCCCGGACAGTGTCCCCGGTGGAACACTCAGATCCTGTGCGGACCAATGGGTGGAAGTATTCAGTGACATCTTCAACCTCTCCCTCCTACAAGCCAAAGTTCCCAACTGCTTCAAGAAGACCACCATTATCCCCTTACCCAAAAAAACACGCGCAGTGTGCCTTAATGACTACTGCCCAGTGGCTGTAACTTCAATAATCATGAAGTGCTTCGAGAGGGTTGTCATGGCCCTCATCAACTCCACTCTCACAACCTGCCTCAATCCCCTATAGTTTGCCTACCGACATAACAGATCCACAGAAGATGCCATATCTTTAACCCTGCCCTCATCCCTGGAACATCTGGACAATAAAAACACCTACGTCAGACTCCTGCTCATTGACTACAGCTCTGCCTTCAACACCATTATTCCCTCCAGGTTGATCTCAAAACTGCATGACCTTAGTCTCAGCTCCGCCCTCTGCAACTGGATTCTCAGCTTTCTGACCCATAGACCACAATTGTGAGAATAGGTAACTGCACTTCTTCCACAATAAGCCCCTCCAAGGAAATGTCCTCAGCCCCCTACTGTTCTCCCCGTACAACCACAACTGTGTTGCCAAATTCTGACCAAATGCCATCTACAAGTTTGCTGATGACACCACCATAGTGGGACAGATATTTAACAATGACAAGTCAAACTACAGAAGGGAGATAGAGAGCTTGGTGATGTGGTGCACTGAAACCAACCTCTCTCTCAATGTCAGCAAAGCTAAAGAACTGATTTTTTTCATAGAATCATAGAATCCCTACAGTGTGGAAACAGGCCCTTCAGCCGAACAAGTCCACACTGACCCTCAGAGCATCCCATCCAGACCCATTCCCCAAATCTACACATCCCTGGACACGATGGGCAATTTAGCATGGCCAATCCGCCTAACCTGCACATCTTTGGACTGTGGGAGGAAACCGGAGCGCCCGGAGGAAACCCACACAGACACGGGGAGAATGTGCAAACTCCACACAGGCAGTTGCCCAAGGGTGGAATTGAACCCGGGTTCCTGGCACTGTGAGGCAACAGTGCTAACCACTGAGCCATCGTGCCGCCCCATTGACTTCAGAAAGAAGGCAGGAGAACACACCTTCATTTACATTAACAGAACTGAGGTTGAGAGAATGAAGAGCATCAAATTCCTCGGAGTGACAATAACCAACGACCTGACCTGGACTTCCCACTTAAACGTAACAGTCAAGAAGGCCTCTTCTTCCTCAGGTAGCTCAGGAAATTTGGTACGTGCATAAGGTCCCTCACCAACTTTGACAGAAGCACAATTGAAAGCATGCATAATGGCCTGGTATGGCAACTGCTCTGCCCAGACTGTAAGAAACTACAAAAAGTGGTGTGCACATCCCAGACCATCACAGAAGTCAACCTTCCATCCATGGGCTATATTCACACGGCTTGCTGCCATAGGAAGGCTGCCAACATCATCAAAGTCGCATGCGCCCTGGTAATGACCTCCTACAACCTCTTCCATAAGGCAGAAGATACAGAAGCCTGAACACATGCACAAGCAGGTTCAGGAACAGCTTCTTTCTGACTGTTATCAGACTGTTGAATGGATTCTAGTGTCAAATAATGTAACCTGAAATGTAACCTGTATGCCTCTAAGTCTTTTTGATTTGTACATACTTTGCTTGTTGTGATCTGTCTGTACGGCTCATAAGCAAAGTTTTTCACTGTATTTTGGTACACGTGACAATAAAATCAAAATCAGATAGAATATTAATTACTCAGATACAATGGGCTGAGTGGTCTGCCATAAGCCTTCTGCTTGTCAATGTTCTCACTCATTCTCAGTCACCAATCTACTTCCTATTCACAATGTGAATATTTAAAAATGTTCCCTGTTTTTGCTTTGGTTGACAAACATCAAGGAAGCCAGCAAGAGTTTGAAAAAGAATGAATCAAAGTATTGGAAGCATGGTGAAATATCTTAATGCTGTAGTCTTTCTTTATAGCATAGAATCGTAGAATCCCTACTGTGTGGAAGCAGGCCATTCAGCCCATCAAGTCCACACCGAAACTCCAAAGAGCTTCCCACCCAGACCCACCCCCTAACTTATCCATGTAACCCTGCATTTCCCATTACTAATCCACCTTGCCTGCACATCCCTGGACACTGTGGGCAAATTAGCATGGTCAATCCACCTAACTCCATATTTCTCAGTCCCTTCTTAAATACATGAAACCTGATGTCTTTATTGACTATATCTGACTATCCTTGAATAAATTGTTTCTGACTTTATTGATTAACTGGGTGAAATTTGTCATTCTGGATTATAAAGCCGGAATCTGACTGAAGCCATCACTTGCTGCCCTTGTTTTTGTGTAATCAGGAGTTCTGCTTGGCAACAGACCCCAGGGATTTGGGACAACCCAAAAACAGAACATGTTGAAAGCCTGATGCTTGGTGGCTGTTGAATTCTTAAATCTACAGTTTTTCCATCGCTCTATTCAGCATCAGAAGTATTACGCCAAATACTCTCTGATGTATGGTGCAATTCTGGAGCAGGTGGGGCTTAAACCCAGTAAGCTTGGCTCAGAGGTAGAGATAGTACCACTATGCCACAGGAGCCTTTAATTTGCATTTATAAAGAGGTTTACATATTTAAGAACTGTAGGATTAATCCCATTGATGGGTCCCACTACACATGTGCGTCAAAGTCCTGGAACTCCCTCGCTAATGGCATTGTAGGTGTACCAACTTTATGGACTGCAGTAATTCAAGATGGCAGCTCACCCCCACCTTCTCAAGGACAACACGGAATAAACAACAAATGCTGACCCAGCCAACAACACCCACATCCCACGAATGAATAAAAAAATCTTGCAATATAATTCAATGATTCACTGAAGAAAGCCATTATTTATCTTTATCCTTTCAACAAACTTTAACCTTTTATGTCAGAAAGAAATATGAGATTAATTTGTAATACGAAGGAGAAGGCTCATTATTGAGCTGCAATGAGGTCTACAGTCACTGCTCTCATTTAATTGTCATCAAAACGTGTTCCAGTCATGATTCCATTTCTTCAGCACGTGTACACTCCTCGACCCGTTCTGCTGTGCTGATATTTAATAAATGTTACACACTGCCTGCACAGCTAATGTTCTAGCATTGAATTTCATTTTGAGAATTTTAAGTTCAGTTAAGGTTATTTTTCAAAAAAGTTGTGCTTATGTTGTTTAGGGATATTAAAGGGATAGCACATAGCTTGGAGAAGAATTTGCAGGAGGTCATGTCCCATGACGAATGTCTGCAGAGATGTCCTGGAGCTGAGAAAACTGACCATCTTTCTTTGTACTGTCTTTGACATTAACACTATATTTGATTCAGTCTGGCATCAAGGAGGTCTAGCAAAACTAGACTCAATGGGAATCAGGGGTTAAAAATCTCCACTGGTTGAAGTCATACTTGGCACAAAGGAAGATGGTTATGGTTGTTGGAGGTCAGTCACTCTCACCTCACATGTGGAATTCAGTTCTTTTGTCCATGTTTGAACTAAGATTGTAATGAGGTCAGGAGCTGAGTGGGCCTGAAACCCAAACTGAGCATCACTGAACTGGTTATTGCTAAACAGGAACTGTTTGAAAGTGCTGTTGATAACACCTTTCATCATTTTACTAATAATTGAGCGCAGACTTACGAGGCAGTAATTGGCCAAGTTAGATTATTTCTTCTTTTCATGGACAGGGCATTCCTTGGCAATTTTCTACATTATCGGGTAGATACCAATGTTGTGGGTCTACTGGAACAGTTTGGCTATGGGTGTGGCAAGTTCTTTAGTGTAAGGCTTCATACCATTGCAGCCAACAATTTACAGTTTGGACAACCTGCCAAAATTTTATGAAGCATTGTGTCTATTACTGCCTAGACCCTTTCACATACTCCATTGCAAGGAGGGTTTTCTTCTCCTGTGTTCATAATTGTAATGTTCATTTTGCACATCTCTGAAATCATAATTAGCAAACTCCCTCATTGTTAGTGAGAAAAATTTTTGGTGGTCCATATTTTGGCCCAGACCAAACCACCTCAAACTATTCAGAAGATAGTCTAGACCCTAACTTTTTTTAAATTTAAAGGTAGATATAAGCTGTTGCATTCCAGATTCTGTTTGATTCATCAAACTATCAGATTTAAAGCAAAACAGGCTTTATTCATCCACTGTAGTTAAAATACAACAAAAAAAAGGAATTGGAATAATCTAACTCTATTGGAAAACTTAAAAGAATAACAGATACAGTAACTATTACTGATTAACTGTTCCAGGATAGCAACATCCCATAAACACGCCCTTGGCAAAAGGCAAATTCAGAAAACAGATTGTTTCACAAGCAGTTCTCCAATCCAATAGGAAAGAATATCAAAAGACAATTCTGAGAGAGAGAGAGAATTGCAGCGTTCAGCTGTAGCAAAGAGAGATGTGGCAGCTTTTCACAATCCCAGCAGCTTCTGCTGAAAGCTAAACTAAATATCCAAGTTCTGTGGGAGTTTGACCAGATCCATTCAGCCTTCTTCTATTGTTCCAACTGTTAAAAAGAACATCCCAACGCCTCACAAGGTGTTCACTCCAGTGGTTCTGGTAGACTGTTTCATACCTCGGCCTTAAAACTTCTCTTCAAAGAAATGCCAGGACTTTTAAGCTTATGGCTCTAATACAGTGGTAGAAGTGTGTTCCAGATGGCGGGGCATTGGCCTTGTACTTGGGAAGGTGAGATCAGCAAAAGCAATTTCCCTCTTAAAAAAAGGATGTTTTTATTCTTAAAACATTAGAGTTATTAGCACTAAGATCTGGGCTATCCATCAGCTGCCTCTGCCACCTCCCTTCCACAAGCCCATTCACTTGTGTTGTACGTGAATCCCTTTTGCCCTAGCCCTGAACTCACTTCGTGCACTCACCTTTTTCTTATCTCTTTCTGTCCTCTCTCTCAATTAATTTTATCCATGAGTCCCACTTCCTGCTCCCTCAATTCTACTCCCATTAAAAACAGACTGACTCCTACTCTCATGTCCCATGATTACCAATATTGTTGACAGTTCTCTCAGGAGAATTGCATGTCTTTCCATTAAATCTGTCGTCATTTTGCCTCTCCTCAAAAATCCAGCCCTCTGCAAAGCAACTATTGCCTCATTACAAACTTCTCTTTCCTCTTCTTCAACGTGTTGTCAATCCCCAAATCCACTCACAACTTTCCTTCAACTGCACTTTTGAATCCCTGCAATCAGCTTTCTGTCTCTATTCCAGAAATGGAATAGTTCTTATCAAAGTTGAAAATGCATCCTCTGTAATTATGATAAAAGGGACATTTTCTTCTTATTTCTTGACCCTCATGACCTGTCTGCAGTCTTTGACACAGTGACTGCACTCTCCTGCAACATCTGTCTATCTCATTTCACTCCATTAAGACCCTCCTTAAAACTCACTTCTTTCACCGTTTGGTCATTTACCATAACATTGTCTAATCTCATTTGGTGTTCAATATTGCTTGGCAATGCTGCTGTGAAACACTGAATTGTATTTTAATATATTAAAGGTGCTTTATAAATTCTAGGTAGTTGATATAGTGGTCAAACTCTGGACTTTATGTTGTTTAATTTTTGCACACTATCCAGAGCTGAATTCTTCCCCTTGTTGTTCACACAATGTTAGTGCTGACTGGCTGGCAGATTCATGCCTCGCTAGAAAATACAGACATTTATTACAAATGTTTATGTTTAACAAAAAAGGCCACCACAGCACTCTATTGAAATGGCTGGAATGTTGATTGTCTAAAAGTTCAACATAACAGCAAGATTCTGGCCTCAGTAGAGATGGGTCTGTGTAATGTCAGATTCCAGAATCGCTTGACAAGTCTAATTAAAATTAAGACTGAAGATGTTTTTAAAGCACTTGAGTGAATGTTGTAATTCACCAGGTACAGGGTGAAACAGGAATGTTAAATAGCAACTACTGCCTTTGCTTATTTGCTACAAAAGCCCTCGTCCATGACTACTACTAGCTCCAGACTAGACTATTTTAACACAGTCTTCAACCACCTCCCATTTAGCCTCTATAAACTAGAGGCCATTTAAAACTCTAGAATTAAACTTCCACCATGCCCCATTCCCTGCAAACTCTGTGTTTGATGACTTGCATTGTCATTTGATCAACAATGCCTCAATTTAAACATTCTCATTTTTGTTTTCAATCCCTCCGTAGACTTACCACCTCACCCCCCCATCTCTGTAATCCCATTAAGTCCCACAAACCTCCAAAATCTCAGTGCTCATCTAATTCTAGCCTCTTGTGCAGTTTTAACTCCTGATTTTAATGACTCTACCATTGGTGGCTGTTTATTTAGTTGCCTAGGCTCTAAGCTCTGGACTAACCTCCCTGGTTCTCTCTCTCTCTCTCTCAGGGGCACCACTTTCTCCAACCCAAGAGCATTACTCAACCTGTGCTGAACACCCCCACCCCTGGTGATATCAGAGACCAGACAAAAGACCAGACACCCATTTTTGTGATACCTCCCAGAGGTTCTCCTGAAGGCTTTCTACGTGAGAAGGGAAGTTCTTACCCATAGGAATCACAAAAAGAATTCACCGGACTGACAGAGGCAGCCTGGATAAAGGTGGCTGTGGAGGTCAGTGCCTGGAGGTGGCTCAAGAGAACTTTGTTCAGCAGTGCAAGAAGATGTATGATTCAGTGTGTACCCAATGCTTCAGAGTGCTATGAACATGGGTTAGTATGTAACATGAGAGGGTGTCCGATTAAAATGCATAAAATTCTAACAGGGCTGGACAGATTAGATGTAGGGAGGATGTTTTCCCTAGTTGGCGAGTCTCAAACCAGGGGACACAGTCTCAAGATTCAGGATGGACACTTCATGACTGAAATGAGGAAATATTGTTACTACATAAGACTGTGCAGGACAAGTCACTGAATATATTCGAGAAAGAGATAGATTTTCTTTTAGATTTAACGGAATCAAGAGGCTTGAGGAGAAAGTGAGACTATGGCATTGAAATAATGGATCAGTCATGATCATATTGAATGGCAGAGCAGGTTCAAATGGCTTAAAAGCTTCTTCCTATTCCTACTTTTTCTGTGTTTCTATGTTCCCACTGCACACAGTCAAAAAATGTGGAGGTGGAAAAGCACAGCAGGTCAGATAGCATCTGAGGAGCGGGAAAGTCAATGTCCTGAAGAAGAATTCCAACCTGAAACTTTCCTGCTCCTCAATTACTGTCTGACCTGCTGCTTTTCCAGCTCCACACTTTTTGACTCTAGCTTCCAACATCGGCAATTGTTTCTGTCTCCTTCCCACTGCTCAGGACTGTCACTCACAAGGCTGGGTACTAGACATCACCATCAGATATTTTGTGCAATTAATATTTGTCATTTCATTGCAGCTGTCAATGATACTCTCACACATCTGCCAGGGTTCACCCCTAAAAGATAAAAGGACCTGCAGCACTCAACTGCTCACTCACTATCAGCTCAAAGACATTTCGTCTCAACTAGCAGACAATACATAGCCGATAGCTTTTCACCAAAGGCTTGCATGGGACAAGGACACCACCGCAAAAGTTGACCCTAGTACAAACAACTCACAGGTATCTCAGGCACACACAGTATAAATCTTAATTAATCTGCATGAACTTTAGCCCTTTGATGACATTGAACCACTGCAGTGATTGGAATGAGGGCCAGGTAAATCTTATTGGCGGAGATTCTTGATTGGGGTTGTTACCTGGGCCAATCAGAGAGCCCTGGCTGACAGATATAAACAGGAGAATTTAATCCTTACCTCTCCCTCCCCTCCACCTTCACATCAGCCCTTATCTGGCCTAGTTTGGTACTGGTTCCCTGGCCACATAGGTGTTTTTCCTGATGGTGCAAATGTTGAATAAAACTATTTGCACAATAGTGTCTTTACTGATTCCCTGCACTTACACACACACAACATGGGTGCTGTGGAAACAATAACTGGGGTAGGAGATAAAATAAACAATAGAATTTAATACCTATCCTCCCTTTCAGCTTTTTCTTCACATAAGCATTGCCCTTTGCTTCTCACTGGTTTCCTGGCCACACGGGTGTATTTGCTAGTGGTGGAAATATTGTATAAAGTCTTTTGCACATGGTGTCTTCACTGAGTTCCTGCAATTACATACACATAATACAGGTGCTGTGGGGAAAATAAATAAACAGAAGATTCAGAGAGCCTCCTCATTCTAACGACTAGTCCTGAGCTGGCTGGTCAGAGCTCATGCACTGTGTACATTTAAATAAAGGGTGACTTGGTGACAGAATACCAGTCTCTGTGCAATTATTTCAACCACCTTCCAATCAGAACTCCTTCTCCCCTTATCACTTTCTTCTTACAAATAACTCACACAAACAATCACAGCAGTTGGTTTTGATATCTCTACATGTATCTAGATGTGCAATCAGCAGAAACATGCATAGCTTGGTGAGAGAGGTGGTTTGACAGGGGTGTTGTTGGGGGCGGGGTGGGTTTGTGTGGTGTGGTGTGTTGTGGCATATTTGAGCTGGGTATGCCTGACATAATATTAAGATGTAGCATTAGGGTAAGCATGTGTGGCACAGTCACTGTGCTAAATGGGACAGACTTCAAACAGATCTAGCAATTCAAGACTGGGCATCCATGACATATTGTGGGCCATCAACAGCAACAGAATTGTACTTTAACACAATCTGCAACCTCATGGCCCACCATATCCCCCACTCAGCCATTATCATCAAGCCAGGGGATCAACCCTGGTTCAATGGAAAGTGTAGGAGGGTGTGAAATAAAATCACAGCCTGGTGAACCTTTCAAACAGGACTACTTGCACACCCAAAAGCAAAAGCAGTGAGTGATAGGCAAACGTAAGTGCTTCCATAACAAACGGATCAGATCAAAGCCCTGCAATCCAGCCACATCCAGTCGTAAATGGTGGTGGACAACCAAACAAGTCACTGGAGGAGGAGGACGCACAAATTTCCCCATTCTCCATGATGGAAGAGACCAACTCATCAATACAAAAAATAAGATTGAAGCATTCAAAGCAATCTTCAAAAGATCCATCTCAGCTTCCTCCAGTGGTCCCCAGCAACACAGATGCCAGTCTTCAGCCAGTTTGATTCACTCCACATGATATCAATAATGGTTGGAGGCACTGGATACTGCAAATGCTATGGACTCTGACAACAGAACTTGCCGCTCCCCTAGCCAAACTGTACCAGTGCAGTTACAACAACACTGGTGTCTACCCGATAATGTGAAAAATTGCCCAGGTATGTCTTGTCCAGAAAAAACAGAAAAAATCCCACCCAGCCAATTACCGTCCCATCAATCTACTCTCAATCATCAGTAAGGTGATGGAAAGTGTCATCAACAGTGCTATCAAGCAGCACCTGCTCAGGAATAACCTGCTCAGTGATGCCCAGTTTGGGTTCCCCCAGGGCCACTCAGCTCCTGATCTCATTACAGTCTTGGTTCAAACATGGACGAAAGAGCTGTATTCCAGAGGTGAGGTGACAGTGACAGCCCGTGACATCGACAGCCCGTGACATCAAGGCCACATTCGACTGAGAGTGGCATCGAGGAGCCCTAGCAAAACTGCAATCAATGAGAAAAAAAGGGGAAAGCTCTCTACTAGTTGGAAACATACCTGGGACACAAGAAATGGTTGTTGGAAGTCAGTTACATCAGCTCCAGGCCATCTTTGCAGGAGTTCCTCAAGGTAGTGTCCTAGGCCCAACTATCTTCAGCTGCCTCACCAATAATTTTCCATCCATCATAAGGTCAGAAGTGGGGATGTTTGCCAATGATTGCACAATGTCCAGCACCATGCGCAACTCCTCAGATACTGAAGTAGTCCACGTTCAAATGCAACAAGACCTGAACAATACACAGGCTTGTGCTGACAAATAGCAAGTAACATTCACATTACACAATGGTGTTATCATCACTGAATAAAAATCTGGAGCTAACTGTTAACCAGAAACTCAGTTGGACTCACCATTTAAATACAGTGCCTACAAGAGCAGATCAGAGAGTAAGAATACTGCGGTGAATAGCTCACCTCCTGACTTCCCAAAGCATGTCCACTATCTATAAAGCACAAGTCAAGATTGTGATGGAATACTCTCCATTTGCCTGGATGGGTGCAGCTCCAACAGCACTCAAAAAGCTTGACACCATCAAGGACAAAGAAACAGGTTTAATTGGCATCACATCCATGAGCATTCACTCCCACCTCCACTCATGCTTGGTAGCAGTAGTGTGTTCTATCTACAAGATGCTCAGTAGAAATTCATCAAAGATCCTCAGACAGCTATTCCAAACACACAACCACTTTCATGGAGAAGGACAAGGGCAGCAGTTACATGGGAAAACTACCAAGCCACTTGCTATTCTAAACTGGAGATATATCATCATTAGTTCATTGTCTCTAGACTGTCTCTGGACTGCAGCAGTTCAAGAAGCACGCTCACCACCACCTTCTCAAGGGCAACTAGGGACAGGCATTAAAAATTGGTGCCGACCTTCTCATTGGGCTTGTTTGTGCAGAACACAGCAAACAATCATTATACTGGACACCATGTCCAGTGAGTACTGGAGCTGTCCTCCTTACTGGTCCAGAAGATAAAAACATAAAAAATCAGATGTCTGTTCAATGATGGCCCCAGTGGATGTATGGGCAGCATTGTAGCATGTTCTAATATCAGTTTGAGAGTTTCATAACAGGATCTTTAGCCAGGTCTTCCAAGTACTCCTCATCATGCTTGAGCAAGTCCTGGAGACGACGTGGGAAAAGAAACATTCAAAGAACCTGGGAGTTGTGGAGGAATCATTGCCTGTGGTTACAAATGAGCTGGACATTGAAGGTGTAAAATCCTTTCCTGGATGGATAATTTCAGAGACATCTGAGTCCCATGTGTCATGTAGTCAATGACCCTCAAGCCTCACAGATCCCAAATCTAACAGCCCAGGCAGTTTGATTTCTGAGCCCAATGTGAACTGTATAAACTGTAATACTCTCCTGTAAGAGACATCACTGACCTCACAAAATAAAAGTTTTTGGGCCACTGATTCGGCGAAGTCATACATGTTCCCAGTTGAGATTTGAAAGAAGCTTGTTCAATACTGCTGTGATCTTCAGGGTCATAGGACATCCCTTCCAAGTCCCTGCTGCAGATCTGACTGCAGGAGGGCACTAATGTAGGTCACAGTGCCTCTAGTTATGCAAATGTGCCTCTGGCATTAACATCTTGCACACATCTGCTGGTTAGCTGCATGCCTGTGGTGCACCCTCTCTCATTACTCAACAGTGCTGAAGATCCTGGATCCCCTTCTTTAGGTGCTGCAAACTCAATACCACTGCCACCTCTTAAGCTTCATGTATCTGGTTCTGTTGATATTGTTGATTCCTTCCTCTCTTCCTCTTTCTTCTTTTTAACCTCAGCAATGGACATACAGCTGTGGCTTAGTTTGGCCAAATATCTGGCATGGAAGTATTGATCTGTGAAGAAATATCATAAATGGTATTGTGTTGATTAAGAGGTCTATGTTTCAATTTGAGATTTCAACATGATCAATCTATCCTTTGGACTAGTGTCAGGATGTTGATGTGTTGGGTGAAAGCCTACCCTTCAGACACTTCCACAGGTTGAGGGGCATTGTCCATGATCCATGAACTGGTTTACCCCTTCCTGACACAGACATGTAGTCTGGATCTTAACCCTGCTTTCCATTTGGCATGTGACCCCTGCTGTCCTGAATTATCCTTGGTCTACAGTTTTGGAATCCACATCCTGCATAACAGTGTTATCCATATGTCCAAACCCCACTTCTTCCCACCCCTATAGCACCAGCATTTCTGCTGATGAGTCTTAAAAGCACTCTTGACAAAGGTTACTGACTGATGGAACATGATTGGGATGTTGAGTTTCAAGCTGGAAGATCTCTAGTCAGCAGTGAGAGCTTCCCTTCAGTGCTCAGTCCTTAACTGAGTGCAGAAACAACAGTATTTTTCAGTTTTGTTTTGTTTTGTTTTGCTCAGTCAGGTCTGCTTCCAATTTGCAAAAATATGCGAATAGATCTCAGGCCCCTCCCATTTGCACTGTGCATTCTCTTAAAAGTTTTCTTTTGAAATTTGATTTAGAGAAAGTTATCTTTTCGTTCAAGTAATTCATCTTCTACCATCCTCCTCTATTATATACATATACCCCTTCCATAATTGTAAATAGTCTTCTCCTCTCCTCTGGTCTTCCCTTGGGCCTTCTTCAATTTTTGCTATGACTAAAGGCCCTTTGATTATACTTCTCAGTTTTCCCACTCATACCCTGATCCCACTCCCATCCAGATCCCCAGCTCCAGTCTCAATGTTACATCGCCCCTTACTAAATTCACCCACTGTTTCTTCCTCCTCAGTGCACCTAATTGTGTTTCCTATTCTGCCCTTCCTTGTCTCACTGTCACATCACTGTGAATCACACTGTATCCCAGTTTGCCCACTCGATTCCCCAAGATCCTTCCTATACCCCAGTAACTATTCCATTTGAGATCAATTTCTTTTCAGCCAGCCCACCTTTCTGTAAACCATGTCAGTTTGCCTGTCCCCATCAGGTTTGGTTCTATTAGCCAACGTATCTACCTTGCTCTGGTCCAATTGTACTGGGTATACCATTGTATATATCAAAAAGTATTGGGTCCAATCAGCTTTCACCCTTTCCACTTTAAACATTGAGTCAGGTTTTAAAATAAATATGTGGTTTGTCAGTTGACTATGGGATGCCAACTTAGACATAGTAGGGTTCTATATAAATCAATCTCTTTTCCTGTGGCTATGACAAGGTAACTTGCCTGTTTGAAATGTATAACTAAAACAAGCAAGGCTGCATTTAACTGAGATGTCTCATGAGCCGATTGACACGGAGAGTCTTCACCCCAAGCATTGTGAACATTTGTATAAAGAAACAGTTTGGTCATGAAGGAGCCGAGTTACTGAAGCAGTTCATACTCAGCAGAGATTGCAGGAAGAAGCCAGGTACACATCTTAGGTACATAGATGAGTTTGTGAACATGCGTGTTACCCATTTTTGGCTAATCAAATTACCCCTGTGAATTTAATCCCACTGGGCTAGTGTGTTAATGAGAATTTGGGACAAACTAATGACTGCAAAAAAATGTGGCTGACCATCAAGGTTGGGAAAGCTGGAAAGTTGGGAAAGGTTGTGAGAACACAGTAACAATACTTTCTCCTGCTGTTGTGAAACTGATTTTCTGCCTCCCATCACTGTGTCCCGACTTGCCCTCCCCCAACCCTCCAGCCTCCCTCACTTTTGGTGGACCCAGTAAATTCCATATCTCCTCATGTGGTTCAATACCAAATACTGTTTGATTTACAGGGACATATAACTTCATTAAATGTGTTAAATAAATTAGTTACATCATACAACTACTGTGCGTAACACTCGCTGACACGGATAATACATGCCATCAGTCTTTAAATAAATTACCTCAATGTGAACAAATACAGTGAAACATTCGGTCAGCTTTTTAAAATGAATATATGGTTTATAGGTGAACTGTGGGATGTTATTTAATTTGAGTTATTAATGGGCAAGACAGTGTGCTACTCTACTTAAATCAATCTCTTTCTTGCACTATAACTAGGAGAAAGCAATTTGTGTGTTAGAGATGTTTAATGTTGTCATCTAACACTGAGCTACAGTGGACTGTGATTTGAGAAGTTAATGGTACGTGGTGGCATTGAAGGGGTGTGAGAGATTGATAGCTCAGTGCATTAATGAGTGGAACAGAGGCTGAGAACATTCAACTATTCAGCTTTGTCCATTCGCCAGGCAGTGCGTAAAGGGACAGCTCATACCAAGTCTAGGAAGCTCCTGGCTTTGGTCTGCAACTTCTGTTCACCGTCAAGGCCCAACCTTTTGCTCCCTAAAAGAAGAGAAAGAAAACAAACTCCCATTTCTACCATCTCAGAACATCCCAACACATCCCACAGTCAATGAAGTATTTTTGAATGTATATTTGCTGCAGTGCAGCAGCCTCTTGTAGTTGAATTGCCTCATGTGACAACCAAACCTGGATCTCACATGGTTCCAGCAAGACTCCTTAGGTTACAGTAAGGTGCCTGACATCTAGTCAATCACAGACCTCTTTCTTTTATTTATGTCCTACGCCTGTCTTTGTTTAGAAGTTGTTCATATTCAACATCTTCCAATTCAAAGAATGAAACAGTAACAGAACAGGACCATTCGGTCCTTTGTCCCACTGCTATAAATCAGTTCTGATGAAAGGTCAGCAACTTGAAAAGTTACTCAGCCTCTCTCTCTCCACAGAGGCTACCAGGCTTGCCAGACTGTGACATTTTCTCTTTAATCCATAGACTCTCCTTATTCATTTTAACTCCTGTCCTTAGAAGCACCGTAACCTTGTGCTCACGGACCTATGTTGGAAGTCAGCAAGCAACATTGCAGTATTAATAGACTTGTTCTCATTTTCAAATCCCTTCATGGCCCCACTCAGCTGACCTAATAGTGACTGTGTTACCACTCAGCAGGTCTGGCAGCATCTGTGAAGAGAAAATTGGAGTTAACGTTCTGGGTCCAGTGACCCCCCTCAGAAATGTTAACTCTGATTTTCTCTTCACAGATGCTGCCAGACCTGCTCAGCTTTTCCAGCAACTTCTTTTTTTGTTCCTGATTTACAGCATCCGCAGTTCTTTCGGTTTTTACTGTGTAACCACTGTTGATTGTAGTATAAACCTATCTGGTTCACTAATGTCCTTTAGGGGAGCAAACTGCCATTTAAACCCTTTCTGGCCCAAATGTGACTCCAACCCACAGGAATGTGGTTGACTCTTAACAGCTTTGGAAAATTAGGGATGGGCAATATATGCTAGCCGAGCCAGCAAAGGCCACATCCCATAAATGAATAAATAAATAACACTCTTTATCTCTAATCTCCTCCAACCTTAAACCCTTGAGGATAACTGCATGCTACTAATTTTAGTAATTCATGAATGAATTGCTCCACAACCACTGGCCATGCCTTCTGTGAACTTGACCCCAAGGTCTGTAATCCCTCCCTGCAGCTTCATGCTCCTCGATTTGTCTCTTCTTTTCTTACCCCAAAACTTACATTTACAACCAAACCTTTGGTGGCCTATTATTTCTCTCTTTGGTTCAGTTTTAAATTTTGTTTGATACCGCTATGGTGAAATGCTTTGAGCATTTTACTACAATAAATTGATTGATTGTTATAGAAATGCCAGTTGCTTTTCTGGATTTTCAACACATTCAGATAGCAACAGTTGTTTGCTGAGACAGAACTTGACTATTGCCGAAATGGAAGGTATGTTCCCGAAGATTTTCATCCTGTACCGATCAGCACAGATATAAGAATACCAACTGCAAACAACAATTTACACTACAGGAGAAAAGAGAGCTGATTTGTTGGCAAGTCAACTCTTACCAGATGAGGCATTGCCAGAAAGCAACAGGGATCCATCAGGTCTCAAACTTTCTGGGTAATTCAAAAAAAAAACACAACACTTAAACAAATATCCTTTGTTTGCAGAATGGCTCCCTGAACATGCATGCATGTTGCTACTAGCAAGTGTAAAAGAGTCACTTTATGAACTCAGTGGAGTGTTGTAAATTGCTTTTTCAGGTTTGTTGAGCAAGTGCTGCCAATCACAGAATAATTGCTTACATAGAAAACAGGAGCAGGAGTAGGCCACTCTATTGAGGCCAGTTCATCATTCAATATGATGATAGCTGATCTTCTACCACTGCATCATACTCTTCCTCTATCACCATACTCATTGACACCTTTAGCTTCTAGAAATCTATCACATTCTTAAATATATTCAGTGACTTCGCCTCCACAGCCACAGATAGAGAATTCCATAGGTTTACCATCCTCTGAATAAAGATATGTCTTCTTGTCCAAATGGTTTACCACAGATCCTGAGACGATGACCCTTGTTCTGAACTGCACCCCCCTCCAACTCAGCCAAGGGAAACATCATCCCTGCAACCAGTCTTTTGATGCCTGTCAGAATTTTGTATATTTCAATGTGATCCCCTCTCATTCTTGTAAACTCCACTGAGTACAAGCCCAGTCTCTCCTGCCAAATCAGTCATGCCAGGAATCAGTCTGGTGAAACTTTGCTGTACTCCCTCTTAAGTTGGTTTGAGATTGCTGTGTGCTCCCACGGTTCCGCAGGCGTGTTGTGCTTAGATTGTGGCTTATGGTGAGTGATATGTTGTTTTTTGTTCTGGCATTTCCCAGGTTTTATGGTTTTATCACACTATCATGCTGCTGGGTTGATAAGATTTATGATTCTCAGCAGCTCCTCATGGTTTCTGCTGGATTTCATACTCTGTTGTTTGGCTGTTGTTTTTGTAGCTTGAATTAAGTCTTTGCTCTCTTCCTATTCTTGTGTGTCCTTTGTCCTCCGCTGTCTCAATGAACACATCTTATACTCCTGGAAATATAATGTCTGGGAAAGCTTCTTCAAACTTGTTTGCTGAGAAATAATGGTTCTGGAGAAGGAATGGTTGCACTGAGCTGTGTTGCTCCAAGGGGTAGCATTGCAATATGTAAATCTGGTTTAGTTTGCTGACATTAAACAATTCAGTAATTTTACAGTACATACCAGTCATGCTGATGTGTCATTGGAAGTTTTGACTTCCCACACTGGTGTTTCCAGTATCTTTTTGTGCCACATGTCTCTTTGTGGAAAGCTGGGCAATTCTTTTTTATGCATTCATGGGATATGGCAATGCTGGCTGGGCCAATATTTATTGCCAATCCCCAATTGCCCTTGAGAAGCTGATGCTGCAGTCCTTGAGGTGTAAGCACACTAACAGAGCTGTTAGGAAGTGACTTCCAGGATTCTGAAGCAATAACAGTGAAGGAATGGTGATAATAGTTCAAAATCAATATGCAATATGGCTTGAAAGGGAACTTGCAGGTGGCTGTGTTTGCATGTGTCTGGTCCCTCATTTTTCTAGATGGTAATGGTCACAGTTTTAGAAAGTTTGTTAAATGAACCTTGGTGAATTTCTGCACTGCATCTCATAGATGGTATGCACTACTACTACTGAGCATCAGCGGTGAAGGGAGTGAATGTTTAAGTTGTTGAATGGGGTATCAGGCAAGCTGTTTTGCCCAGGCTGATGTCCAGGTTCTTACGTGTTATTAGTACTGCACTCATCCAGGTAAGTGGAAGGTATTCCATTACATTTCTGACCTGTGGATCTTAGGTGGTGGGCAGGCTTTGGGGAATCAGGAGGTGAGTTATTCACCAGAGGTTTCCCAGTGTCTGACCTGCTGTTGTAGCCATGATATTTGTATGGCTAGTCCAGTTTAGTTTCTGGTCAATGGTAACTCCCAAGGTGGTTATAGTGGGAGATTCAGTATTGAATGTCAAGGAGCCTGGTACTTATGTGCTGTGAAAGTCATTTGTCACTTATTAGCCCAAACCTGGATGTTTCAGGTTGTGCGTCATTTGAAAATGGACTGCTTCAGTATCTGAGGAGTCATGAATGGTGCTGAATGTTTTGCAATCATCAACGACCGTCCCCATTTTTGACCTTATTATGGAGTAAAGGCTATTGATGAAGCAGCTGAAGATGGTTGGGCCAAGGACGCTATCCTGAGGGATTCCTTCAGAAATGTCCTAGAGCTGAGTTGACCGACTTGCAACAAGCACAACCATCTTCCTTTGTACTAGGTATGACTAACCAGTGGAGAGTTCTCCCCTGATTCCCATTTCTGAAACCTCTTGATTTCTCATTGATCAAATGCGGTTCTGACATCATGGGCAGGCATTCTCACTTCATCTCTGGAGTTTAGCTCTTCTATTCATGTTCAGACCAAGGCAGTAATTAAGTCAGGAGATAAGTGGCCCTGATGGAATCCAAATCGAGCATCAATGAGAAAGTTATTGCTAAGCAAGAGCCTGACAGCATTTACAATAACTCCATCGATCACTTTGCTGATGAAATTAAGCAAGACATTTGTAGGTTATTGAATAACCAGCCTGAGCGATCAGTGGAAGCATATCCACCCATAACTTTCATAACTGGAAAGAAGACTCTTTTTTAGCATTACAGAGATAGCAGAAGAGTGGAATTAATTTGTTAGCACTTTGAACAAGGCAATACAGATATATTATTCTATGAGACTCGGTAAATCATGGTGGGAAATGAATTAGCTGAGGAATAGGCTAAAAGGCCAATCAATTGATTTGTCTTGATTTTCTGAATCTTGTGCGTCAGTTTCTGGGATGATTTATTCTAAAGCAAACTGTATTTGACGTCACACTACAACAAGATGGCCACATGTCAGCAGTTGCAGAATAAGTAAGACAGAAGCAATTAATCTTCCAGAATATGAGAAAAGAATAACAGATATTGCACACTGGAGTCATTTTATTGCTGCAATGATAGCTACAAATAAATCATGTGAACAGCTTCAATAATACCATGGAGCTATTGAAAATATTGCAATTCCTGATTCATAGCACTAATATCAATTTCAAAGACGCAATGCCATAGTTATACATCGCTGAACTATATCACAGACAGACCTTCTCAAGGTGCTCAATTATCACTGAATCATATCACACTGAGTGTGGTCATAATAAAAATGTTAGTGGAAAGGGCAGCAATTAGTGAGCAGCATGAACCCAAAAGCAGCAAGGATATCACAATCCACTTAAACTTGGCTGGCTACTGTTGGTTATGGGATTGGGAATAACTCTCCCACCAAGACTATACATGGGTCCATCAAAACCAGGCAGATTAGGCAGGCAGGCTCCTTATTTCACATCCTCCTTCAAGGATAATAGAACAGAAAGTGTGTATATTTGAACAAGCTAAAGATGGAGGTGGCACCCTAACCTTCTCCCACTTCCTGACAAAAGGTAGGTAGGAAATTTAAGACATCCCAACATTTGTTTATTGTTCACCCTCATTAGGATACAGTTCCTGAAGGTACTGACTCTCACTGGGATACTATTCATATAATCCCTACAGTGTGGAAGCAGGCCATTTGGCCCATCGAGTCCACAAATCCCTCCAAAGAGCATCTCACCCAGACCCATACTTACCCCATGCCTGCATTTCCCACCCTAGACACCGTGGGCAATTTAGCACAGCCGATCCACCTAATCTGTACATCTTTGGACTGTGGGAGGAAACCAGAGCATTGGGAGAAAACCCACACAGTCACAGGAGAATGTGCAAACTCCAAACAGACTGTTACCCAAGGCTAGAATCAAACCCAGGTCCCTGGCAGTGTGACGCAACAGTGCTAACCACGAGCCACTGTGCTTCCCATTCCGGAAGGCACTGACTCTCTCAGAGATACAATTCCTGAAGGTGTTGACTCTAACTGGGATACAGTTCCTGAAGGTGTTGACTCTAAAGTTTGAGAAGATTTGTAGCTCGGGTTGTGGATGAGGTCATAGACATGCTTGCCTACCTACTCAGACCCCTAGGTATCAGAGTAGCCCACAAACCAACAACCACCCTACAACAGCTACTGACGAATGTAAAGGATCCCATACCCAAAACCAGCAAAACTGGTGTAATATACAAAATACCATGCAAGGACTGTGAGAAACACCACATAGGCCAAACCGGAAAAAAAATTGACAATACAGATACATGAACAACAACTAGCCACCAAGAGACACGACTAATTCTCACTTGTCTCACTACACACAGACAACAAGGGCCACGAATTCGACTGGGACAACACAGCCATATCACCCAAGCCAAACAGAGACATATCAGGGAATTCATGGAGGCCTGGTATTCTAACCAGAACTCCATCAACAAACACATTGAATTAGACCCCGTGTACAAACCACTGAGAAACAGAACCAGAAGTGGTACAAACACCCCAACAAACTGAGGCATATAAATAACAAGTGGGACAGAACACCAACACATCACCAGAGGCGCACTGACAATGTTACCTCACAGGGAGACAAAACATTTGCAACCAAACCTACCAGCTCAGTGCTGACTCTCTCTAGGATGCAGATCCTGAAGGTGCTAATTCTCTCTGGAATACAGTACAACAAGGAGGTGACTCTCACAGGGATGCATAGAATCCTTACAGTGTGGAAACAGGCCCTTTGGCCTAACAAGGACATTCCACCCAGATCCATCCCCCTATAACCCACCTAGCCTGCATATCCCTGTGACACTATGGGCAATTTAGCATGGCCAATCCATCTAACCTGCATGTCTTTGGACTGTGGGAGGAAGCCAGAGCACCCAGAGGAAACCCACACACACACAGGGAGAAGTGCAAACTCCACACAGTCAGTCGCCCAAGGGTGGAATTGAACCCAGGATCCTGGCGCGATGAGGTAGCACTGCTAACCACTAAGCCACTGTGCCACTTTCATGAAGGTGCTGACTCTCACTGGGATACAGTTCCTGAAGGTGCTGACTCTCACTGGGATACATTTCCTCTCACTGAAGAAATGTTTGCCTATTTAAAGTGGTAAGTAAGGTTTCTCTTTAAAATCAAAGGCACTTTACTTATTTAGGCTTTTATATCTTCATCTACATCTGTTGTCAGCAGAACGGTTATTATTTGTATGATAGCTATTAGCTGCACTATAATTAGAATTGCTGTTTGTAGTTGCCCTGCTTGTACCAGTTGAAACATCGTCTATTGCTCACTGTCAGGTGGCACCAGCATCTTCAGTCCCCTTTCAGTAGTTAAACTACATTTTCCCAGATTCATTATTTAATTGCCCTTTCCAGACAGCCACTAATTATAATTTTCTTCATATCGAAGATAAGCCCTTCTTGATGTCTGAATTATTTCTGCATGTTTGCTGTTGATTGTAACTCAGAAAGCATAACAGGTGTAGAGATTCAACAGTCCACTTAGTAATGATATTAGTGTGTGAATGCAGACTTCAAACCTCATATTCTGATCAAATTAGTCTTTAGATTGTCCTGACTTACAAAAAGAATTAGATTGAGAGAATCTTTTTATGAGTATGTGGGCTGTACAACGTTGCTATTATTTCTTATTTTCTCAAAGCAAAAGACCCCAACATCCATGGACTGACCAAAGCCTGACCACTATCTACAAGACACAAGTCAGCAGTGTGATGGAATAACCCCAAACCCACCCCACTCACCTGGAAGATTGCAACTCCAATAACAATCAAGAAGTTTTCACCATCAAGAACAAAGCAGCCTGCTTGACTCCACCACATCCACAAACAACCGCTCCATCCTCCACCAACGCTCAGTAGCAGGAGTGTGTACAATCTATAATCTACAAGATGCACTGTACATATCTACCTTGGTTTCTTAGATAGCACGGTCTAAACCCACAAGCATTGCCATCTAGTAGGACAAGGGCAGCAGATACATAGAACACCACCACCTACAAGTTCTTCTCCAAGCCACTCACCATCCTTTGAAGTATATTGCCATTACTTCAATGTCACTGAGCTAAAGTCCTGGAGGTCCTAAACACCACTGTGGTAATGCCTACATCCCAAGGACAGCAGTAGTTCAAGAAGGCAGCTCACCACCACCTTATCCAGGACAGTCACAGATGGACAATAATTGCTGGCCCAGCCAGCAACATCAACTTCCGATGAATTAATAAAATTATCACCACAAACAAAATATTTTAAAAGCTGGAATCATGAGATCCCACAGTAAAGGATTACGTGTTTTGGAAATGAGAGATTATGAAATACTTGATTGACAGTTTCCAGGAAACACAGTTTAAGGACAAATGGGTCATTTCTGGGTTGGCAAGTTGTAACAGGTGGAGTGTCAGAGGGACTATGCCTCACCTTTAAGGAAGGATATACCTGTAGTGGAGGTAGAACAGTGTCAGTTGCTTAGAATGGTGCCTGGGATAGGAAGGTTGTCCGATGATGAATGGCCAAGTAAAATAACCTAATTTTACTGATATTGAGAATTAGATTGAAGTTTTCAGTCTCTGCTTCACTATTCAGGAATAAAAATCAGAGCCATTTCCTGAAGCTAAGTGTGACCCTGAATATGTCTGAAGTGAGAAATAAGAAGAATCCCTGTCCAAGGCTGACTAGCTGTGGTAAATTATTCCATCTTCAAAGCTCATCCAGCCATCCACCACTCAAGGTGGGACAATAAAAATCTGAATATTGGTTCAGCTAAAAAGCTAGCATCACTTAATGGGTCTGGCAGCTTTTACAGAGAGAGAAAAATAGTTATCAATTCAGGCAATGACATTTTTTTAGAATTGGAAAAAGTTGGGAATGTGGAAATGTTGCAGATTATAAGCGACCACGAAGACTGGGAAAGAGAGGAAAGAACAATGGGGCAGGTCTGTGATAGGACAGGTGACAGGAGATTAAGTAACAAAATTGATGATGTTGTAAGGTAAGGAAGGACTGTAATAGATCAAATAAAGGACAAAATGAAATGAACATAAACAAATGCAGGAGTACATTGTACAGTCCAGTGAACCCAATTCTGACTGATCTTTTACAACAACTCAACTTTCCCATCCACTCTATTTAATTCTCCTAGAGTCCAGAAATGATAGCAATCTCAGGCTTGAAGAACTCAGCTTTAACAACACTCTCAATTTCAGAGATTGTTAACTCTCTGAATAGTGAAGTTTTCCCCTGTCAGCCAACAGCTCATCCTGAGACATTAGCGTCATAAGGTCAGATTTTTGAGTCGGTCCAACTCAGAGGTATTTAAAAATGGTGGGTGAATTTCATATTTGGAGTCTCACTTTCAAATCCAATTGATCCTATTATTCTTGGCAGCAAAATGCTGCAAGGTACAAATCGCGCAGGCAGGAAATCTGAAATTGCCATTTAAAATTTGTGCCAGTTTCAAATAGACCTGATTCAGGCTGTTCAAAGGCATTAAATCCACAACGTGGGAGGCATACATTTATGGAGTAGATGAAAGTGCTAGTGAAGAGGGGTAAAGTTCTGTAAGCAGCAAGACCTGGACAATATGCAGGTTTGGGCTGACAAGTGGCAAATAAGATGTATGCCACACAAGGGCCAGGCAATGACCATCTCCAACAAAAGATATTCTAACCATTGCCCTTTGACATTCAATGATACTGCTATCACTGAATTCCCACGATCAAAATCCTAGGGGTTACCACAAACCAGAAACTGAACTAGACCAGCCATATAAATACTGTAGTTACAAGGGCAGCTCAGAGGCTAGGAATACTGCAGGAAGTAACTCACCTCTTGAGTCCCCAAAGCCTGTCTATCATCTACAAGGCACAAATCATGAATGTGATAGAATACTGTTCGCTTGTCTAGACGGGTGCAGCTCCAACAACCCAAGAAGCTTGACACCATTCAGGAAAAAGCAGCCCTCTTGATTGGCACCACATCTACAAATATTCACTTCCTCCACCATCAGTATACAGCAGTAGCAGTGTGTACCATCTACAAGATGCACTGTAGAAATTCACCAAGGCTCTTTAAAAGCTCCTTCCAAACCCATGACAATTACCATCTAGATGGACAAGGGCAACAAATAGATGGGAACAATACCACCTGCAAGTTCCACTCTAAATCACTCACTATGTTGCCTTGAAAATATATCATCATTCCTCCAGAGTTGCTGGGTCAAAACCCTGTAACTCCCTCCCTCACAGCAAAGTGGACCAACTCACAAAAAATAGTTTTCAGCAGTTGAAGAAGCCAGCTGATCACTCCTAGCAACTAGGGAAGGGCAATAAACCAGCCAGCTTCACCCCTATCCCATCAGTAAACTTAAAAAATGTGTCACCATCTGAAGATATTTAAATCTCCAGTCCTTTAAACATGAAAAAAAAACAGCCTGAAATTGAGAGAATCTTTTTAAATCCTCTGATGGATTGTATTGATTTACAGGCTCTCTGGCTTAGGATGGAAAAAGAAACTATTACTTTCCGTTCTTCCAATTTCAATAAATTTATTTGATGACATTTCTCAATGTCTATTAGTATTGCTCAAGTAATTCTGAATGTTTAGCTATAAAAGCAAAAACTTGACAATGAAATATAATGAGGGAAAATCAGATTTTGCACTTTGGCAGGAAGAATAAAGGAGCTAGATATTATATAAATGGAGAAAGACCATAGAAGCTGTAGCAGAGAGGGATTTGGTGGTCTTTGTGCATAAATCAAAAAAATGTTAACATTTATTTCAAAGGGAATGAAATATAAAAATAGAGATGTCTTTAGACAAAACCTAAAACTAGGTAATACAGTGAGGAGCTGGAGGAACACAGTAGGCCAGGCAGCATCAGAGGAGTAGAAAAGTTGACGTTTCGGGTCGGGACCCTTCTTCAGAAAAGAAGCCGCCTGGCCTGCTGTGTTCCTCCAGCTCCACACTGTGTTATCTCTGATCCAGCATTGGCAGTTCTTACTATCTCTGAGTGAGTTAAAACACTGAACTGTTTGGTTCCATTACCTGAGGTAATATATATTGTCATGAGAGGCAGTTCAGAGCAGGTTCACTAGATTGCTTCTGGACTTAGAAGGATTTTCTTATAAGGAGAGGTTGAGTATGCTGGCTTGACTCGTTGGTGTTTAGAAGAATGAGAGTAGATCCTATCGAAACATAAGATTCTTAGGTGCTTGACAGGGTAGTTGTAGATGGGTTATTTGGCCTTGAGGAAGAGTCTAGGGCATAATCACAGACTGGGGTCAGTGGACCAGGGAAGGTAAGGAGATTGGAGTGGGCACAGAGGGAGGGAGAGAGGGAGGGAGAGAGGGAGGGAAGGAGGGAAGAGCAGCCTGGGTTTGCGGGTTACCCTGTTTACAGTTTGATGCCATCTGGTGGCAATTCTGATCACACTCTGGTTCTCCTGTCCTAAAGCACATGAGGTCTCGCTACAGTGGGAAGGTCAATGGGACTGAGAGTCACATTGGAGGAGATAATGTGGCTGCTTAAAATCCATTCTCTAATTCTGATGCCTAGAGTATCCCTAATTTTTACATCCCCTTGAATCGGATAAGCTAATGTGAAGATGTGATTCTGCAGTTTTTGCTTTCTTGAACAAACGTGGGCAAGTTTTTATTTTATGCCATGTTGAGTTAAAACTGCAAGTGGGTGGGAGGATACTCGGCCAAACCAGTTCTTCAGAAATTGTGATGGATTTAACTGTTAATTAGAACTTTTTTTTTAATTGCAAACTTTCTGGTATGTTAACACCCAGTTAGGCGAAATAAAGTAAATTTCAGAAGCACACTAGTTTTTGTTTTAGATGAAGGAAAATGTGCATTGAATTTGCACAAAAAATTCTGTCTTTACTGCCCGCCCTCCTCAACTTTTTATTAAAGCAATGTTTGCGATTCTGGATTTGCTATCCTCATTTGAATTTTATAATTAGGTTTCTTGCGTTGAAATATTCAACGCACTTTTCTTTATGCAGCTTCAATAATGCAAAGGTGACTGAATACATTAATGCTGAAAATCACAGCAGGTCAGGCAGCATCCATGGAGAGAGAACAAGCTAACCTATTGAGTCTACATGACTCTTTATTCACTTGGATAATTACAGGAATAGGAAAGGTTTGAGGGGCGGATGGATTATTGGCCAGATGCAGGCATGTGGGACTAGTTTAGTTTGGGATTATGTTCAGCATGGACTGGTTAGACCGAAGGGTCTGTTTCCGTGCTGTATGACTCTAAGTAGAAGCTGCCCATTTAAGGTGGAGATGAGGTGGAATGTCTTCTCTCAGAGGGAGGGGAATTCCTTACTGCAGCGAGAAGTCAAGCCTGGGTTGTTACAAATATTCAAGGCTGAGGGAGACAGATTTTAAATCAGTAAAGAAATCAATGCTTTAAGAATGTACGAGTGAGAGCTTTATTAGGCTGACACAAGTATTTTCTTCAATCTCTACACAGGTCCGGAGGTCTGCTTGTCGTGGATGTTGCACAAAAGGCTGTGGAGTTGCTATGGGTTTATGAGATGACATGAGGGGTAGGTGGATGAGTGAGTTCACATGTGGGGCAGGGGGACTATCTGAGATGATGTGAGGGATGAAGGCTATAGACCTTAACCACTCACAACAACTGAGGCAAATTCCCAGAGAACTAGATGGGCCTTCCAACCAGCCTGCCCTGGCACTTGCTGACCGTCATAGCCAGCAAGAAACTGATTCTGGGTTTGATGGGTCCAACTCCACCTCCCTGGAGGGGAAATCAAGTGTAATATAGACTTTTAAACCAAGTCAGGAAATTCTCTGCTTCACCAGCAAAGATCTGGCTCATGCCTATAGGAGAAGGCCATTCATCCTATCAAGTCCATCAAATCCATGCTGACTCTTCATGAAGTAATCAAACCAGTCCCATTCGCTGTTCTATCCTCATCACCCTGCTATGTTTATTTACTTTGAGTGTTTCCTGTTGGCATCATTGATCATCTTGACTTCCACCAGCCCCAAGGGAAACAAGTGTGAAAAAAGGTTCTTCCACACATTCCCCATGCAGTTCTCTAAAATCTTAAACCTGTGTTTTTCAGTACTATAACCATCAGCTAACAAGAAGAGGTTTTCATTGCCCACTGTCTCTAAATGACTACCAGCTTGCTCTCAGTCGCTGGAGTGGCACAGTGGCTCAGTGGCTCGCACTGCTGTCTCAGAGTGCCCAGAGGACCAGAGTTCAATTCCAGCCTTGGGTGATTCTCTGTGTGGAGTTTGCACATTCTCCCTATGACTGTGTGGGTTTCCTCCAGGTTTTCTAGTTTCCACCCACAGTCCAAAGATGTGCTGGTTCGGTGGATTTACCATGGGAACTGTGTGGTTAGTCTAGGTGGGATGCATTTCAGAGGATTAGTGTGGACTTGATGGGCTAAATGGCCTGCTAATGCATTATAGGGATTCTGTGATGATTCCCTGGTTCTAGATTTCCCCAACAAGATGAAACAGTCAGCTAAATTTACATTCATTTGGTTAAGTACCAATTGTGTAGAGTATTTTTGGTGGATTTTTCACTACAGTACCGCATGGGTTTTCACACCATTTCTTACCAAACTCACCTCATAAACTTCCTAATTCCAAGTATGGTGACTCTCCTGTCAGATTCTAACACCATTGTACCACGGACAGCTCCAGGAACAACACGCTACTGCCAAGATATCCCAGAATTGACCAGCATCACCAGCACTGGTGCCATTTTAAAGGGCCATTGTGCACTGAAACAAGCACTGTTAGTCCAAAACTGACCTCCACCATTCCTGACATTTGCTCAGGACATGGCAGGCAAGGGAAATTTGGTGCCCTGTATTGCGGGCAGGGACGTGGAAGTCCCGCTGGATGGGGTAATGCAGAGATGGGATATCCTCTTTCCCCAGGACTGGCAGTGGATGTTATCATACCAGATCATGCCCAAATGATCTCAGGTCACCACCCTGCTCAGTGCAATCCCAATTGCCTGGAAGAATGCGCAGTCCTGTAGAAATTAAGGAAGGGTGGAAGTGTTGCAGTATTGATTAAGGGGAGCATTGCAGTGATGGAAAAAGAGGAAATCTCAAAGGATTCAAGGACAGAATCAACTTGGCCACAGCTAAAGCACAGAAAGGTTACAATTAAATTTCTTGGTGTAGTCTAGACAGGACTAACTTGTGGGAAGGATCTAGAGGAAAATGTCTATAGGAATAGTACAGAGAAATATCAACAGTATAGAATATTTATAATAGGGGACTTAAATTCTCAAGTCTAAATTGGTGAAGTGGAAGTTAAGGGGCAGTGAGGAACATGTGCTCCTGGATAACGTTTGGGAAAACCTCCTACGGCTGATCAGTCTAACAGGTAATGATATACTGTTGGATCTGGTTCTGTTGATAACGAGGTGGGTTTAGTAAAACAAGTGTCAAAGGAGGAACATCAGGGAGACCGTGATCATTGTATCGTAAGGTTCAGTATGGTGATGGAGAACGCCAAGCATTAATCCAGAGTGAAAAAATGATTTGATGTAGAGCAGACTACAATGGGGCAAGAAGGCAGCTAGGCAAGATTGATTAGAAAGGGAGGTTGTTTGGAAACTGAACAATTGGCTACCTTAAAAGAGGAAATGGTTTGAGTACAGTTGAGATATGTATATTCCCTCAAATTGGAAAGACAGGACAAACAAATCCAGATCTCCTTGGATGGCAAAGGAAATAGAAATTAAAATGAAGAATTAAAAAATGTGCTTATGACAAGTTTCGAGTGGATTATATAATTAAGAACCAAGAGGAATACAAAGAATTTAGAGGGGGCGAAAAAGCAGATAAGAGAAGCAAAGAAGAATTATGTAAAAAGACAGGTAGCCAATGGGTGTCCAAAAGACTTCTTTAGGCATTTAAAAAGCAAAAGAGTAGTAAAAGGAGTAGAGACAATTAGAGAGCAGAAATGGGATTTACACATGAAGGCATGTAGTATGGCTGAGCTGTTAAATGAAAACTTTGCATCTGTCTTTACCAAAGAAGGAAATACTCTCCAGGCCATAGCAACTAAAAAGGAAACCCTGTACCTGGAAGGGTTCAAAACTGATAAGGAAGATGTATTGAATGGACTGTAGGTACTGAGAGTTGACAGGACACCAGGACCAGATGAGATGTATCCAAGGATTTTTAAAGAAGTGAAAGTGGAAATTATAGGTGGCACTGGCCACAATCTTTCAGACTTTGCCGGACTCAGGAGAGGTGTCAGAAGCCTAAAAAATTGCAGACATTACGGTTTTGTTCAAGAAAGCTTGCAAGGATAAGCCCAGCATCTACAGACCAGTCAGTTTAATTACAGTGGTGAGGAGGTTTCCAGAGATAATTATTTGGAATAGAATTAGCACTCACAAGCAAAAGGGTGGGTTGATTAAGAAGATATCGGTGTGGATTTCTAAAGGGAAGATCATATTGAACTAACTTGCTGGAGTTTTTTGAGGAGGTAACAGGAAGCTTGATGAGGATAATACTATTGATGTGTATATGGACTTTCAGAAGGCTTTTGATACAGAACCACACAATAGACTTGTGAGGAACATTATAAACCATGGAATAAAAGGGCCAGGAGCAATGTGGACACAAAGTTGGTTGAGTGAAAGGAAACAGAGAGTAACGGTAAGTGGGTACATTCTAGTTTACTCTGGCTTTATCCCAATATACTTTATGCATATTCTACTACAATTTAAGTATATCTGGAATGTCCCATATACCTTGGAACACCCTGAGTATATCACAATGTATCTCAGCTTTATCCATAAACATTATGGCGATGTATCATCAGGATACGAGTATATCCCAGTATACCCCAGATACGTATGTCATGTGTTTGTTTAGTTTCGGCGTACTGGATTGCTCAGAATTTACCATGATATTCTGTCTCTAGGATAACATGGTTCTTCTTTATATTGTTGTAAAGCTGTCTGAAATGATCTTGAAACACCTTGCCATTAAAATGCATCTTGAGAAATCCCATTGTCATTAGCTCTCTTCCGCTTATCTGAGGTCATCAGAACATTCATTGGGAATGGGGAGAGAATTGTAACTGGACTGTGTGATCATGGATTAATCTCATTCAGCTGCTCCTCACGATAACAAACCTTAAAGCTGCCAGTCGTGAAACTTCAATTAATTAGGAATTAACCAAATCAATCATGCTGGTGCTGCCTCGTTCAGTTTGCTCTGACTGATTCCACTCAGAACTCTGAATGCGCATTCTATCCCAGTGAGGATGAGACTTAACTTGTCTCCACTCATAATCCCCACTGCCCCCACAACTCAAAGAAGTGTGGAAGAAGGAAGAGGGAGAGCGATGGAGGGAGATGGAAGTGAAAAGTGAGGGAGGGCATTGGGAGAAAACAAGGCAGTTAAAGTGGAGAGGGGCAATATGTGAAGGAAATGGTGTAGAACAGAGAGAGGACAAGTGAGAAGGAGGACATGGAGTGTTGGTATCAAGAGATTGGTGAATATGAAAGGCAAAGGGAAAGAATCAATAAGATGGAAGAGATGACAGAGATAGAGGATAGAAGTCCAGGAGTCTAATCTGGAGCTGAAGGGTGGTCACATGTGGTCAGTGTAGCAGGGCAGAACAAGGGTCAGTGTAGAGTCCAAAGTGATCCCTCAAACTTGACAGTAAATTACATCAAGAAATGGAGCACACCCAGGTCTTATTCCCCATAACATAACTTGCTACAGAATGATTTATTTTAAATGTTCAAGACATTAAGGAGAAAAGAGAGGGTAAATAAAGAATAAAAATGGCCACTGCTTGGGACAAGGGGCCATGGTCTAAAAATTAGAGCCAGACTTTCCAGGATTGAAATGTGGGAACACTTCCACTTGCAAAGGATGGTAGGAGTTTGGACCCTTCTTCAGAAAACAAGCATTAGTGCTTAATCAATTGTTCTTTTAAAACCTGAGATTGATATATTTCCATTATCTTAACATGTTAATGAATACGGGGCAAAGGTGGGTGCATGGAGTCAGCTCACAGTTCAGCCATGACCTCACTGAGTGGCAGAACAGACCCTCAGGTATTGAATGGTGTCTCCTGATGGAATTGTGATGGGTATATTCTCAATGGTGTAAAAGAAGAGTGGAGACCGACAAAAGCGAGTGACAGGCATGAGCTCAGGTTGAGAATGGCAGTCAGAGTGCATGTGAGAATGGAAACTGAGGGAGATAGGAACACACGAATCAGAAGCTGAAATAGGTCATGTGGCACCTTGGACCTATGCCACCATTGAATAAGATCACGATTGATCTGATTGTGCCCTTGACTGCTAATCCCATCCATCCCTTATAACATAGATTTTTGGCCAACAAGGGAGTCAATCTAACTCTGCTGTAAAAGTATTCCAAAATCCTATCTCCACTACACTCTTAGGATGGGAGAAAAAATGTCTACTCTTCTCCATATTAAATGGTGGCCGTTATTTTTAAACAGTCTCCCCGATTGTAGGAACAAAAACAGAAGTTGCTGGAAAAGCTCAGCAGGTTTGACAGCATCTGTGAAGAAAAAAACAGAGTTAACGTTTCAGGTCCAGTGACCCTTCCTCAGAATTGGTGCATCAGTTCTGAGGAAGGGTCACCGGACCCAAAATGTTAACTCTGATTTTTTTCTTCACAGATGCTGCCAGACCTGCTGAGCTTTTCCAGCAACTTCTGTTTTTGTCCTGATTTACAGCATCCACAGTTCTTTTGGTTTTCCCCCAAATGTAGTCTCTCCCATGAAGGGAAACATTTTCTCCGTATCCACCCTGTCAAGTCCCCTCAGCAATTTAACCGTTTCAATAAGATCGTCCCTCATTATTCTAAACTCCAGTGTATACAGACACAACATGTCCCACCTGTCCTTTGACTTGTCTTGGTGTCAGACAAATCCAAGAAAACTTTGAGAACTGCACCAAAAACTCTTGATCACACTTAGCGGTGCATTTGACTCAGTAAAGTGCAAGGCTCTGAAGGTCCTGCTGCAAAAATTTGGATGTCAAAGAATCTTCATCACACTCCTTGCTTGCATCATGATGACAGAATTGCAACTTACTTCTGTAACTTTCTTCTGTTCTGAAGAAGATCCTTGACCTGAAACATTAACTCAGCTTGAGTCTCTACAGGAATATAGAACATAAGAACTAGAAATTAGGAGGGAACATTCAGCCCCTCAAGCCTGCTCCATCGTTCTATTAATTCATGGCTGATCTGATTGTGACCACCACTCTAGCTTCTTGCCTGTTCCACTATAACCCCTGGTTGACCAAAATTTTATCTAACCAGGCCTTGAATACATTTAATGACTTAGATTCCACTGCTCTGTGGCAAAGAGAATTCCAAACACTATGGATGTTCTAAGATATGAAAATCCTCCACATCTCAGTTTTAATTGGGAGACATCATATTGAGGGCAAGTACTCCCTAGTTCTTGATTCATTCAAGAGTGAAATCCTCTTTCAGCTTCTACTCTGCTGAGTCCCCTCAGAATCTCATATGTTTCAATAAGGTTACCTCTTACTCTTCTAAGCTCCAATGAGTATAGGCCCATTTTTTTGCAAGCCGTACACATAAGGCAAACTTTGCATCCTTCATATTCTAATTTCTCTCTCTTTGCTGGTTTTAACATTTTTCTGATCTATCACGAATCTTTGTGGAATAATAGGCAAATGAGAAGAGGCACAGGCAGAGAAAGAGAGTAAGTGTGAGGCAGACAGAGACATACATAGACAGACAAAGACAGATGAAATTGACACTGGGTAAAGGGAAACAAACAAGGATACAGAGACAAAGAAAAAGAGAGAGAGAGACAGAGACAGAGAGAGACAGAGAGAGACAGAGACAGAGAGAGAGAGAGAGAGAGAGAGAAAGATCGAGATAGATAGAGAGACACAGTGTGACAAAGGGACCAGGAGAAGCAAAGAGAGGCAGACAGCAAGAGAAATGAAATCCTATAATCCTTTCCACTTAAAATTTAACACAATTCAGACTGACGCTGCTCTGGTTACGGGGACATTGATAATCTTATCATCTGTTACCAGCTCTGAATGAGGTACGATGTATTGCACTTTGTTGTGAGTGGTTGAAATTTGAAACACTGATAGAGATAAAAATGATGGATCTTTCACCTTTTGCCAGTCGTTAATGTTAACAGACTGAAAACAAAACTAACCACAGAGACAACATCTCTTCAGGTGCAGGTTCTGACATATTTACAAAATATCAGCACATTAAATTCATTTCCAGGAAATCAAAAACACAAAAATGAGCTCATTAGATGTCAAATCATAGCATCTGGTGTTAAATAACATTTCGGCATTTGGTGGTCATTTGATCAAACATGTGTCAGGGTCGTTCTCCTGCACATTGTGCTGTTGGTCACACCTTACTGGATTAGCTCCTCAATAATATGTGGAATGGGTAATGTATGAGAAACAGACAGTAATCATATGGTGTCAGGGAAACAGATCTATTCCTCACCTCACAGAAATTTTGGATAAGGCTGGATCTGATAAATCATTGGTATTCGTCCCTAAGGCTACAGTTTGATGTGAAGGAGGAGAGAAGGATGATGGACCCTGAAATCTCACTGTTCCTCCACAGGTCCTGCCTTCTCCCTATGTAAAGAATCATGTGATCCCTCCACTTTTAAGTGGAAACCCTCACAGTGAATCTCATTTGTCAGAGTTAGACAAAAACCTTCCTATTATAAACAACAGTCAAAGTAAGTGTTTTGCTCCTGGCCAACATCATTCTAAAGAAACAGAGTAACTTCACTTGTTAAGGAGCAATGTCTTTTGAAATTTGCAGTGTCTTCAACTGCTATAAATGCTTTATCTTTCAAGATTTAGTGCTGGCTGTGGATATGCCAGTGACTGGCCTAAGAGTGGGCTTGAACATATCATATGTTGCAGTAAAATTGCAGTAAAATTGGGTGGCTTGTGATTTAAGGTGGAATACTACCATAAACCCTCCTTTTACACTTTTTTAAAAAATCAACCTGCTCAAAGATGTTATTACACATGTCTTGGGCAGCTGGGACTTGAAACTAGGTCTCCTGATCCAGAAGTAGGGATAGTATCTTTTCTTAATTTCAAAAATATACTTTACTCAATTCCTTCATACATACATACAAGCGGTCCTTAAACAGATTGGTATGGTCTTTGCAGCAAAAAAAAACAGCTTGTTGGAATTTGACATTCTTCAGAGCCTCCCTGCAGCTGCAAAACAGAAGCATTTTCTACTCATGCAGGAAACTATTTACATTCATTTTCAGGCAGCGAAGGGGGTCTGACAACAAACGGACATGCATTATCCTTTGACAGAAAGACCTTAAAAACAGGACTACCATGGCACCAAACAGCTCCCAAAATTCTCCTTTTAGTGCTGAGTATAAGGATCAATATGATTAGCAGTGGTCCAGGATCATCCACTATTGAGTCTTAGTGAAAAGGGGCACTTGTCTGAACAACAAGACGTAATTTATTGCATGATAGCAGTAGGTGGAACTTAGATTGATTAATTAAACACAATTGCAAAAACTGAGAGACAGATGTGTCATGACCTTATATAAAACTGCCTCTCCTCCAACCAAAGACTATGCAACGTCATCAGATTTGGGAACAGCTTAATTCCAGCTTTGACATTAACTCTCTCAGAACTGTTACCTTATACAACTGAACTTACTTCACAGAGAAGGCAGAAGAAGGAAGCATCTTTGGCCGCAAACTGTTTTCCACCATGTGACCTTATAAAGGTCTATAAAATAATAAGGGGCATTGATAAATGGGTGAAAAAGCCAAGATCTTTACCCAAAGTAAAGGAGTCCAAAACTAGAGGGAATAGGTTTAAGGTGAGAGGAGAAAGATTTAAAAAGGACCTGTAAAATAACTTTTTCATGCAGAGGGTGGTGCATGTATGGAACAAGCTGCCAGAGGAGGTGGTGGAGGCTGGTACAATTACAATATTTAAAAGGCATCTGGATGAGTACATGAATAAGAAAGGCTTAGAGTCTTTTGGGCCAAATACTGGCAAAAGGGATTAGGCCAGATTCTGGTCAGCATGTATGAGTTGGACCGAAGGGTCGTTTCTGTACGTTATAACTCTATGACTCTACGTTAATTCAGTTTCTCCTTCAAATGCATTGACACGATTCACCTCCATCACCAAATGGACCAAGTCCCACATTCTCACTACTCTCTGGGGAAAGTTGTTTCTCCTGAATTGATGATTTGGATATTTTAGAGATTAGCAGTAGACTAGGAATCTCAGAAGTACAGGGTATTGCGGTGCTTATCCACAGATCCCAGAAGGTGGCAGAAGGCATATGCAATGCTTGCGTTTATCAGTCCTGGGATAGAAACAAGGGCAGGTAGGTTAAGTTGCAGCTGTACAAAACTTTGGCCAGGCCACATCTCGAGAACCATTTGCTGTCCTGATTATCACACTACAGAAAGGATATGATTGCACTGGAAAGGGTGCAGAGGAGGTTCACCAGGATGTTGTATTTTAGCTATGAGGAAAGATTGAATAGGTTCAGGCTGTTTTCTTTTGAACAGAAAAGACCAAGTGGGGACCTGATAGAGGTGTATAAGATTACGAGGGGCATGGACAGTGTGAATAGGAAGCAGCTGTACCCCTTAGTTGAAGGGTCAGTCACAAGGAGGCATAATTTTAATGTGAAGGACAGTGATTGCATCTTCACGTGACACCTCCTACCTACACTCTGCTGCAGCTCAATGCATCACAATCCCATTAGTCACACCAACCATTCACTTACTCCACCTCATACTCATGCCTGTTCCAACAATACCAACCTCATGCTCTGCTTGTGTGGCCTTCACATACCTTTAGTTAGTCAGCTGTTGTAGGCATTTCACCAAAGAACAGTGCAACACTGCTCTTCAAATTCTACCTTTTCTGTTGCAGGAGAAAATGTCATGCGATCGTAGGGAGGAGAGTAAACTCAATGCGAACAGAGACTTCTCCATCTCCTGAACTCCGGTGAAAAAGTGGATCATTGGGCCACGACATGATTATGATGATGCTTTTCTTCTATTTATTCTTCTTCTTCTATTTAACTCCCAGCTTAACCTCATCCTACCAGCCTGCACAATGAGCAATGCCGTCCCAATGAAATTCATGCTGTTTTCCCCACTCAGTTTTCCTCATTTCAATCCTGCCCTTTCTGATTTCCTGCTTTCAAGATACCCAAGGAGTGCTGTCCATCCAAAAAGAATATCAGAGGAGCTGCAATCATTGATCACGAGGTCCCATCTTTTGATCTGACACTCACCAGCCCAATACTAGCACAGTAATATCTTGTGGTCAGTCACCTGACACAAACAGGATGAGTGAAGAGGGCAGATTGTGTGCCAGTTCAATGAAGGGCAAGGTCAGAGCTTGTTCTACTGCAGCAGAGTCATTTGAGGGTCTCAGTGGAATTGGCTGGGAGGTGTCGTTCATACAGAAATCACATTGGTTAACAATCCCAACAGCCTCCTGTCATTGCTAAGAAGCATAGAGAAGTCTGGTTCCAAGTTGGCAGAGGGTATTGCTCAGAGCTGGCACTCTTTGTTTCATCTCACGGTCTGCTGGAAGCCCAGAGGAGCTGTCACTGCTGCCTTCTCTAGCTGTGTTCCAAATCCAAACTGAGCTGCCATTTCTCAATGCCTGTCTTTCAAACACTCGTATTATCTTAAAGATTTATTTCTGCTCACATTTCAGAATCCTTTCTAGAGAAATGAGTTACAACCTTTCCTGAAAGTGAGACCTTTTGGTTCTAGTAACACCCCTTAAATCATTTATGTATTTTGTCCAGTGCTTCTGTAAAATGGAGATGGAACAGTGCACAGAATAATTACATTGCTATTCTTCAGAATATATCAAATGAGTTTCTCACAGAAGATCAAAAAATAGATAATACAGTTGGCATGGAGCTATAGGGCCCTCTGCAGGAGGCTTCATCAACTCTTGATGGTAAATAAAAATGTAACAACCTGACAGCTTCAGTGATCTGCCTGTTTTCACTGTTGTCCAAGGAGACTCTGCTGGTAACATTCAATGTTTAACTGTGCAACCAGTGGTCACTCTTCAGCCAATTCAGACAAATGATGCGATATCAAGAATTGGCTGAAGGCCTGGATACTACAAAGATTACGGGCCCTGATAACATTCCAGCAAGAATACTGATAACTTGTACTCCAGAACCAGCCATGCCATTAGCCAAACTGTTCTAGTACTGTTACAGCACCAACATCTACCCAAAAAATGTGGAAAATTGCCCAGGTATGTCCTGTGTACAAATAACAAAACAAATCCAATTTGTCTATTATTCTATTGTCTATCATTAGCAAAGTGAGGGATGGTGTTGTCAACAACATTAATTTATATTTACATAACAGTGACCAGCTCAATTATTAGCTTGCCTTCTACATTGAAACTGGAGCTAAGATGACAGACCTCCAACAATCACAACATCATCTTTTGTGCATGGAATATTTTTAGCCAGTGGAGCGTTTTCATTCTGTGTATAATGTGGGCCCAACGTAGACCTCTACAGAACTGCACTAATCACCAGCTGCCATCCTGAAAAAGAGCCCTTTATCCCTACCCACTGTCTTCTACCTATCAGCAAATCCTCTATTCATGCCAGTACATTACCCCTAACACCATGGACTCTTGTCTAATCTTGCAGACACCTGTGCAGCACCTTGTAGAAGATCCCATGGAAAACTAAATAGATCACATCACTTTGCCTAACTTGCTCATTACCTCCTCAAAGAATTTTAATAGATTTATCAGGCATGACCACCCCCTGATGAAGCCATGCTAATTCAGCCTTATTTTACCATGCGCTTCCAAGTACTCCACAATCCCATCCTTAATAATGGACTCTAAAATCTTATCAATGTCCAAGGTCAGGCTAACCGACCTATAGTTTCCTGTATTCTGCCTCCCTCCCCTCTTAAGCAGTTGGCTATTTTCCAGCCCTTTGGGACCCTCTCTGACTCCAATGATTCCTTAAAGTTCACCAGCAATGCCTCTGCATTCTCCTCAGCTATCTCCTTCAGAACTCTGGGGTGTAGTCCATTTGCTCCAGATGACTTATCGACCTTCAGACCTTACAGCTTCGCCAGCACCTTCTCCTTAGTGAAGACCTCTACACTCACCTCTGCCCCCTGACTCTCTTGAAATTCTGGTATGCTGATGATGTCTTCCACTGTGAAAACTGATGCAAACTGATTCAGTTCATCTGCCATTTTTTGGCTCCCAATACTACCTCTTCTCTTTCCAGTGGTCCAGTGTCCACTCTTGCTTCTCTCTTATTGTTTAGACATCTGAAAACACACTTGCAATCTTAGAGTCATACAGCACTGAAACAGACCCTTCGGTCAACAAGTCCATGCCAAACATATTCCCAAACTAAAACAGTCCTACCTCCCTGCTCCTGGCCTATATCCCTCCAAAACTTTCCTCCTCATGTTCTTATCCAAATGTCTTTTAAACAATGTATTGTACCCACATGCACCACTTCCTCAGGAAGTTCATTCCACACGCTCTTATACTAGCTAGCTTACCCGCATATTTCACCTTCTCCCCCATTATTGCTTTTTTAGTTATCCTCTGCTGGTTTTTAAAGACTTCCCTACCTCAGGCTTCCCAGTAAACTTCACCACATTGTATCTTTTTTCAGCCATTGTTTCCTCATCCTCCCCTTAGTGTGCTTCTTTTTTCTACTGAATTAACCCCATAACCCCTGCCATTGCTGTTCCACTGCCTTCCTTATAAAGTCCCCTTCTAATCAACTATGGCCAGCTCCTCCCTCAAGTCTGTGTAGTTACTTTTACTCAAATGTAATACCATTACATCTGACTCCAGCTTCTTCCTCTCCTACTGCAGGGTGAATTTCTATCATATTGTGGTCACTTATCCTAAAGGTTCCTTCATCTAAAGTTCCCTAATTGAGTCTGCCTTATTACATATCATCAAATCCAGAATTGCCTGTTCTGTAGTGGGCTCTACCACAAGCTACTCTGAAAAAACTATCTTGTAGACATTCCACGAATTCCTTTTCTTGATATTCGCTACCAACTTGGCTTTCCCAGTGCACCAATATAGTGAAGTCCATGATTATTATAATAGTGCCTTTCTTACATGACTTTTCTATCTCCTGGTTTATTTTCTTCCCCACATCCTGACTACTGCTAGGAGGCCTTACATAGTCTGCCACACAGTTTCCACACCTTCTAACTTTATATTACTCCTTGCTGTCGATTTAATTTCATTTCTTACCAATAGGGCTACTCCAACCCCTCTGCCCATCTGCCTGTCTTTTCAATTGGTCATGTACTCTTGGATATTTAGTTCCCAGCCCTGACCACCTCATAGCCAGCTCTCTCTGATACCCACAATATCATACCTCCTAGACAACAAGGTGCAGGGCTGGATGAACACAGCAGGCCTAGCAGCATCATAG
>NC_063344.1:22280731-22291951 GCF_021869965.1 Rhincodon typus
CTATCTCTGATTCAATCATACCTCCTAATTTCAGTTTGCTTCATATACTGTACACATTTAAGTACAAAATCATCAGTCCTGCATTGACTTCCCCCTTTTCACAGTTGTCCCCTTATCCACTGCGCCTGAAGTTAGATTCCTGATCCTCTTCAAACTCTCTGTCCTATTAGTTGTTCTCAAAACTTTAACAACTTTTGCATTAGCCCTCCCCAATTTTAACTTTTTCCATAATTTTCCATGCAACTGGCCTCCCCCCTCCATTAACCTCTCCCCTACTACTTAGCCCTAACCACAGCCCTAGTTATGTGATTCGCCAGGAATCTGGTACCAGCATGTTTCAGAGCTGGAGTTCCTTAAGCAACCAATGTTTGCTACATATATCCGCGGACTCTATTTACACAGCTCACTGCCACAGAAAGGCAGCCAACATCAAAGACCCATCGCATCCCGGGTAATGACCTCTTACAACCTCTTCCGTCAGGCAGAAGGTACAGAAGCCTGAACACACGCACGAGCAGGTTCAGGAACAGCTTCTTTCCAGCCGTTACCAGACTGTTGAATGGACTCTAGCCTCAAGTAATGTAACCTGGATGCCTGTAAGTCTTTTTGATCTATACATCTTTTGCTTGCTGTGATCTGTCTGTACAGCTCATAAGCAAAGCTTTTCACTGTACTTCGGTACATGTGACAATAAAATCAAACTTAAAAATACGGTCACTATGAACCACAGTGGAGTCCACCAGCTCCCATATCATGCAGGTGTAACACATTGCCTGAGGCTTCATCTCTATTTTAATTACTTAATACTTAATTTGATTTTTAAAAATTTTGCACTGAAAACATTTGTAGTCTGAAAATATTTCCCCCATTTGCCTTCAATCTGAACATAACTTATAAAAGATAGTCAAGTAGCTATCATCAGCCAATAAACTTTCAGTTTATTTATGATCATAGAATCATAAAATCCCTAGTGTGGAAGCAGGCCATTCAGCCCATCGAGTCCACAATGACTCTCTGAAGAGCATCCTACATAGACCCACACCTCGATCCTATCCCTCTAACTCTGCATTTCCCATGGCCAATCCATCTAACCTGCACATCTTTGGATGTAGGAGGAAACCAGCACACCCAAAGGAAATCCACACAGGAACAAAGAGAATGCGCAAACTCCACACAGACAGTCACCAAGGTGAAATCAAACCCAATTGCCTGGTGCTATTAGGCAGTAGTGCTAACTGCTGAGCCACTGTACTGCCCGGGTATGTTCAGTCAGTCTTCTATAATGTCACTCTTCTGTGCTGGGTCGCTGATCCTGGGCTTTAACTTATCCTGTCAAAAAACATGTTACAAACTATGAGCCAAAGAAAGGCATGCAAAAAGCATCTCTTGCCCCTGCACCAACTTTCTACGTTGCCTACAAATCCCCCAAACTATATATTCACTCAGTCTATGTCCCACTCTGAATGGGATCTCTCCTTCCTGACTGTGTAAAGCTTACTTTGCTTCCAAAGAAGAGTTAGTGTGCAGAACTAAAAGGACAATGTTTTGTGAACCAACATTTTTGTTTTGACTCTTGCTGTAAATTCTGCAAACTAATCCACCATTTGCTGATAAGAGTCAACTGACGGGGTGGTAATTGGCTGGATTGAATTTTTCCTGCTGTTTGTAGATGGGACATACCTGGGCAATTTTCCATATTGACAGGTAGGTGCCAGTGTTGTAGCTGTAGTGGAACAGCTTGGCTAGAGCATAACAAATCTGGAGCACATGTTTTCAGTACTATTGCAGGAATGTCATGCTCTCGGCAATATCCAGAGCCTTCAGCCATCTCTTGAAATCATTTGGAGTGAATCAAATTGGCTTAAACCTAGTAACTGTGATATTGAAACGGTTCAGCCTTATCTTTTGCTTTGATGTACTGGGCCCTCAAATTATTGACAATCGGGATATTCGTGGAGCCTCCTTGTCCAGTGAGTTGTTTAATTGTCCACCACCATTCACAACTGGATGCAAAAGCACTGCAGAGCTTAGGTCTGATCCATTTGTGTGAGATTGCTTATATCTGTCTATTGCATATTTATGCATGTTTATGCTGCTTGGCATCACGTAATCCTATGCGTATCTTCATCAGGTTGACACCTCAGTTTTAGGTTTGCCTGGTGCTGCTCCTCACATGACCTCCTGCACTGTCAGTTGAACCAGTATGGATCCACTGGTATGTTGTAATGGTAGAGTGAGGAAATACCAAGAAATAAAGTTACAGAATACAACTGAATACAATTCTGCTTCTCCTGATGGTTCACAGCACCTCATCAATACTCAAATTTTGAGTTGCAAGATTTGTTTTGAATCCATCATATTTAAAACAGTGGTGAGGCCACAGAATATGATCATCCTGTGTAGGAAAGATGAGTTTGTCTGAATAAAATCTGTGCAGTGCTCACTCCCACTGATACTGTCGTGGATAAGATGCACACAGACTGGTGAAAGCAGGGTTAAGTAAGATTTTACTTATTGTTGGTGATGGAGTGTACTTCAGTTTCTGGATGAGTGCAACTGCGAAAACATTCAAAAAGCTTGACACCATCCGGGACAAAGCTAACTATCGATTGGTATCCAATCCCATCCAACATCTTAAACATTCTTTGCTTTCACCAGTGACATTGTGTAGCAGCAGTGTGTACCATCTACAAGATGCATTGCAGAAATTCGCCAAGGCTCTTTCAACAGCATCTTCCAAACTCATGACTACTGCCATCTAGAAGGACAAAGGAAGCAGATACATGGGAACACCACCACCTGCAAGTTCCTCTCCAAACTGCACACCCTCCAGACTTGGAAATTTATCCATTATTCCTTCAGTGTCATTGGGTCAAAATGTGTACAATTGCCGCCCAGTGTCAATGCCATGAAGACAAGGTTGTTTCTGTGCTAACTGATGGGATGGGGAATCTCTTTAACCTTCTTTGTGATATCATGATACATCAGTGTGACATCACAATTTGATGCAAATTACAGGTTCTTTCCCATTTGCTCCAACTGCCCAAAGCAGTGAATTGCCTACTTTGTTCCTTATCTTGAAATTATGTCCTGGTTCCAAAACTACCCAGCACTAACTGTGTTCTTCAAAAAATGATTTCTACAATCAGATCCCCCAGTCATGAGGTAAGAGATCATTTGTCTGGGAGTGATGTTAAGGGGAGATGACAGGACAGGAAGTTAGTGAAACAGTGAGTGAATGTGATATGGAATGGACACAATGAGGAGCTGATGGCTGAGAATCTGACTCAATGGGCTTGGTATAATGTGCACACTTTGATTTCCTGGCTAAAATGTTAAGGATATTGGCTCTTCCATAGCATTTTAACAACAGAAATGGCATTCATTGCCTTCAGGAGAGATATCTGCCCATATCCGAGGAGAACATCCTGCATTCGTGAGCTGCTCAACCACACTGTTTACATGTAACTCTGTGGGTCACAACAGTGCTGGCCAAGACCAGTGGCCACAGTTGGAACTGTGTCGAGGAGTTCAGGGTAAATTCAGGTTCAGGTGTCTCAGGGGTTATTTTGGGTGTTATCTCCGATAGTCCTAGGATGCTCATTAAGGATTTCCACACTTATTACCCAACACTGGACTATCCAGATGGATCTATTAGGTTTTATGCATGGAGTAGAAATACCAGGGGATGCAAAATGAGGCACTAAGCCCTCAATAGATCTCAGAGCAGATGGACTGCTTGAAATCTCTCTCTGCCCCTATACAGTGTTAGACAGGGTGGGGGCAAGTAGGCAGGTCAGTAGGGAATGTCACCTGCTGGATTTTATGAAGTCCTGCTTCCCTACCTTTCAGATTCTTTGACAGGCAAGCTACAAATTACTAATTGCTGTCCGTGGGAGTAACATAAGCACCTGCCTGACCAGGTTTGGATCACTGATGAACTGCTGGTATTTTGAAATTTACAGCATTGAAATGAGAAGCAAGAGGTGCTATGGCAAAACATTATACACTATGCATCATCAGATTTTATTTAGTCAATGAAAGGTTAATGCCAAATTCCACACCCTATCTCCTCCTCCCACCCCCTCACTGTCTACATATATAAACACACACACACAATGTAGTAACAGATTAGTTACATCACAGAATGAGACTATTTGGCCCATCATGTCTGCACTAACCTTCTGCAAGAGTAAATCATCTAGTTCCGTTCACCTGTCTTTTCTCCCCAAAGCCTTTCATACTCCTTCTCTTCAGATAATAATTCAATTCCCTTTGCAAATCTATGATTGAACCTGCCTCCCTCCACATTCTTCTCCAGTGTATCCTACATTCAAATTATTCACTGTGTAAAAACGTTTTCTGTCATGTTGCCTTTGCTTCTTTTGCAAATTACCTTCAATTTGTGTTCTTTGGATCATTATCCTTCTACCAGTGGGAACAGTTTCTCCCTGCCTTCTTTGTCCAGACATCTCCTGATTTTGAAGACCTCGATCAGATGCTTTCTCAGCCATCTCTACTCCAAGAACAGCCCCAATTTCTCCAATCTATCCTCTCTACTGAATGTCGTCATCCCTAGCATGATTCCCAAATCCTCCCTAAAGTGTGGGGCCTTGAACTGGAAACAATACTCCAGCTGAAGAGTGACAGGTTTATCATAATATCTTTGTTTTCATATGTTATGAAAGGATTAAGCGCTTGTTATACTTGCAAATTAACTACTTGTGATTTGTGCATGAGGACACCTGATCCCTCTATCTCTGAGACCTCTGCAATCACTCACAATTTTAGATAAATGCTTTTTTAATTTATCCTGTCAAAATTGATAATTTCACATTTCCCACATTATACACCATTTTTCAGATCTTTGTCCAATCACTTAATGTATCCATATATTTTTGCAGCCTCCTTATGTTCTCTCAACAAATTACTTTTCTACTTATCTTTGCATCATCAGCAAAAGTAGCACCGTACCTTCTGTTATCCACCGACGCCTGGGTCAATCTGTCTCTTTCCGGTCCTCCACATTGCCTTCCAAAGAGATCACTGTAACTTTTCAGCTCTGATCAAATGGCGAAAAGAATGACATTTTCTTTTATGGTTGTAAGTTTTAGCAGTCTTTTGCTCTTACAGTTTCAAATGCCTCTTTGTTTGTCTTCTAATGCGTGTATGCAATTTTAAGTATTCTTCTTAGCATCTACATTTCAAAGGCCTATATTTTCTTCCACAGATCTTTATATATTGTCCAGGTTTCTGAGGTGGATAAGAAAGTGGATAGAATTTAGCATCTTAGAAACTATTTCCTTCATCTTCACAAAATTTCTTCTGACAATTTCTATCCTTCTTCTAAGGTCTGCATTGCATCTGCCACTAATTATTATGATAATGATTTTGAACACAAACAGTTCAGCAAATTTCTTAATCTCTCTAGAGGTGAATTAGGTTCTATTATGATTCTTTCAGAAGTCTCTTGCTCAGCAATCAAAACTCATACAGTTATAATAATTGATATGTCTTCTTAGTTCTAACGCCACTGTTAGCATGTTATGATACTGCATCTGTATAGGTTGTAAAGACTATGTCTTTTTATTTTTCTGTAGTCTGGTTGTGGACAGAAAAGAACTGGTTTAAAAGCCAAAGATTATTTTAGGATTACAGGATTACTTCTAAAAGCAAATTATCTGAGATTCTTTGTAAGTGCTGTTTGCACATCTATTTGTTCAAGTCCTGAGGGAAGTCTAGTTACAGATGTGCTGAAGCCAAGGGGTCTGTAAAAATTAACTTCAGCTGGCAACAAATACATGATTGTTCTGTGGCCTTTTGGCCAGTTGCTTATAGAAGTGTCTGACATACTGGTTAAAAAGGCTATAGTTTATAGCAACTAAGGAGAGGAAGTTATATTGGCTTTCTTCACGTGTGAGGTTTTTCCTTTGTTGCAGAGAAAAAAGAACTGTTTTTTTTCTCTCTCAGCTATCCATTCCACAGACCAATCATCTACATGTTGCTAGCTGAATCTCCCTTTTAACATGGCCCCTGGCTCCAGTTGGCTTGACCTCTCCCACTACTTGAACAAACAGTGGTGTAAACACCACTCACAAAGAATACCAGATATCTTGCTTTTAAAAACTGGTGACAATCCTTTCCACAACCCTTAGCTTTCAAAACAGTTCTTTTTCCATTTCAGTTTATAATCAAAAATACAGAAAAATAGACAAAAACAGCCATTACAGCTGTCTAAGGAGCCTTGGTGAATTTCTGCAGTGCATCTTGAAAATGGTACACACACTGCTACTACTGACCATCAGTGGTAGAGAAAGTGAATGTTTGTGGATGTGGTGCCAATCTGTTGCCTTGCTTCATCCTGGATAGAGAGAAGCTTCTTGGTCGTTGTTGGAGCTGCACTTATTCAGGCAAGTGCAGAGTATTCTATCACACTCGTGATTTGTACCTTGTATATGGTGGTCAGGCTTTGGGGTGTGAGGAGGTGAGAATAGAATTAGGAATCCTAATCTATAATCTGCTTTTATAACCATAGTACTCACATGGCTAGGTTAGTTCAGTTTCTGGTCAATGGTAATGCCCAGGATGCGGATAATGAGGGATTCAGCAATGGTAAATTTCAAGGGGCAGTGGTTAGATTCTGTTTTGCTAGAGATGGTCATTGGCTTGCACAAATGGTCAGCTAAAACCTGGAAAAATTCTTGGTCTTGCTGCATTTGGATATGACTTTTTCAGCATTGGAGTAGTTGTACATGGTGCTGGATATTGTGCAATCATCGACTTCTGATCTTATGATAAAGGGAAGATCATTGATGAAGCAGCTGAAGGTGGTTATGTCTAGGATACTACTCTAAGAAACTCCTGCAGAGATGCCCTATAGTTGAGATGACTGACATCCTACACCATAACTATCTTGCTTTGGGCCAGGTAATACCCAAGCAGTACAGAGTTTTCCCCTGATTCCCAGTGAGTCCAGTTTTGCCAGGGCTCTTTGATGCCACACTCAGAAAAGATTCTCTGTTCAGTTTCATTTCTTTTGAGTTTTCATGATAAATATTACAACTGAGTGGCTTGTGAAGTCATTTCATAGGCCAGTTAAAAGTCAATCACATTGCTGTCGGTCCAAAGTCACATATAGGCTGTACCAGGTGATAATGGCAGATTTCCCTCCCTGAAGGATATTAGCGATCCAAATCATTTTTTCTGATAACCACATCCAGTTTCTTGGTCATCATAAGACTTTTATTTCCAGATATGGCTCATATGTTCATTGGGTTTATAAATAGAGGCACACAGCATAAAAGCAAGGAAGTGATAGTTCATCCTTCAATATAGTTTGTTGAAAGCGGTGTCACAGGTGGACAGGGCAGTGAAGAAGGCCTTTAGCATGCTGGCTTTCATTGGTCGAGGCATTGAGTATAGGAGTTGGGATGTTATGTCACAGCTGTATAAGTCATTGGTGAGGCTGCACTTTGAGTATTGTGTACAGTTTTGGTCACCAGATAGGAAAGACATAGTTAAACTAGAAAGAAGATTTACGAAGATGTTGCCAGGACTAGCAGACCTGAGTTATAGGGAGAGGTTGGCAAGGATAATACTTTATTCCTTGGAACATAGGAGAATGAGAGGTGACCTTATTGAGGTGTATAAAATCATGAGGGTCATAGATAGGATGAATGCATATAGTCTTTTTCCCATGGATGGGGAATTATAAACTAGAGGGCATAGGTTTAAGGTGAGAGTGATAGATTTAAGAAAAACCTGAGGGGCAACTTCTTCACGCAGAGGGTGGCATATATATGCAATTGACTGCCAGAGAAAAAGTAGTTGAGGCAGGTACAATAACAACATTTAAAAAACATATGGATAGATACATGGATGAGAAAGGTTTAGAGGGATATGGATCAAATGCGGGCACTTGGGACTAGCTAAGTGGGCACCATGGTCAGCATGGACCAGTTTGGGCTGAAGGGCCTGTTTCTAAGCTGTATTACTCTATGACTCTTTGACTCTAAGTGATACTATATCTCTATAAATCATTGTTCAGACCACATTTTGAGTATTGCATTCAGTTCTGGGCACCTTATTTAAGGAAGGATGTTAAAGCCCTGGAGAGAATGCAAAGGAGACTTACTTGAATAATATCAGGAATGAGGGGTTTTGAATACAAGGAAAGGTGAGAGAAATTGGGTTTATTCTCTTTGGAGCAGAGAAGATTAAGAGGTGACCTCATTGAGGTGTTCAAAGTTATGAACAGGTTTGACAGGGTAAAAATGGATATTCTGTTTATACTAGTTGATATGTCAATAACTCAGGGTCACGATTTCAAGACTGTCAGCAAAAGAACTAGGAATGAGATGAGGAGTAACTTCATTACTCAGAGAGTTGTTAGAATTTGGAATGTGCTGTCTTGGAGAGTGGCGGAGACGGATTCCACAGGAGGTTTCAAAAGATAACTGGCTATATATTTGAAAGTGATGAATTTAAAGGGCTACAGTGATAAGCTGGAGAAGGGGACTAACTGAGTAGCTCTTTCAGGAGCCAGTACTGACATGATGGGTCAAATGGCCTCCTTCTGTACTGTAAAATTCTACAATTCTATATTTATTGCATTTAATTTCCACCAACTACCCTGGTGGCATTAGAACTCAAGTTCCCAGAACATTACCTGGGTCTCTGGATTAATGACCAAACAATAATACTAGTAGGCCATCACAGAGGCCATCATTTGTTGAACGTTGCTTCTCAAAGATAAGCAGTCTCTGTTTCTGGAGGTAAATGTAGAGTAGATTTTGCTTCAAAGAGGAGTCATACTGGGCTCGAAATATTTACCAAGGCTTAGGGATTGCAACTCTCATTATTGCATGTATCATCATGTTCACTCAAAGGTTCACACCTACTTCATCCTTGCAAAATACTGACCCTTCCTCCCTCTGCCCTTCTACTCAGTCACTGGGAATACACCTCTACTCTTCCTGCACCATCCCTAACTGTTCTTGTATCCACTACCATCATACTCAATCCCTCCCTTTGACTCATTGAAGGGCTTAATTGACTGAACTTCCCAGACTGATGCCTCCACATCACTCTGACTCACCTATCTGTAATTCGTGGATTGGTTGCTCTTCACCCATCAGACTGACCTCGAACAATTCTCCTAACTGGAATTAGAATTGACTGATAGTAGTAGTGCCCCTGACTCACTATAGTCCCCCTTAACTTCATGAAGGACTGATTGCTCCCCTCTGACTTTCACACACCGTCATTGAACCCATGCTCTTGATCCAACCAGGAAAGAGGTATTGCTGGATCTGGTGCTGGGGAATGAGGTGGTTCATGTGGACCAAATATTAGCGTGGGATTACAAAATTACTGGTAACTGCCCACTTCCCACAAATGAAGCACATGCAGTGTATTTGCCACATGTGATGTGATGCTTTTGTTGTTTTTTTTTCAACATTTCCAACTCCATAATCCTCCACGATCTCTGCACTCCTCTAACTCCGATTTCAGTTGACATGCTGTACCTTCATCTTCCTGGGTAGTAAGTTGTGGAAGTGTCTTCCTAAACCACTTCACATCATTTTGCTCCTTTCAGACCTTCCTATAAACCTAACTCTTTGACAAAATCCTGGCCTTAATAACAGATTACGTGACTTGTGTCTAAGTCTGCTTCGAAACGCTTAAAAAGTTTTAACACATTTATGGGGTGAGGGTGTAGTGATGTGGATGAGATGGGGAGGTAGGTGATGAGGATCTCGTCAGAGGGTTGAGGATATAGAGGGGAGGGGTGAGGGGGATGAGGGTCTAGTGAGGGGAATGATTGTGTAATGAGGAAGGTGAGGGGATGAGTGTGTAGTTAGAGGAGTGAGGGGTGAGTGTGTAAAGTGAGGGGGTGAGGATATATTGAGGGAGTGACAGTGTAAAGCGTGTGGTGAGCATGTAGTGAGGGGGTGAGTGTGTAAAGTGAGGGGTGAATGTGTGCAGGGGGTGAATGTGTGGAGGGAAGGGAAGGGAATGATTTTGTAGTGAGGGGTGAGAGTATTAAGTGAGGGGTGTGTGTAGAGGGGTTGAGTGTGTAATGAGGGGAATGAGTGAGTAGAGAGAGTGTGTAAAGTGAGGACTGAGTGTGAAGAGGGTAGTGTCAAGTGAGGAATGAGGGCAAAGTGAGGGGTGAGTGCGTATTGAGGGGTATGTGTAAAGTGTAGTGAGTGTGTAAAGTGACAGGGTGTGTGTGGAAAGTGAGGGGTGAATCTGTAGAGTGTAGTGAGTGTGTAGAGGGTGTAGTGTGTATTGAGAAATGAGTGTCTGGAGGTTAGTGAATGTGTAAAGTGAGAGGTTTCTGGAGCTGGCCGGGTGACTGGGAGAATGCAGTGCTCTGGTTACTGGGATGTGCCAGCAGCTGGAGTTTGGAATCGGGGCGGGGGGATGGTGGGGGGGTGGGGGGGAAGCTGCAGCTCCATTCCGAGATTTGGGCTCTCTGCTCTCTTTGTGACTGCAGGACCCAGAACTGGGAACGCGACGTGAATCAGAGCGGCTCCGGGAGCTGGGCAATGCGGACAGGCGGTATGGGGTGAGTACGGGGCTGGGCTCGATGCTGTCTGGCCCGGCCAGGGGCAGTCTCTTTGTGCCGGGGAGGTATCGAGAGCGGTCCTTTTATGTGGCCGCAGCTCGGCTTCACAACTCCCCAAGTGGAAAGCTCAGTCCCCCTCCGTCAGGCCGTTGCTTTCACTTTCCAAGCTCCCAGTGTTAAACACTTTTTGAAATCAAAGTGAAATTGTGTCAGCTCCTGCCATTGTTCCGGCCACTGCCCGCAATGAGGCCATTCAGCCAACTGAGGCTGTTCTCGACAGAGATCAATGCCAGATTCCTGCTCGCATTCGCCCAACAACATCCTTCAATCTCGACTTTGAGATCTTGTGTAACGAATGCTGGCCTTGCCTGCGGAATTGACTGGCATCAACTGAGTATCGTTAAGTAACAGAGAAGAGTAGGAATAAATAAAGTTGGCAGTCTGTGACCGGCGAGCTCCAACTGCTTACAAATTTGTAGCAACGATGTGGCTGGGGGGCGGTGGGGGCTGGGTCATTTGTAGTATTTCCAAATTTGCTGCTAACACTGAATGCGATGAGAATGTGACTCGTTTGGCGGGGGGGGGGGGGGGGGGGGGGGGGCGGGCGTCTAGTTTGTTTTGTGTGTGGTCTAGGAAGGGAGATACTA
>NC_063344.1:22292051-22303071 GCF_021869965.1 Rhincodon typus
GGGGGGGGGGGGGGGGGGGGGGTGGATGTGGGAGAGGCTTCCACCGAATTTTGATAGGCTGTTGCAGAGGAACATAGATACATTGAGTGAGTGGGCAAAGATCTGGCAGATGGAATACAATGTAAATAAATGTGAAGTCATACATTTTGGTAGGAGTAATAGTAAAAAGGATTATTACTTGAATGGTAAAAAGTTGCAGCATGCTGTTCTCGACAGAGATCAATGCCAGATTCCTGCTCGCATTCGCCCAACAACATCCTTCAATCTCGACTTTGAGATCTTGTGTAACGAATGCTGGCCTTGCCTGCGGAATTGACTGGCATCAACTGAGTATCGTTAAGTAACAGAGAAGAGGGACCTGGGTGTCCTTGTGCATGAATCACAGAAGGTAGGTCTGCAGGTACAACAAGTAATTAGGAAGGCAAATGGAATTTTGTCCTTCATTGCTAAAGGGATTGAGATTAAAAGCAGAGAGGTTATGCTGCAGCTGTACAAGGTGCTGGTGAGGCCACACCTGGAGCACTGTGTGCAGTTTTGGTCTCCTTACTTGAGAAGGGATGTACTGGCACTGGAGGGGGTGCAAAGGAGGTTCACTAGGTTGATTCCAGAGTTGAGGGGGTTGGCTTATGAGGAGAGACTGAGTAGACTGGGATTATATTCATTGGAATTCAGAAGATTGAGGGGGGATCTTATAGAAACATATAAAATTATGAAGGGAATAGATAAGAAAGAAGTAGAGAGGATGTTTCCACTGGCAGGTGAAGCTAGGACAAGAGGGCATAGCCTCAAGATTAGAGGGAGCAGATTTAGGACTGAATTGAGAAGGAACTTCTTCACCCAGAGGGTTGTTAATCTATGGAATTTCTTGCCCGGTGAAGTAGTTGATGCTACTTCAGTAAACGTTTTTAAAGATAAGGTAGATTTTTTTTGAACAATAAAGGAATGCGGGTAAGTGGATCTGAGTCCACGAAAAGATCAGCCATGGTCTTATTGAATGGTGGAGCAGGCTCGAAGGGCTGGACGGTCTACTCCTGTTCCTAGTTCTTATGTTCTTATGTAAGTGGGCTGGAGCATGGCAAAGGGAATATGATGTGGGTAAGTGTGGGCCTAGAAAACACAGAAAGACTGAATATTTCTTAAATGATGAATCAATTTAAAAAGTGTTGCTGTCCAAAAGATGGGAAGGTGGGAAGGTGCTCTTGTTCATTAGTCATTGAATGCTAGCACACAGGTGCAGCAAAGAGTTTGGAAAGTAACACCATGTTAACCTTGATCACAGGAGGATTTGAGTACAGCAGCAAAGATGTCATACAGCAACTATACAGAACACTGGTTAAACCATTCTTGAAGGATTGGGTGCAGTTGTAGTTCTATTCCCCAATCCTTTGAAGCTGGGTTTCTCAAAGTAGGGGTTATGAACCCCAGCTGGGGGTCCCAGGCTGAAATTTTGGGTTTCATGATCTCTGAGGAAGCATTGACAGTTGTGGAGCTCTGGCTGAGCTATAACAGCTGCACTCTGACTCAAACAAGCCCCTGCTGTCTCAGTTCTCACTGAGAGGTTGTGACAGTTTAAAAGGCTCAAAAATGGAGTCACATTAGGAAACAGTTTGGGAAGCAGTGTCAAAGAGGAAAGTTCATCTGTGGAATTACCTGCCCAGTGAAGCAGTTGAGCTACTTCATTGAATGTTTTTAAGGCAAAGATAGATAGATTTTTGAACAGTAAAGGAATTAAGAGTTGTGGTGAGCAGGTGGGTAAGTGGAGCTAAGTCCACAAAAAGATCAGCCATGATCTTATTGAATGGCAGAACAGGCTCGAGGGGCCAGATGGCCTATTCCTCTTGCTCCTATTTCTTATGATCTTCCTGGCATTGTGGGACTGTCCTACGAGGAGAGATTTTTTGTTTCTTTTTATTAATTCACAGGATGAGGGCATCGCTGCCCATCCCTAATTGCCCAGAGGGCAGTTAAGAGTCAACTACATTGCTGTTGGTCCAGAGTCACATGTAGGCCAGACCAGGTAAGGATGGCAGTTTCCTTCCCTAAAGGACATTAGTGACCCTGATGGTTTTCCAACAATGGATTCATGGTCATCATTAGACTCTTAAATCCAGATATTTATTGAATTCAAATTCTACCATGTGGGATTTGAACCCAGGTACCCAGAATGTTATCTGGGTCTCTAGGTTTAACAGTCTAGCAATAATACCACTAGGCCATCGCCTCCCTGCAGAGACTTCTCTGGAGTTTTGAAGAATAAGAGGCAATCTCATAGAAACTTGCAAAATTCTTAAAGTGATAGATGGAGTGGATGCAGAAAGGATCATTTCCCCTGGCTGTTGATTATAATGCATAGGCCCCTTAAGACAGATGAGGAAGAATTTCTTCACTCAGAGGATGTTGAATATCTGGAATTCTCAATCTCACAAGGCTGTGGAAGCTCAGTCATTAAGAATATTCAGACAAAGCTTGATAAATTTCCAGATATTAATAACAACAAGCAATATGGAGATGGTGTGGGAAATGCCATTGAAATAGATAATGAGCCATGATTAGAATGGTGGAGCAGGCTCAAGGGGCTGAATGGCCTGTTCTTGTTCCCTACTTGTTCTGTTCCATGAATGAACAACAAAGTAATTGACCGCTAGGCCTCAGCAGCAATTTGAGAGAGTGAGTCCTGTTTGGATCTGTATTGCGTACCTGGCCTCAAAGTAGCTTAAACTCTCTCTCTCTCTGTTTCTCATGCACTCACTCACATTCTCACTCACACACTTACTGTCTCACTCACGCATTCACACACAAAGGCTTATACTTTGCCCAGTTTGAATCAGAAATTAATTCAGTGAAATTGAAACTGAAATACTGCTCTGAGGGAATGCCATGCATATGATGTGGCAGGGCAGTTGCTGAGACCATGTACCCGCTCATGGAGAATTCTAGAACAACGGGCACAGTTTCAAAATAAAGGATATCCCATTTAAGATGGAGGTGATTAGAAATTTCTTATCTCGGATGATTGTTCTTTTTTTTTAGAATTCACATTCACAGTGAGCAGTGGAGGCTGGCTCACTAAATATAATCAAATCGGATTTTGACAGAATTTTGATTAACCTGGGATTCAGGGATAATGGCAAGAAAGTGGAAATTAGGCGACAACTTGATCAACCATGACCTGAGTGAATGTTGCTGCAAGTTGGAGGGACTGAATGGCCTACTCCTCCAATTTCTTCTAATCATATGATCATTACAGAGACTGGCTACATACTGGTCATGCTTATGTTAAAATTCCATAAGGCTATAAGGTATTTAAAAAGGTCAAAAAAAAAGAAGTGAAAGGCATTTATTCCATTTGATTGAAGATATTATTACATGGAAGAAATAGGTTTTTACGTAAGGGAAGGCAATCACCAGAGATTTGGATTATTGGAATTAAACAATAAGCCATAATTTAGATGTGAAGTGAGAGTTGTCAATAGACCTCCTGATAGCAGCAGTGAAATTGCAGAATGGACTAATTTAGTAGAGCGGTTTGTAACTAAAGCAAAGTTAATTTCAGAGGAAGTTTTAATTTCTGTATAGATTAAGGCACACTGTTCCACAAGCAGAAATTTGGTGAATTTCTTTAGTGCATTGACTCTGGTTCTCTGGAGCAACATCTTCTAAAATCAGCAAGAGAGCAGGCTATTCTATGTTTATTAATGAGCACTGAGCCAAAGTTAATTATCCTCTGTAAGAGGTCATTTTAGGTGACAGTAAGCATAATAAGCGTAAATTCAATGTTGGGTTTGAAAAGATTACGTTAATGTTAACTTTAACAGGATGAGACAGAAACTGACAATAGCAAATTGGTTAAAGCTGTTATCAGGTAAAATTACAGATAAATAATGAGAGGTGTTCAAAATGTGTTCAGCTTAATACAGGACCATCCAGCAGTCTCCTTGAATGAAAACAGCTTTAGTTGACAGCAAAGATTGAATGTAAAATACAACTAATAGGATATATGTAAGTGCAAAGTTTAGTGTAGACTGGGGATTGGCAGAGAAACAAAGACAAAAAAGACAAAAATAAAGAATCCTAATAACAGCTTCAGAAACGAATTCAAAATGAAACTTGAGAGATATCAACACAAAGTCTTCAGATGGTCTGAGGTAATATGGATAATAGCTAACAATTACCTAGATAATTATTTTCTATAAATCTTTGCAATACGAGAGGAAAATAATATACTTAACATTGTACACAAAGAAATGATATATCAAAGACTGGAACTCAATAAATAAGTTGACACAAGAAAACAGCATTAGAAAAATAATGGCTCCAAAGGAGTTTAAAGAAATTTGGTGAGAACCCACAAATTCTTTAGCTATGAGCTGTCCAAGTATTCCTGATTTGAGGAATTCTGCTTTTAGATGTTAAGCTGACACCCTTTTGGTCCCCTCAGGTAGACATAAAGGATCGCATAACACTATTACAATAGAGAGCAGGGGGTCTTTCCCATTGTTCAGCCAATACTTATCACTCAGCCAAAATTATAAGAAAATGTAATCTAGTCATTAACACTTTGCTGTTAGTGAAAGCTCACATTTTGAATACTGCATTACCTACTTATAACAGCGACCATGTTTTAAAGGTACTTCATTAACAGCAAGGTACATTGGGATTGTAAATAAGTGAAAATGTATCTTCCAAAATTCTGGTAATTGAATTCTTTTGAGGAAGTAATTGGAGAATCAGAAAGGGGAATTTTGAATTAGTTCATGTGAACTATCAGATGAGCTCAGTGAGGTTTCACATGAGGGAGTGTTAGCTAAAATTAAAGCTTGTGGGCTCAAAGGCAAATTATTGACTTGATTAGGAAGTAGAGACAGTCAGGAGGAATACTGCTTATCTGTTTTTAATATTATTAATGATTAGATCATCCAATAGAAAGCCATATATTTACTTTTACCAGTGGCATAAAGATTGATGGCATTGGCAGGCAGTGTAAACTGCTTTGTTCGAAAATATATAGGCACAGGAGTAGGTCATTCAATGTCTTGAGACCGCTCTGCAATTTGATAAGTTCATCCTGAACTTCAACCTCAATGCCACTTTCCCACATCACTTTCATATCCCTTGATATTTTTATATCAAGATATCTATTGTTCTCTCTGTCATGACCATGCTCAATGACTGAGCCGCCACAACCCTCTGGGATAGAAAATTCCAAAGATTCATCACCTTCAATTTCTCTTCATCTCAGTCCTAAGCTTATCTCTTATCTTCCCCTTATCTTGAGACCGCAACCCCTTGTCCTGCAGCCCACAGACATAGAAAACATTATCTCTGCATGCTGCCTGTCCAGCCTTGTCAGAACCTTATACATTTCAATTAGATCCCCTTTCATTATTCTAAACCTGAGAGATTATAGATTATTCCTGCCATCCCAGGAATCAGTCTAGTGAATCATATTTCCCTCCATGGCAAGTATATCCTCCCTTAGATAAGCAGAACAAAAGTGCACACATACTCTAAGTGTGGTCTCACCAATGTTTTAAAATTTTTTTCTGAATCCAGATGATGGTGATTCTGGTGATTTAATTACCATAGTGGTCAGTCACTGAACATATTCACACATATTTTACCAAAGGCACACTAGTGTATTGCACAAAAGAAAACAAAGAAAAACTATATGTAGAACAATTTAGAAACATCTTAACATACATAGCCAAAAGAAAGATTCAGTCCTTTTCCCAGCAATTTCCTTTACAGACACTCAATCCAATGAAGTACTATCTCTCCTATCTTAACTTTTTAATTTTTCTTAAACTTTTTACTTAATTGATAAGATTGTAAGAATTTCCTTTAGCAACTTTCTGCACATTCATCAAATGTGGTTCTCTCCAATTCTTTCTCTCCCTGAGATACAGAGACACTGGTTACTTCTCTGGCTTTTCTTAACTGAATCTCTGGCTGCTTAAACTGCTAAAATAGTTTTAAGACTTTTTTCCAGTTTTTAAAGTCTGGACTAAACTGCCTTCTGCTGGTATAAAACTATTCTTCCCACCTGAAACCTGACCATGGCTCCTAGCCATCTATTTGTGTACAGGCCATAAATATTAAACATTGTAAACATTCAACAATTAGTTTCACAGGTAGCTAATTGAATCATTTAACTTCACTAACATGCCATTTTTGGGATAATTGTCTGAACTCACTATGAAACAAATGGCATTCTGACCTCTTAAAAAAAAACAAGTCAGCTTCATAGAGCTAAAATCAAAATTCATTTTCCTCTAGTACCCAGATTCTAAAATAATAATACACTATAAACCATTATCACAAGTTGCAGCAGGACACCTTTATTCCTACAGTCAAATAATGTTGCAATGTAACTTTTCTTTCTAATTACTTGTTGTATCTGCATGTTGGATTTTAATAATTTATGAACAAGGACACCCAGGTCCTTTTGCACATTAATATTTCCATTCAAAAAATACTTTGGATATCTGATTTTCATAAAAAGTGGATAATTTCACATATGTGTACATTGCATTATCTGCTATGTTCTTGCCCACTCATTCAGCCTTCACTATTTAGTTTAAAGCCCTCTCCATTGATGACTCACTGGAAATCTGGTTTCAGCACAGTCCAGATCCCAGGTTATTCAGATACCATGGGACATATTCGTCTTTCCCAGTGCTGTATAATAGAAACCCTTATTTACCATATGTTAATTTGCTGTGGTTTAGTTAGCAATCCAGAGATTATTACCGTTTGAGATTATGCGTCTTAATTTAGACCTTGTTCTCTTAATGGTATTGGTACCTACGTGGACCACAGCAATTGGTCATTCCTCCTCACACTCCAAGGTATTCTTCTGCTGACAGAAAAGTCCTGATCTCAGCTCTTGGCAATACTCATCTAAAATAGTTGAAGGAATGTCTGAAATCTAATAGAATGAGGGAACAGTTGATGGCTAAAGTATATTAATTAAAAGCTAATTGGGCTTGAATTGGTTGCATAAACATAGAAAGCTCGTAATCAGTGGGAAGCGAATTTTGTGTAGGGTGCTAACTAAAATAAAGCTCTCACATAAAAGTGTGGACATTAACTTCATTTAAATACAATTACCTTTTGGAGTATAACAGGCAACACAGCTGTCTGGACCTCCATCCTTATCTACAAAGAATTGTGCGCATTGCCCCATAACATTGTTGTTAACTCCCCCTGTTGGAATAGCTTTCTGCATCGTGGTAACTTGGTCCATTTGCTCATACACCTTGCTGCCCCTGACTCTAGCCTAGGACCACAGCGATGCCATGAGCTCACACATTCTGCAGCTATCACAAATTCCCTGCTCTGCTAACTTTGTGACACAATTAATTAATTATTTTATTGGTTACATTGTGATTAATATCTTTAGTCCTACCTGTGCTTAAATTCCTTTTCTTTCAATAAATGTTCTACTCAACCTGATTGAGATTCCAGAGTTAAAATAATGGGAAGTAGGTATGAAAAGTACAGCAAGTACTAGAGAAAACTAGTAGAATGTTGTCACTTACCATGAGGGGAATTGAACACAAAGTTGGGGGTTGAGTTTCAGTTATGCAGAGTATTGTTGAAATCGCATCTAGAGTACTATGTACAGTGTTGGGCAGATTATTTGGGGAATTATGTAAATGTGTTGCAAGCAGTTCAGGGAATCTTTATCAGACTAGTATCTGGAATGGATATGTGCCCTTATGAAGAAAGTTTGGGCAGGCTAAGCTGTATCCACTGGAGTTTAGATTAACACAAGGTTACTTTATTGAAACATAATGTCCTGATCAATCTTAATAGGATGGATATGGAGATGATGTTTACTCTTATTGGAGAATCTAGAACTAGAAATCAATGTTTAATATCAGGGGTAACCCATCTAAAACAGAGATAAAATAAAATATATTCTCTCAGAAGGTTGAGAGTCTTTAGAACTTCCTTCCTGAAATGGTGGTGGAAACAGACTCCATGAATATTTTTAAGGAAAAGTTAGATAAATTTTTGTTAAGCGTAAAGAGTGAAAGATTTTCAGAGGTAGGCAGGAATGTGAATTTTGGGTAATACACAGATGAGTAAATATTTATTTAATGGCGCATCAGGCTCGAGGGGCTGAATGGCTGCTCCTAATTTGTATGTTCATGTGTAGCGTACAAATATAGGAACATACTTGTATATTCATATATTTAGCTTCCAGTACATGCAAGTGTGCCACACTGCAAATTCAGATGACAACTCTGAATTGGTTGTCTGTGTAACTGTTTGCATATTCTTGATTATTCAGCAAATGCTGTCCAATTGCAGAATCAAATCTAATGTTAAACACTGTTTTGTCTTTTTCCAAGTGCATTCTCATTGGGCTGATGCAAACCGCCAAAGGGATATTCTGTTTGGTGTGATCCACCAGTCTTTGGGACAAATCACCTGCATATCTGGCATCCCACCTGCACTGAAATTCATATACCATATTACTCATTTGTGTGTTAGGCAGAACATCTTTTTGGCAATGATGGCAACATTCTGTTAGCGGCGAACACCACTCACATTGCTACTACTTTGTCCCACAATTGAATGAGCATCAATGTGAGTTAACATTGATAATATGGTGACTAACTTATGCCAAGACCTACACTGCACTTGGCTTGAACTGTACAAATTTCTTTCAGTTTTTTGATTTGATCTGTTGATGCCACTATATTGCTTCAGTAGAAGATTGCACCATAAACCCACTTAAGCAGAAATGGTTTGGCAACACAATTAATGACGCCACTAAACCTGTAATAAATTTCTTTGCCCATGTACCATCTGAAAGCAAGGAATTTATCCTTGCATGTGATTTCAGTTTTGGTGTTTCTTGACCTCACATCAAACAAGAAGAAATATTTTCTGAGTTAAGACCCCTCCGCTTCCAGCTATTCTACCACAAACCAGTGTCCACTAAAAATGTGAATCCTTGAGGACACACTTGGCTGATTGAATGTGCATATATAATAACTTTTCTGATTTTTATATGCAACCTTGGTGTTTGGCAGCATTGTGAAGCCTGAAAGCCAGCATGGACATATAAATCAGCTATCCCATCCCTTCAAGAACTGGAATAGTCATCCTTAGTTGTGTGACTGCATCTGCAAAATGCACGTCATCCTTAGATATTGCATCCATTGGACCTGCTACTCAGAATGACCAGACAGCCCTTCTCAAAAGCAAGATAACAAAACATTTGCTGCACTTGTGAAGAGCAATGAGTTACCAGGTGATATTCACAGCTCACTACATTTGTGCATGGACAGGCTGTCCAACACTCTCAAATGTGATGTCCCTTTCTACCCTTTCTTATCTATGAAGCATTTCTTCACCCTACTCCCTACAGAAAATTGTTAAATTCTCAAAATCCCACTTCAATGCCACTCTCTTAAAGAATTTTCAATCTGAGACTGTTTGAGTTTCTCTGCCAAGTTTTCTAATGGACATGGAGACAGGGTAGAATCAGGTATAGATCAGCCATAAATGAATGATCGAACACAAGTGAGGGGCTGAATGGCCTCCTCCAGTTCTCTGAATAGTCTCCCATCTGTAGCACGTTTCTATATGATGTGAGTCTATATCTCAGTTTTAATTTGTTCCTTGTTGATTTGATTTCTTGTACAGCCCTGTGTAAATGAAGAAGTGATTGATTCTGGTTGTTAATTCCTGTCCCCACCCCCACTCCCCTGGTCCCTGCACTCTACTTTCAGGGATTTAAACATCTTGCCTTTAATCAGTTCTTTTTTTTCCCTTTGGCAGATGCTTCTGGTTGTTTGTGCTGTGCCTCTTCTCTCCAGCTGGAGCAAACTTCACTGAGCTGACTGGGATGTTTGGACAGATTCAGTCTCCCAACTACCCAGAAGGTTATCCGAGTGATTTAGACTTAACTTGGAATATCACAGTTCCCACAGGATTCCGAATCAAACTCTACTTCATGCATTTTGATCTGGAGCCTTCCTATCTCTGCGAATATGATTATGTGAAGGTGAGATAGAAACACACTCTATTACCAGACCAGTTGATATTCTATATATTCCTCTGTCAGTGTCTCAGTTGACAATGCAAATTATATAAATGCCTTTGGACACTGAGAGGAAAACTTTAAGCTATCAAATGTTGCTTCACACAAAAAATGCAAAGTTCAGAAATAATCAGCCACTTTAACGCACAAACATATTCACTCAGTTCTTGACACAAACATATGCCCAATGGAGAATCCAAAATACTTTTGAAAAGGACGTGAAGAATAACTAATAGGGTTAAGGATAAGATCGAAGAGGATACAAGGAACATTGTAACCAGTGGAGTGCTACAGCAATCATCACTGGCGCCAAATTGCTTACAATACATATTAATGCCTTGGCTGATGGAAATGAATTTACTATCGCAAAGTTTGTAGATGACACAAAAGTAGGTGGGAAAGAAAGTGCTGAGGATTTCAAAGAGTTTGCAAAGAAATATACACAGGTTAAGTGAGTGGACAAAAACTTGGCAGTTGAAATATAATATGGGAAGATGTGAGCTTATGCACATTGGCAGCAAGAATAGAAGAGCTGAATATTACTTAAATGGAGAAAAAAAACTACAGAAAGCAACAGCATAAAGGGATATGGGGTCCACTTGCTAACATACAAGTTGAGTTGGTAATAGGGAAGGCATTTGAAATGTTGGCCTTTATTTCAAAGCGATTGGAGTAGAAAAAGTAGGGAAGTTAGATCACACCTAGAATACTGTGAGCAGCTTTGGTCCCCCTATTTAAGAAAAGATATATTGACATTAGAGGGATTCCAGAGAAGGTTCACTAAATTAATCCCAGCTTTGGCCTAATGGCCTGCTTCTGCTCCTATGTCTTACGGTCATATGGTCTTAGTTGTTTGTGATCTTTACCCATACTGATTCTACATATTGATATTCGGAACCCAAATCATTTGTGACCACGAGATAACACAGTGTGGAGCTAGAGGAACTCAGCAGGCCAGGC
>NC_063344.1:22303171-22318022 GCF_021869965.1 Rhincodon typus
GCCTGGCCTGCTGTGTTCCTCCAGCTCCACACTGTGTTATCTCTGACTCCAGCATCGGCAGTTCTTACTATCTCTGAGTCTCATTTGTGAACATAGTGCTTTAGCTCCTTCTTGTTAACAGAGCTACCCCTCCTCCTTTCTCTTTCCTTCTGTCCACCCAAAATGTCAAAAACATTTCAATACTCAGGCCTCAGTCATGGTCACTTTGCAACCATGATTTATTTTAAATTTATTAACGGGATGAGGGTGTCACTGGCTAGGCAGCATTTATTGCCCATCCCTAATTGCTCAGAGGGAAGTTCAGAGTCAACCACTTAGTTGTGGGTCTGGAGTCACATGTAGGCCAGACCAGGTAAGGATGGCAGTTTCCTTCCCTAAAGGACATTAGTGAGCCAGATGGGTTTTTCCAACAATTGACAACAGATTCATGGTCATCATTAGATTCTTAAATCCAGATATTTTTATTGAATTCAAATTCCACCATCTGCCATGGCAGGCTTCAAACTCGAGTCCCCAGAACGTTATCTGGGTCACGAGATTAACAGTCCAGCGATAATACCACTAGGCCATTGCTTCCAAAGTCTCTGATGTTGGCTACACTATTACACACTGATTTGTGTTTGTGCTGTCAATATTTCTGTCTTGCTACAAATGTTGCATGCATTCAAATAAAGAGCCGTTACGTTCTGTCTTTTTACCATTTTTGCCAACTTTGACCATATTTGCTGGTGCACACTATGTTTGTGCTCTCAGTCCCTTCCTGTCACACCCCAACAATCATTACCCCAATTGTTACCCTGCAGTATAGGCTTGACTATTCTGGTTGCTTTTCCAGATGACTCTCCCATCCATTTAGTTTAAAGCCCTCCCTACAGCATTAGTTATATGTTTTGCAGAACTCTAGTCCTGCCATAGTTCAGGTAGGACCATCCCAGCAAAATAGTTCCCACATTCCCCAGCACTGGTGCCTGTTCAGCAGTTTGATCTTGTTCCCCTTATGCCAAATTACTCCTGGCTCATGTATAATCTAAAGATTACTCCCCTTGTGGTTCCGCTATTTAACTTAACCCCGACTCATAACCTCTCTGCAGAACCTCTGTCTTAGTCCTACCTGTGTTGTTGCCACCTACATGAAGCACATAAGGACATAACAACTAGGAGCAGGAGTAGGCCATCCGGCCCCTCGAGCCTGCCCTGCCATTTAATAAGATCATGGCTGATCTTTTTGAGACTCAGCTCCATTTACCCGCCCACTCACCATAACTCTTAATTCCTTTACTGTTCAAAAATTTATCTAGCCTTGCCTTAAAAACATTCGGCAAGGTAGCTTCAACTGCTTCACTGGGCAGGGAATTCCACAGATTCACAACCCTTTGATTGAAGAAGTTCTTCCTGACCTCAGTCCTACATCTGTTTCCCTTTACTTTGAGGTGCTGCCCTCTAGTCCTAGTTTCACCTGCCAGCGGAAACAACCTCCCTGCCTCCACCTTATCTATTCCCTTCATAATCTTATATGTTTCTATAAGATCTCCCCTCATTCTTCTGAATTCCAATGAGTATAATCCCAGTCTATTCAGTCTCTCCTCATAATCCAACCCTCTCAACTGGACAGCATGACAACTGGACCCTGCTCTTTCCACACTAATTCCTCACTCCAAAGTGTGATCAATAAAACTGGCACTGGGCAATCACCACAGATTTTGGAATTAGAGGAATGAAAGATATTGCTATTGAAATATATTAAATTCTGAGAGGGCTTGATAGGGCATGTGCTGTGAGGATGTTTCCCTCTTGTGGGGGAAATTCAGAACTACCGGTCGCAGTTTCAGAGTAAGGAGGCTTCCCATTTAAAACAGAGATCAGGAGAAATCTCTTCTGTCAGGCCTGAATTATCTGGACCACGTGCAGGTGGGAATATAGGCAGCTGGATCCTTCTGTTAAGGCACTATGTCACTGACAGTGAGTCAACCCCTACTGGGCCCACCTGTACTGAGCCCCAAACCCTGTGTGACCTCACCCTGTGTGCCCACCTTCAAGCCCATCCCCAACAAACCCATTCTCAGTAAGGCTACTCCAAGCAGGCTACTCCAAGCAAGCTACTCCATCTGTCCTTAGGTTTGGTCACATCCCGTGAGCTCATTCTCAAGAACCCACCCCTCCCTGGGAAGCCCACCCCTTAGTGTATCATTCACAGTAAACCTGCCCCCAGCAAGTGAGTCTAACCTCTCGTGTAGCAGACTAATTAAGCTCATCACCAAGGACCCACTCCAGCACACCTCCCCTCCCATTCCCATCCCAAGCAAGTCCATCTCTCAGCATTCCCATCCTGAGCGAACTACCTCCTAGCATTCGCAACCCAAGCGATCCCAGTTCCCAGAATTCCCATTCCGAGTAAGTCCACTTCTCACTGTTCCCATTCTAAGTGATCCCGCCTCCCAATATTCCCATCCCGATTGAGCCCACTTCCCAGTGTTCCCATCCCGAGAGAACCCAGGCCCCACTGATATTTGCCTGAATGTATCCAATGGACAGTGCAGGAGGGCATGTCAGGAGCAGCAACAGACATACCTAAAAATGAGGTGTCAATCTGGTGAAGTGACCAAACAGGACAACTTACACATTGTCCCCGTATCTGTGCGGGTTTCCTCCAAGTGCTCTGGTTTTCTCCTACAGACCAAACGTGTGCAGGTTAGATGGATTGGCCATGCTAAATTGCCCATCGTGTCCAGAGAAGTGCAGGCTGGGTGGATTAGCCATGGGAAATGCAGGGTTACAGGGATAGGGTTGCAAGGTTGTGTCTGGGTGGGATGCTTTTTGGAGGGTCAGTGTGGACACTGTGGTCTCAATGGTCTGATTCCACACTGCAGGGATTCAGTGATCTCCATCAAGACAGAATCTAATCTTCAGTCATGGCATTTAATCGCATTACTGTCACAGAATTCCCGCACCATTAACATCCTGGAGATTACCTTGACCAGAACTGAACTGGACATGCTGTATAATACAGAAGCAACGAGAGCAAGTCAGTGGCTAGGAATGCTGCAGCAAGTAACTCACCTCCTGACTCTTCAAAGCCTAGGCAATATCCAGTATAAAGCAGTCCACTTGACTGGCACCACATCAAACCTCATTCATTCATGTCTCAATCATTAATGTACACTACAAATGGCAAGGGGCCCAGCACAGAGCCCTGCAGTACATCACTGGACACAAGCTTCCAGTCACATAAACAACCTTTGTTGTTGATGCATCTGCCTCCTGCTACTAAAACCAATTTTGGATCCAATGTACCAAATTGCCAAGGATTCCATTGGGTCTCCAATGCAAGATTTTGCAAAAAAAAAACTACACCCACTGCAGTATTCTCATCCACGCCTCCCTTAACAACCCAATCAACTGTCAGACTTGATCTCTCTCTGAGAAAACCATGCTGACTATCCTTGAGTAGTCCTTGCTTTGGAGATTAATTCTGTCACTCAGAATTTTCCTAGGACAGGGAATGGAGCTGAGCTTACAATCGGATCAGCCATAATTATATTGAATAATGGAGCAGGCTTGAGGAGCTGAATGGCCTCCTTCTGTTTCTAATTTTTAAAATGTATCAAATACTGCCACAACAGGTACAGCGTGTCACCTGTACCAATGATTTCTACATCATGCTGGTTGTGATTTCCAGCCATCCTTTGATTCCATTTCTGAAAACCCACGGTCAGGACATATTTACTGGAAAGTTCAAAATGCAAGTAAATAATTAGCAATGACCCTCCAAGAGTTTCACAATAGTAAATGTTACCAGCTCCAGATGCTAGTGTTGATGTTACTGCCAACGTGTGTATTACTGATCCTGTTCCCAGACTTGGACCAATCAGTGACAAGACTCAAATTGTAAAGCAGCTGGAATGGTGGCTGCAGCTCATTGGCTGATCTGCCAGCAGCTGTTCCCAATCACGACTTGACCAAATATTTGGAGCCCGAGGGATCCCAGAACAAAACAACTTTAACAGACAGAGTGATGGCCCAACGTGCAAAACCACAAACAATCTGCTCCATTTCTTTGAGCTGTTTGATAGCACACTCCCCCTCACCTACACAGGGAGCACTACACTGTTAGCAGTTCAGTAGTGAGGGAGTGCTACAGTGTTGGAGGATCAGTACTGAAGGAACACTGTGCTGTCAGAGGGTCAGTACATTACTGTTAGGTGATCAGCACAGAGGGAGTGCAACACTGTTGGAGGGTCAGTACTGAGGGATCACTATGCTGTTGGAGAATTGATGTTGAGGGAGTGTTGCATTGTCAGAGGATCAGTATTGAGGTAGCACTGCAGTGCTGGAGGTATTACTGAGGGAAAACTGAACTGAACTGTTGGAAGGCCAATGCAGAGGGAGTGCTGTACTGTCAGGGGTCAGCACAAAGGGAGAACTACACTGTTGGAGGGTCAGTAGAGAGAGAGCACTGTACTGTAGGACCATCAGTACTGAAAGACCACTACATTATACGAGGGTCAATACAGAGGGACCATGGCACTGGCAGATGATAAGTACTGAGGAAGTGCTACACTATTGGAGGATCAGTACTGAGGGAATACTACACAGTAGGAGAGTCGGTACTGAGGGAGCACTGTGCTATTGGGAAGTCAATACTGAGAAAGCAGTGGTAGTCAGGAACTCTATTGTCGGGTGCACAGATAAACATTTCTGTCGGCTTACGTGAGACTCCAGGATGGTGTGTTGTTTCCTTGGTGCCAGTGTCAAGGTCATGTCTGAGCAGGCACAGGACATGCTGAAAGGAAAAGATGAATAGCCAGAGATCGTGGTCCATATTAGAACTGCCGACATAAGCAGGAAGGATGATGAGGTCCTGCAAAAGGAACTTGGGGAGTTAGGTGGCAAGTTAAACAGCAGGTTCTCCAGGGATGTAATCTCAGGATTAGTTCCCATGTCTCTTGCCAGTGAGGCTAGAAACAGGAAGATAGTACAGCTGAGTACGTTGCTAAAGAGCTGGTGCAGGAGGGAGGGATTCAGATATCTGGATCATTGGGATCTCTTCCAGGGCTGGTAGGACCTGTACAAAAAGGCAGGTTACATGTAAACTTGCAGGGATGTTTGCTTGTGCTACTCAAGAGGGGTTAAACTAGTTTAGCGGTGGGGTGAGAACCAGAGCAGTAGGTCAGAATTGGAGGAAAAGGTAGAGGTTAATAGGATGAACAAGCAAGGCCAGTTTAATGAACAAAGTGGGACTATAAAAATTGTATTGAGTAAGCCAGGAGGGAGAAATAATAAAACGATGCTGAAGGACAGGATAGAGTGTACAGCCAAAATTGGAGTTTGTTATAAAAATGCATGGAGTGTAAGGAACAAATTAAATGAGCTGCAGGCACAGATTCAAATTGAAAGCAGTGATACAGTGGCCATTAGAGTCATGGCTGCAGGATGATCAGGACTGGGAAATAAGCATACCAGGGTTTATAAGATTTACAGGAAAGATAGAGGAGATGGAGTAGCATTACTGATTAGAAACAGAAGCATTCCTACAATGAGGGAGGATGTAATAAGTGGAAAGCACCCAGTGGAGATGTTATGCAGTTATATAATACCCTAATTAGACCCTACGTAGAGTACTGAGAGCACAACACCTTTGGAAGGTTGTTTTGGCCTAGAGGGGAGTTCAACACAGGTTTACAAAGATGATACCTGGATCTCAAGGGTTAAGTCATACGGAGAGATTAGACAAATTAGGTCTTTATTGTCTACAATTTAGAATTTTAGGGGATGATCTAATTGAGGTCATGAGCATATTAACAGGGAAAGACACGGTAGACACATTCGACTGAATCCCTATCCCACCACCAAATCACACGTGGTATTTATCAACTATTAATCACCACCAGTAAAATCACTTGTGTTTCTGATTATTAAATTTATGTGCACAGCTGATCCACCTCTCTACAGTTTTTTCTTTATATCCAGAAGTGCACTTACACAACTGAACAGGCATTTTTATTCTCCATCACCAGATTACCATGTATTTTTTTCAACTACTAACCATCTTTTCCTGTTAATATGCTCATGACCTCAATTAGATCATCCCCTAAACTTCTAAATTGTAGAGAATAAAGGCCTACTTTGTCTAATCTCTCTGTATGACTTAACCCTTTTGGTTCCAATTGAATAATTTGCGTGCAAAGCCATTAAGGGCAATGTAAACCATCAAAGAGCAGGGAGAAAAAGGGAGAGTGGAAAGGAGATAAATCAAAATGGAATTGGAAGGGGAGCGAATTCCCTTTTTGAAAGCCATGACTAAATCTGTCTTGGCAACACTCTCTGGTAGTGCAATCCAGATCCTAACTGTGTTCTGTTTAGATTATTTCTCATCAATCCTGTTCAGATATTTTATTACACAAGCACACAAAATCAGACATTGCTGTTAAAAACTCAGAAGGTCTGGCAGCATCTGTGGCTAGAAAGCAGAGTTAATGCTTCGGGTCCAGTGACCCTTCTTCAGAACTCCATCAACCCGAAACGTTAACCCTGCTTTCTCTACACAAATGCTGCCAGACCTGACGAGTTTTTCCAGTTTCTGATTTCCAGAATCTGCAGTTCTTTGTTTAGCATTTTATTACATACCTCTGGAGCAGGTAGGACTTGAACCCAGGCCTTCTGGTCCAGAGGGAGGGAGACTATCACTGCACCAGATGAGTCCGATCCATCACTCTCTAATTCTTTTATGCAAATTCAACAATCTCACACACAGGATTAGTAACATATGAGTTAGTTCAATTTTCTAAGGATTCCAGTTTTCGTACATGGCTCATCAGACAAATGGATTCTGGGGATTAAGCAACTGCAATAAATATTTCCTAATCAGTCTGATCAGAGACGTTATGACACACCTTTGAAACAGGTGAGACTTGAACTCTGGCCTTGTGACTCGTAGATAGAAAAGCTGCCACTACACCACAGGCATCCACTCCATCTCTCTCTACATACTTGGCCGAAACCCAGAATTGGACTTGCAACCTTTAGATCTTCAGTTTAACGCTCTACAAACTCAGCCATTTTGACTTCTATCTCTCTCTAAGGGAAGCTTACTGAGTGAATCCACCTGTCTCTACCCCCTTGCTCTGCAAGTTGTTTCTCCTCTGAATATAATCCAATTACCACTTAAAAGCCTCAATTGATTCTACTTCCACCTCTTAGTCAGGCAATGTTCAGGCCATGCAGCTGCTCAGAGGGCCCAGTTATGCAACATGCATTGGCATGCAGACCGATTGACATCTGGTTCTAGAAATCACTGCTATGCTGGGACGTGGGAGTTCCATGCAGCGAAAGAAAAAATTACAGGCAACATGGCCATTGGACAGTACATTCCAGATGCTAATCAGTTGCTATGTGAAAACATTTCCTGGTGTCACTTTTGCTTCTTTCACCAGTTATTTTAAATCTGTGCCCTCTCCTTCTTGATTGTTCCATCAATAGGAACAGTCTGTCCCTATCCACTCTGTCCATATCCCTCATGATTTTGAACAGCTTGAATCTGTGACCCCTAGTTTTTGAACTCTCTGCCAAAGGAAACAGGTTACTTCTGTCTACTCTACTCTTCACAATTTTGTATTCTGCAATCATATCACCCCTTTGGCCTTCTCTGTTCCAACGAAAACAATCCCAACTCTTCCAGTCTCTCCTCATAGCTACAATTCTCCAGCCTTGGCAACATTCTGGTCAATCACTCCAGAACAATTATGTCCTTCCTGTAATGTGCCGTCCAGAACTGCACAAAATACTCCAGTCGTGGCCTCACCAGTGTCCTGTACAGTTTCATCATTACATCCCTACTTTTGTATCCTATACCTCTGCCAACGAAGGAGAGCATTTCTTATGTCTCTTTACAAACTTATTTACTTGTTCTGCTACCTTCAGGAACCTGTGCATTTGCATGCCAAGATCTCTTACTTCATCTACTTATCTCAGTATATTCCCATTTGTTGTGTATTCCCTTTTACTGTTTGATCTCCTGAAATGCATTACCTCACACTTATTAGAGTTGAGCTCCATTTGCCACTTACCTGCCCACTCCACCAACCCATCTATATCATTGTGGAGCTTACTGCTATCCTCTACACTATCCACTACGCAGCCAATTTTTGTGTCGTCTGCAAATTCCCCAATTGTGTCCCCACATTCAATTCCACAGTATTAATGTATAAAACAAAAAGCAGGGGATCCGAACACCAAATCCTGCAGAACACCACGTGAAACAGCTTTCCATTCACAAGAGGAGCCATCGACCATTACATCTTGTTTCCTGTTACTAAGCCAACTTTGGATCCAATTCAACACATTATCCTGCATCCAACCATTTTGACCAGTCTGCTATGTGCGACCCTGCCAAATGCCTTACTAAAGTCCATATAGACAACATCTGGTGCACTACCCTCATTGATCCTCCTTATCACTTCCTCAAAGAATTCAATCAAATTTGTGAGGCATGACCTCCCCTTAACAAAGCCATGCTGACTATCCCTAACTAGTCCATGCCTTTCTAAGTGACAGTTTATCTGATCTATTAGGATTGATTCTAACAATTTTCCCACCACCAAAGTAAGATTAACTGGCCTGTAATTGCATTTTATTTTTATCCTTTGTAAACAGCAAAACCATATTTGCATTCTAGATTCATTAGTTGAACTTAAATACTACCAACAGCCATGATGAATTTGATCCCCTGTTCCCAGATCATTAGTCTGAACCACAGGATTACTACACTAGTGACATTACCATTACACCACAATCTCTGCACATGAACTAATTCTGGCTCTATAGCAAGGACAACATGGTGTCAGCCTCCAAATGATGTCCTGAATGTTGATCATGAGAAGGTACCTGCACTGATTCTCCCCCTCTATAATCAAAGGGGCCTAAAGTACCACTCAATAACCCTGCTTCACCACTGGGCTGAGCTGAATATAGCCTGTGTCATTTTTGACAAACGTGGAAAGTTTCCCTGATCCTGTGAGCTCAGGAATTAACTGCTAATTTGGAACCAAATCCTGAAAAAGGGCAGGAATATGGATTGATCTGAAAATGATCCTTACAATGTGGTGAAAATCAACCTCACTTCGCTTCAGATTTCTTGAAGCAATCTTTCTGCCAAGGCGCTGAATTTCTAACAGGACACTGAGTGAGTGTGTGAATGTGCGTGCGTGTGTGTCTTGCTGTTACATGATCTCTGATTCATTGTGCTCAGAGAGCCTGTCATATTTTGATACTTGACATAATGTTTGCCTTGGAAACAGCCTGGGTTGAGTCAGACTCAGCAGAGGGAAACATTTGGACAGAGAGTCATCAAGGAGATTGCGTACTAAAAATTAAAGGGTTGTAAGAGGGTTTGGATTAACAAGCTGAGTGTAAAGAATGGAACCCAAGAATGAGCAATAGGATCTCTCCATTCCTTGTCCATGGTGCTAAAACCTCTCTTTTGATTCTAGGTCGTGTCTGATGATTTGCTGGAAACATTTTGTGGCAGAGAGAGTACAGACACTGAACGAATCCCTGGCCAAGAGTTTGTCTTAACAAAGAGCAACACCATGACTGTTACATTCAAGACAGATTTTTCCAACGAGGAACGATTCACTGGCTTTGAAGCTCATTATTCTGCCATCGGTAAGTAGCTTTATAGTCTTTTGTTCAGAGTATTGATCCCATAGTATGAGTATCAAACAGTAGGTGGAATCTTGTGACCCCTCCATGGCTGGTTTAGTGGCAGGGGTCATTTAGTCAGGACAATCACAAGTGAAGATTCTACCAGCTTGCAGTCTTCACCCCTGTTAGTTTGGGAGTGGGAAGGCTCCTGTTTTACCCCCACCAACTACTGGGTGAATGAGGGCACAGTGGCACAGTGGTTAGCAGTGCTGCCTCACAGTGCTGCCTCACCGGGTTCGGTTCCAGCCTTCGGTGACTGTCTGTGTGGAGTTGGCACATTCTCCCCCATCTCTGCGTGGGTTTGTGCTAGGTGCTCCAGTTTCCTCCCACAGTCCAAAAATATGCAGGTTAGGTGGACTGGCAGTGCTAAAATTGTCTGTAATGTCCAGGGATGTGTAGGCTAGTTGGATTAGCCATGGTGAATATGGGGTTAAGGGATAGTGTTGTGGGTAGGTCTGGGTGAGCTGCCCTTCAGATGGTCAGTACAGATTCGATGGGCTGAATGGCTCCCACCTGCACTGTACGGATTGTATGAACATGGGTGGCTGCAGCATTAATTACCCACTTAAAGGCCTCAGGAAGCTGTTCACTTGCTTTCCCACTTCAGACTTATTTGAGGGGGAAACAGGGCTTCTTGTGTGATAAGAAGCCCCCACTAACTCCAAATTTGCCCCAGGGGAGGGCATTAAATTCTTCCCTGACAAGGAATGGTTCTGGTCTTGTGGCCCTGACTAAGGAGGGTTGCAGTGACAATCTAGTGTGACGCTGAGATATGGGAATTGTGGCTGTGGGTCCCAGGCCCTGTCTGAATGGAAGCCTGACTTGGTTGAATTTATTTACCCTGTTCTTTACCTCTTTACCTACAAGCATGGAACACAATTTGAAATTAGCAGGGAATTCAAACGCTCCATTACCCCAGCTCCTAAGACAGATGCTGCTGAAGGGCCAGAGGTCAGGGGAGCCAGTTGGGGATGGTGGCAAGAGTTGAAGGGTAAAAGAAGCAAGTTAAAGGCAGTTAAATGGAGCACCTCCTAAACAGGAACTCACAAGGTGGGAATTCATCCCCCAACCTCAAAGCAGGAGCAGCTCTCTGCTGCACACTGCTCAGTTCCTGCTCTGATTGTTCTGGCATAAGAAGATTTAACAGTCAATGGTGTCACCTCATCTAGGCCCCTCAGCAGAAGACCAGAAATAAAGAAATATTTACAGCTCAGAAGGATGTAATTTACCTATTTCATCCAGCCTGGCCAAGAAAGAGCAGTCATATCTATCCCATCTCGTCAGTGATTGCAATGTCCTTATGGTATTATCACTCGACTAATTAATTAATGCTCTGGGGATGCAAGTTCAAATCCGACTATGGTGGACGGTGGACTTTGAGTTCAAATATAAAAAAAACTGTAATTAAGAGTCTAATCATGACCCATTGTCCATTGTCGGGCAAAAACCCATCTGGATCACTAATGTCCCTTAGGGAAGGAACTGCCATCTTACCTGGTCTGGCCTACATGTGACTCCAGACCCACAGCAATGTGGTTGACTCTTAACTGCTGTCTAAACAATTAGGGATGGGCAATAAATGATGCCCATATCTCATGTATGAATTAAAATCAAATCTTCCCACTCTCAATCTGTTTCCCTGTCAATACCAGCACTTTAAGGGCATGCCCAAATATTTATGGAATAGGTTGAGGGGTTTCTGTCGTTAACACCCTGTAAAGCAGTGAGCCCCAGATCCCCACCAGCCTCTGAGTGAAAAGAAAACTCCTTAACTTCCCTTTAATACTTCTGCCAATTGTTTTAAGTTACTTTACCACTGGTGATTGACCTTTCTGCTGAGGTGAGTCTTTTCTCAGCACTCTTTCTCAGCTTTTTTTTTATACATCAGTTACATGTGGCTTCAGCTTCCACTGTTGTAAAGGAACCAGACCCAGCTGATCCGATCCTTCTTCCTGGCTAAAACTGTCCATTTCTGGTGACACCCCGTGATGTGATCACATTCTTCCTGTGATGTGGTGACCAGACTGTACCAAATTCTCAAACTTCAGTCAGCTTGCTCATGTACAATAGCTTTTGGCCACTAAAGTCTTCCATATCCATTGTGAGCACTGTATCTACCTTTGTGTTACTTGAAGGGTCTGATGGACAAGTTTCAAGATCTCTCTGATTGTCTCTGCTTCTTATCGCTGTGTATATTATATATCATGTATTACATATATAATATACCCTATATATTGTATATATTGTCAATTCCCTTGCCTTATTTGTTCTTCCCAAATCCATCACCTCACAGTCTTTGGTTTGAATTTCACTTGCCACTTTTCTGTCTAGCTGACCAATCCATTGATGCCTTCCTGCATCTACAGCAACCCCTTTCATTATCAACCACAGGGCCAATTCTTGTGCCATCTGCAAAACTTCCCATATTAAAGTCTAAACAGGTAATATATATCACAAACAGCAAAGGGCCCAATACTGCGGAACCCTGCAGAATCCCACTGAAAATGGCCTACCGGCCACCAAATCGCCCATCAAACAGAACCCTTTGCTTCCTGTCAGTCTGCGAATGTCGGATCTAATTGATGGGCTGAAGGAGCAGAGGATGAGGATGAGTCACCAAGGCATGGAGGGATATTAACCAGGGGAGGCAGTGCAGCGAGGAACCCTAGAACTGACTAATCCCCAGTAACGCAGGCTGCATTATGAGGTGAGTATAGGAACTTCCATCAGAAATAATTCTCATCATTATTACTTTGAGAAAGTAAGCCACCTAGAAATGTTCAGAACTTCTCCCTTTAAACTGACTGTGGTTCAACAGAGTGATTGAACACTGGGATAGGACTGTCACTGTTTAAACTGCGGTATAGTACGGATGGGCAGGTCTGTCCCTGCATAACACTGGGGTACAGTACTAGTGGGCACAGGTCTGTCCCTGCATAACACTGGGGTACAGTACTAGTGGGCACAGGTCTGTCACTGTATAACACTGGGATGTAGTACTAATGGGGATAGGACTGCCACTGTATAACACAAGCACAGTACTATTGGGAATGTGGCTATCACTATCAAGCACTGGGTTATAGTACTTGTTGGGACAGGTCTGTCACTGCTTAACACTGGGGACAGTATTTGTAAGGATGGCTCCGTCACTGAGTCTAGTGAAAATCCCATGGCAACACCATCAATTTGGGCATACATGCTGTCATTGAAACTGAACTCAACTGTGCAAGTTACCAAATTCATAAATTCAGTGAATACTGATTCACACAATGATGGTGAGTCTAAATCACCATGATTTGTGCGGTGTGCTAAGCAAATCCTACCTGTTAATAGTCAAGCAGTGTCAAAGATAGCTACACAGGTAGCAATTACAATGCACTTGCCAACCAGTCAGCATTCTTCTCTCATACTGGACAAATATTCTTACTCCCTGAATTTTTACAAGTTCTTGCAAATTTATCATGAAGATGGCAAGATGGAAAGCTCTGACAAATGTGCATTTTTCAACAAAAAATATAACATTTATTGAGAGAGGGATAGAACGTGAGAGATAAAGAGAGAAAGAGATAGAGAAGGGGGAGGGAGAGAGGAAGAGATAGACAGAGTGTGAGGGACAAAGAGAGCCTGGTGAATGATTAAGCCCATGATCATGGGGTTGAGAGGACAGGGATGCTGTGGAGGACATGGAATATGCCAAGAATGAGAAATAGTATTTGAATGTACATTTGCTATGTCAAGGCATACAAGGCTGTAGACCAATTGCTAGAAAGTGGGGTTAGAATAGTTAGGTGGCTGTTTTTAATCAGTGTGGACTCAATATGGCGAAGGGTCATTTTCTGTGCTGTAGCCGGCTATGACTCTGTGATTCATTCAGCACAGATTGAGATAAAAGAAGAAAAGTTTACTTCAAACATTGATGCTGATGATAGACTGAATATATTGGGGGGGAAAAAAGAGTTGGAGAAGTTGCCGTGAAAGGAAAGTGCAAGGTCACATCATTAGCGTAGAGACACTAGTGAAGGGATAAGAGACAGGATCAGTGATTGATCACTAGTTTCTCCTGTCCAGTGGTGTTTGTCCAGCCAGTGGTTATTTTACTGGTCACTGGAGTACCTGGTATAGGATGAGGTCATGAATTGCCTTTTTCTTTATAGATATCGATGAGTGTGTGGAGAAGTTGGATGAAGCATTGGTCTGTGACCATTTCTGTCACAATTTCATCGGTGGATTTTACTGCTCCTGCAGATTCAGCTATATCCTTCATTCAGATAATCGGACCTGCAAAGGTATTGTCTCATTCACAATCACACTGGCTGCATACATTGACATTCGCACAGTGTACTGTTGTGACTTACTGGGTTAGCATACTTCAAGACCAGCTATTCCCAGAGTGGTCACCGAAGTTAAATTTTAAAATGTACTCATAGTCCCCCAATTTATCTGACTTTCATATGTAAGTTGACAGAAAATACAGGCCAGGCTTAAAGTAGCTTTTACTGCAGAGAACAGAGAGAGTTCCTGAGCTGTTTGAAGTCTGATGGCTTGTCACTAACTTGTTTATAGGCCCAACCTGTTCAGTTATCTCAGGACCAATCACATGGTTGTTGGCAGGCAGAAGGTCTTTTGACATTGATAATTGGTCACTAGGTTCAATGAATAATCAGCTCCATGTTGCCAGTTGAATCTCTAATTATTTGCACCTTTTTGCTCCAGCTTGTCTGCATGTTCTCCTACTACTACTTGAACCAGCAGCTTTGTAAATAGTGCTTACAGTGAGGGTCAGATTATTCAGTTTCAAGACATGCAGTAACCCTTCTGGTTTTAAAACAATTCTTTTCCCATTTCAGTCCACAATTTAAAAAATACAGAAAAATAAAAAGACACAGTTTTACAGTAGATTCTCACTGACTGTGTACACTCAAATTTGCACTGACAGTGTACACTACTGACCATATATGTTGCCACTCACACTGGCCATGTACATTCACACTAAGCACATACCACACCCCATCTGTGTATACTCAAACACATTGGCAATATACACTCATGTTGTTTGTGTATATGGGTCACATATTGGCATGGATAGATTAGCTGGCTAACAGGAAACAGTCAGCATTAATGAATCTTTTTGTGGCTGGTAAGATGTAACAAG
>NC_063344.1:22318422-22319450 GCF_021869965.1 Rhincodon typus
CACTTCACTAACACCTTCCACCCCAACCTTAAGTTTACCTGGACCATCTCTAACACCTCTCTCCCCTTCCTGGACCTCTCTGTCTCCATATCGGGCAACCACCTAGAAACCGATATTCATTTCAAGCCCACCGACTCCCACAGCTACCTAGAATACTCCTCCTCCCACCCACCTTCCTGCAAAAATGCTATCCCCTATTCCCAATTCCTTCGCCTCCGCCGCATCTGCTCCCAGGATGAGGCATTCCACTCCCGTACATCTCAGTTGTCCTCGTTTTTCAAGGACCGTAACTTCCCCTCCTCGGTGGTCGAGAACGCCCTCAACCGTGTCTCCCACATCTCCCGCACCTCATCCCTCACACCCCGTCCACGCAATAAAAACCAAAAAAGAATCCCCCTCGTCCTCACGTACCACCCCACCAACCTCCGGATCCAACGCATCATCCTCCGACACTTCCGCCATCTGCAATCCGACCCCACCACCAAAGACATCTTTCCCTCCCCACCTTTATCTGCTTTCCGGAGGGACAACTCTCTCCGTGACTCCCTTGTCCGCTCCACACTCCCCTCCAGCTCCACCACACCCAGCACTTTTCCCTGCAACCGCAGGAAGTGCTACACCTGCCCCCATACCTCCTCCCTCACCCCCATCCCAGGCCCCAAGAAGACTTTCCACATCAAGCAGATGTTCACCTGCACATCTGCCAATGTGGTATACTGCATCCGCTGTACCCGGTGTGGCTTCCTCTACATCGGGGAAACCAAGCGGAGACTCGGGGACCGCTTTGCAGAACACCTACGCTCGGTTCGCAACAAACAACTGCACCTCCCAGTCGCGAACCATTTCAACTCCCCCTCCCATTCCTCAGACGACATGTCCATCCTGGGCCTCCTGCAGTGCCACAACGATGCCACCCGAAGGTTGCAGGAACAGCAACTCATATTCCGCTTGGGAACCCTGCAGCCCAATGGTATCAATGTGGATTTCACAAGTTTCAAAATCTCCCCTCCCCCTACCGCATCCCAAAA
>NC_063344.1:22319550-22367462 GCF_021869965.1 Rhincodon typus
CCCCCACCGCATCCCAAAACCAGTCCAACTCGTCCCTGCCTCCCTAACCTGTTCTTCCTCCCACCTATCCCCTCCTCCCACCTCAAGCCGCACCTCCATCTCCTACCGACCAACCTCATCCCGCCCCCTTGACCTGTCCGTCCTCCCTGGACTGACCTATCCCCTTCCTAACTCCCTACCTACACTCACCTTTACTGGCTCCATCCCCGCCTCTTCGACCTGTTTGTTTCCTCTCCACCTATCCTCTCCTCTATCCCTCTTCTATCCGCCTCCCACTCTCTCCCTATTTATTTCAAAACCCCCTTCCCCTCCCCCTTTTCTGATGAAGGGTCTAGGCCCGAAACGTCAGCCTCTCTGCTCCTATGATGCTGCTTGGCCTGCTGTGTTCATCCAGCCCTGCACCTTGGTGTACTGCATAGACTGGTGCTGCAATGTCAATCTTTACAATTTATATCAATGACTTGGATGCAAGGTAGAAGATGGGGTTGCAGAGTGCAGAAGAAATAATGAGGCTGCAAAAATATATTGATAGGTTAAATGATCAGGCAAAGACCTGGCAAACTGGAAAATTGAGTACGATGTCAAAAGATGTGAAATGGCCCATTTTGGTAAGAAGAAAGATTGAAATATGTTATCTAAATGGGAAGAGATTGCAGAGCTCTGAAATGCAAATTGATCTGGGTGTCTTTATACATTAATCACAAAGGCTAATCTGAAGGTGCAACAAGTAATTAGGAAAGCTAATAGAAATACTGAATCCCAATAGTATTACAGGACAGAAAGAAGACATTTGGCCCATTGTACCTGCACTGGATCTTCACACAACCATCATTACCTAGCCCCAATCTCTTGTTTTCTCCCCATATCCTTGCACACTATTTCTGTCCAAATAATCATCCAATGTCCTCTTGAATGTCTCAATTTCACTTGCTTCCACGACATTTCCACATGGTACATTCCAGACGCTATTCACTGAGTAAAAAACGTTTTTCTCAGATCACATTTTCTCCTTTTACAAATTATACAAAATCTATACCTATTTATTCTTGTTCCTTTTAGGAGTGAGAACAGTTTCTCCCAATCCACTATCCATCCCACTCATGATTTTGAAAACTTCCCTGTGATCTCCTCTTAGCCTCCTTCTCTCCAAAGAGAACAGTCCCAACTTCGTCTATCTAAGCTCAACTGAAGTTTCTCATCTGTGGAAATGTCCTTGAATGTTATTGATTGTGAGCGGAATTGAATACAGAAGTAGGGAGGTTATGTTTCAGTTATACAGGTTACTGGTGAGACTCCATCTGGAATACTGGGCACAGTACTGGAAGCAGCTCAGACAGGGAAAGGTTGGACAGGATAGGATTGTATCGACTGGAGTTTAGAAGAGTAAAAGACAAGCTGATTTAAATATGTAAGTTCCTGAGGAATCTTAATTAAGTGGATATGGAGAGGTTGTTTTCACGTGTGGGAGAATCTAGAACTAGGATCACTGTTCAAAAATCACATTTTTTTTACTCATAATGTGCCCATGATGGTTTGGAACTCTCCCTGAAAAGGTGGTAGAACCAAAGTCCTTGAATATTTTTAAGTCAGAGTTAGATACATTCCTATTAAGCAGAGAGGTGAGAGGTGAGAGGCAATCAGAGATGGGCAGGAATGAGTAATAAGAACAGTCATAATCTTACAGAATGGCAAGAGCAGGCTCAAGAGGCTGCGTGACCAAATTCCTGTTCATGAATTGTGTATTTGGCCGTTTTTATACCACACTCAGACTGACAGTGTGCACTCATTTCATACTCTAGTCTGTGTATTATCACTATTATTGGATTGAAATAACTATGCCATTGGGCGTATTGTGCCATTGTTGGCTCATTTATCACATTTTCCAGCTAATCCTGCAGTCCTACTCTGTTCACTGGGCTCTCCAACTTGTTCTCCTTCATTAACATAACTAATTTCCTCTTCAAAATTACAACTAAATCTGTTTTCACTGCCCATTCAGGCAGCAGGTTCTAGATCACAACAACTCACTGGACAATTTTTCTTTCCTATAAGTGCAGTGTGCCCAGATTGAATACAATGTGATCTAGCCAATGATTGACAATGTAGCATTTTACTTCACATTGTTCATTGTTTTTATCTCAGTGTATTGCTCCACTTTTCTGTGTTAGCTTGTATCTGCCTCATGTCTGAACATACCACCCACTAGCTGTTCCCTTCTGGGGGTTGTCACCACCATCCTCACTTTTTACCCCGTATCTCAGTTTCCTGTCAACTTTTAACTTTGAAATTAAGCAAATTGTTGGCTGATGATGAGCTGCAGTTCTTGTCTTGTCCCTGGTTAATGATTTGTTGACTTGCTGTTTCTTTTCATTTCTCACAAGTTGAGTGTCGTGACAATGTATTCACTGAGAAATCAGGCACGATCAGCAGTCCAGACTATCCCAATTCGTACCCCAAAAGCTCAGACTGCCTATACCGCATTGAACTGGAGGAAGGATTCACCATCTCTTTGGAATTTGCAGACATCTTTGATCTAGAAGATCACCCTGATGTGCCGTGCCCCTATGACTACCTGAAGGTGCGTCATTGCATGGAACATGATACACGTGAGAAACATTCAGCAATGACCTCAAATATAGAATTAACAGAGACACAGAATAAATAAATCTTCTCTGACAGTATGGTGGTCCTTCAGTGTTGACTCTCCAACAGTGTAGCATCCTCTGATAGTAGAGCATCACTGTGAAGCACACTGGGAAGAATTCAGTATAAAGCAGTGCAAGTGGAGAGTGGTGAATTTAGTGAGATGGTGATGTTTGGGTGTGTCTTTAAATAGCTCTAAATTAGAAAGCATCTGGATTGAGGTCAAGCAAGTACTTCCACCTCTAATTTTTCTACTGATTAAACTGCTGCAGTCCTTTAGCTGAAACAAGGCAGGAACTTTGGACTGTAATAGGATTTTTGGAGTGGAAAAGGTCCCATCTGTAATCACTGTTGTCTAAAGGGTGTAACTAAAATGCTTGTCCTAAAGGGAAGTCACAATAATAGCTTCCATACCTGTGATATACTCCTCCTGCACTATATGGGAAGTCATGGACATTTTCAGTGTCTCTGGTGACCATGGGTGAAGGAAGTGTGTCCAATTGCAGCTACTGACCATCTGCATTTCGGAGCTGGATCATGGCTGCGCTGTGGTTATCACGAACAACATGTTCAGTGAGGTAGTCATACTGCAGGTAACAACTGAACAGGCGGTGGTGGGGTGGGGGGGGAGTAGTGGGATGGAGGAGTAGGTGACCACCAGACAGAATAAAGGAAGGCAGGTAGTGCAAGAGACCCTCATGTCCATCCCCACCCCCCAAAAGATATACAGTTTGCTTACTGTGGGGGGAGGCAACATTTCAAGGGATAACAGCATCAGTCAGGGCCATGGCACCAGGGGTAGCTCTGCTGTGTGAGACGGGAGCAAGAAGAATGTCAGAGCTAAATGATAGGGTGTTGAATAGTAATAGGAACGGACAGCTGTTTCTGCAGCCGCAGAAGAGACTCCAGGATAGTCAGTTGCCTCTCTGGTGCAAGGGTCAATAAAGACTCCGAGAGGCTGCAAGGCATTTTTAAGGAGGAGGGCAAACAGTGGTCATGGTATGTATCAGTACAAATGACATATGTAAAAAAACAGATGAGATCCTACATGCGGAATATAGGGAGTAAGATGTAAATTACTAAATAAGACCTCAAAAGTAGTAATCTTAGGATTGCTTCCAGTGCCACATGATAGTGAGAATAGAAATATAGAAATACCAGATGAATACACGGTTGAAGAAATGGTTTAAAGGACCATTCCTGGCACATTGGGACTGGTTATTGGGAAGATGGAACCAGTTCAACAGGATGGCATCTTGGCCAACAATGTCTTCGGTGTGGGGGAGGGGTGGAGGGTGCTATTTGCTAGTGGTGTCAGCGATGGTTTAAACTGGAACAGCAAGAGGGTAGGAACCAGATCAAGGAGACAGACATAGAGAATAGAAATGAAAGACAGAAATGTATAAGCAAAAGTAGAAGGCAGAGAAAAAGAAATGGCAACAAACAAATGGGGCCACAGTGCAAAATCGAAATTAGATGACTAACAAGATTATAAAGACATTGTGTCTTAATGTGTCAGAGATAGTAAGAGCTGCTGATGCTGGAGTCAGAGATAACACATAAAAACCAAAAGAACTGTGGATGCTGTAAATCAGGAACAAAAGCAAAGTTGCAGGAAAAGCTCAGCAGGTCTGGCAGCATCTGTGGAGGAGAAAACAGAGTTAACGTTTGGGTCCAGTGACCCAGTTCTGAGGAAATGGGGGAGGGGGGAGGGAATTCTGAAATAAATTTTTTCAGAGTTCCCTTCCCCCTCCCCCATTTCTGAAGAAGGGTCCCGACCTTAAACGTCAGCTTTCCTGCTCCTCTGATGCTGCCTGGCCTGCTGTGTTCCTCCAGCTCCACACTGTGTTATATTTGTGTTGTAATGTGTGGAGCCTTTGCAATAAAATTGATTAATTAACAGCACAAATAGATATACATGGTTATAGTCTAGCTGTAATTATGGAGACATAGCTGTAGGGTGATCAAGGGGGCAAACTGAACATCCAAAAGTATTCATTATTTAGGAAGGTCAGGCAAATAGATAAAAGAGGCAGGTAGCACTCTTCGTAAAGGAGGCAATCAGTACAATAGTTTGGAATGATATTCGCTTGAAAAATCATGCTGTGGAATCTGTATGGGTGAAGATAAAAAACACCAAGAAGCAGTAAACATTGTTGGGAATTGTCTGTAGGCCCCCAATCAGTAGCAGACACGTAAGGGAAGGCGTTACTCAGGAGATTAAAGGTGCATGCAGTAAGGTTATTGTAATCATGGGTGACTTTAATTTACATATAGATTAGACAAACCAAACTAGCAACAAAACTGTGGAGGAGGATTTCCTCGAGTGGATATTGTGCAATGCGAAAAGTTTAATTAACAACCTGTTGTGGGGCGTCCATTCAGGAAGATTAACCGTTAAATGAAAATATCAGGCACAAGTTGACAATGAGGGATGGGTGAACATTACTAAAACGGTAGGCAATGGATAAACTATGGCTAATATTTAAGACACCTATTTATGAATTACAATAGTTATCCATTCCTATCTGGTGCGACAATAAAGGTGACTCAACAATGGCTTATGAAGAAAATTAGGGATAGTATTAGATCCAAAGAAGAGATAAAGAGAATTGCCAAAAAGGCTGTAAACCTGAGCACTGGGAGCAATTTAGAATTCAGCAAAAGAGGACTCTGAGAAAGAGGATCAGTCATGATCATATTGAATAGCGGAGCAGGCTCAAAGGGCCTAATGGCCTACTCCAGCTCCTAGTTTTTATGTTTCTGTGAGAGCTCCCTCAATACTGACTCCTCTTCATGATGACTGATTTGCTGCATTTGGATTCTCATCTGGCCAAGAACACAAATTTCATCCGGTTGAGAACAAGTTGTGAAATTTTAATTGGTTGTAGTTAAATTTCACCAAAATGATCACATGGGACATGAGTATAGGGCTGTTGATTATCATTTGTTTTGTTTATATATTGGTTGATTTGTTTATTCTTTTCCTCATGAATCTGCAAATCAGGTTCCAGCCAAGTTCAGATTTCTTGTTTCATTCTCTGTGTTTGGTGTCTGTCTGTTGTAGATTAAAGCTGGAATAAATGAGTTTGGTCCGTATTGTGGAGATAAGAGTCCTGGAAAGATCAATACAAACAGCAGCAGTATTCACATTATCTTCCACAGTGATGATTCAGGGGATAACCAAGGCTGGAAGCTCACTTTCACATCAGTTGGTAAGTTGCCTGAGCTCAGACAGCTGAGAGTTTCTCATTGTCACAATCATTCACTTCTCCTTTCCTAACTTCTAATGTGGGACCAACTGATGGGGAAATTCCTATTGCCAGAGGGTTGTCTAACTGAGTGTCCCAGTCTGAGCCATCAGCTTGCTCTTCAGTCTCCAGTAGCATCCTAGCTCAGTCATCTCATTCTCAGCAAAAATCATCAAGTGCAGATAATTTCCAGGGAGTGGGGATATTTGGCAAATCACTGGGGTTGATCCTTGCTTCCATAAGCGTGCTCAACATTTCAGTGACTGTCCAACCATACCCAGCAAATGAGACCAAGCATTCATTTGCCAGTGTGTGCAGCCAGTCTCAATAGTAACCCAGCTTCACCCTTTCAATATCTGCTGCGTGCATATTTCTACATGTGTATGAGAATGTGTGCACATATGTGAAATGCATGTGGGTGTACATATTTGTGTGCTTGCACAGGTGAATAAGTGTCCATGTGTATGTATAGATGTATGTAAGTGCAAATGTATGCTTATGTGAACATATGTGTGGACCCAAGCATACAACTTTGTGCGCATTTATGTGTGTGTGATTTTGGATGTGAAACTAGTACTGGCAATTGCAGTATTCTATAGCTGTTTTGTGGATCTTACTGTTTCTGGGGTTGAAGTGGATTTAGTTTTGTGGAGTCAGCATTCTGAGATGAATCTGCTGGGAGTTGTATACATTTTGCCACTTTGCTGTCTCATGAGGGGTTGGTCAGGGAAGCCACACATTCTGCCATTATACACAAAGGTAATACAATCTCTGCCACTTCCCAGATACTGGATGCCATGAGTGATCTGGTCACCCCTAGGGATCTGGTCACCACTGGTGAACAGGTTGCAATCACAGAAGACTGATGAGATCAGTCAAGCTCTTGAGATTCTTTTGTCACCCAATCTCAACCACCCAAATCTCAGGAAAGACTTTATCCAAGTTCCACTTCTAGAACCTGAACATCACCAGTGAGCAAGTCTCTAGCCACACCCCCATCCTTCTGCCCCATAGAAATGGTACAGATTTCAGGAAGTGGGCGATGGGTCACTCAGGGCAAGCGTGAGTCTCTTAGGGGCAAATGTGGCTTACTTAGGATAGGGGTCAGCAGGGATTCTTGTTGATCTTCCATTTGACCTACACCCTCATTTATGAATCTTTCTCCTTCCTCACTTGGTTCTTCGGTCTCCAGATCTTTATGTACACTGCACTCTATCATTTTGACTTGTTCACTCCTCACTTCCCCTCCTTCCTACACAGGCCATATTAGGCTTTCCCATCCTAAGAAGCAGTCTCCTCTTTTCAACCTCTTACCCCTTCAACCACATCTTGCATTTCACTCCTAGCTCTTTGTGACGTTGCCCAATCCTTTTCGTCTCTTTTCAAATTTTGTTATGGGTGAGGTTGTATGGTTTATAATGGATATTAGGGATTATTAGTATCATTGTGTTTATACAGATGATTATGGCCAAGTGTTGAAATGGATGTGGTCAAATGATAATGAATTTATATTGAACATTTTGAAGATGATTTTGGTGTGTGTGTGTGTGTGGTGTTGTCAGTGATAATAATGCTCGTGTCAGTGTTGATATCTGTGATGCCAAAGTTGATGTTAGTGATGTTGATGTTGGTGTTGGTAATTTAGGAAAACATTCTGGGAAATTCCTTCCTGATCCTGAAGGAAACCGAAGGAGCTCCGGGAGATCACAGTGAACAAGAAATACACCCTCAATTCCCAAAACATGAACATCTCCAGCCGCCTCTTGAATGATTGCAGGAATCTGCACTAACTGCATGAGCCAATCATCAACAAACAGCACAGTGAAATATCTTCTAACATCTAACATTCTTCTTTGCTTGTGGAATGTATTCTCTTGTTTTCTGATCCTCCTGAACCTATCTATATTTTTACAGAAGTCCCAGTCCTTTAAGCCCATTTAAGAACCATTAAAACCAGTATCTAACCCTTTCCAGAATCTTTGGCAGGGATTTTGAAAACATTTACTGTGAAGGGGAAGAGGAACCAAAACTGGACACAGTATTCTGGATGAAGCCCAAAAATACTTTGCACAGAGACAGCATTGGCCCTTCATGTTTTCTAATTTGCAGTACATGAGAACATTCTATTTGCTTTCTCAATAACCTCATGTCATGGATTGTCAATGATTTAAGAATTATCATACTCATATCATGGGTGTTGGTGTCCCCTGTTAGCTAGAAAGCTACAGAAGGCATCAGAATAATGGTAACAGCGTGAGTTCAATTCCATTCTGGCTGAGGGAGACATGGGCATTCTTCCTCAGCTGCCCAATTCTTGATTTGAAATGGTATTTGAAAAGTTGTATAACCAATTGTCAACCTCCAACAGAGGCAGATACAGAAAGACCCTCAGGAACAGTGGCTGATATCCTACCTTCCTACATCTTTTTCCACTTGTTACTCACACTTACATACAATTACATTGAACTGCATGGCTGTCAGACGGAGGTGAATTCCCTTATACACCCAGATCTGCCTGGAATCTGCTTTCCTCACTGAAGGTTCTTGAATCCACATATATGCTTGCATGAACTCCATGAACCTGCAGACATGTCCCTGATTCCCTCACTGAGATCACAGATAAAAATTAAGTGTACAAGCCCAAACATCGATCCTTGTGGAATTCCATTTCATGGAAATAGGCGATTCAGCTGACACCCTCCTGCTGCTTAGTTTTCCCAGGACCTCCTGCTGTTCTTTATTTCATCTCAGCCAATGTAAATGTTTTATTCCATTCTCCCCCCATCCAACCAAAATTCTGTACCAGCTTCACAGAAATTTTCTATTTTTGAATGTTTTCCTCTTGAAATCTCTAAGTGTAGGTGGACACACATAAAACTGAAGTCCTTACCTTCTCTCAGGCCACAGGAATACAAAGAGGTGAAATAATGCTGCAGCCATTGTACTGAGCTCTGCTGTTGTCACTTCTTGAGAATGAGATCCAGTTCTGACAATTGTGTTAGGTTTTGGGGGTTGATGATCACAGGTACCTAATAAAGGCAGTCAACCATTTGTAAGCAATTTTCAGAAAGTATATTAAGTTTGTTAAGAAGCAATGGTTTTGATGATACGCTATTCACTTAGACAAAGAAAGGAAATGTATGACCCATGACAGGTGAGAGATCTGTACCCATCCTGAAGCAATTCTTTAGATTGAAGAAGCAGAGTAAGTGGATCCACACGGATTTGGAGTAGCAGACTGATCATCCCTGATGTTTTGCAGCCTTGGGTAGTAAGTTTCTTTGCTCTTACATAAGACATAGGAGAAATAGGCCATTTTCATTAGCCACTTCTGCCATTCAATAGGTTTATGGCTGATCTGATAACCCTCAACTGTACTTTCCTTCCTTTTCCCCATAAACCTTAACTCCCTTACTGATTAAAAATCTGTCTACCTCAGTCTTAAATATACTTTATTACCCAGCCTCAACAGCCCACTGTAGTGAAGAATTCTACAGATTCCCTACTCTCTTACGAAAGAAATTTCTCATCTCTGTCTTAAATGGGTGACCCCTCATTCTGAGGTTATGCCCTGTGGAGCTAGACTCTTTGCATCTAAGATAACACAGCAGGCCAGGCAGTATCAGAGGAGCAGGAAAGCTGACGTTTCGGGTCAGGACCCTTCTTCAGAAATTGGAGGAGGGTGGGGGGAAGGGAGCTCTGAAATAAATAGAGAGAGGGGAGGTGGGGCTGGGGAAGGTAGGTGAGATGGTGATAAGTGAGTGCAGTTAGGCAGTGGTGGGGAGTGGTCAGTGAGGTGGGAGGAGCGGATAAGTGGGAGAGAAGACGGTCAGGTCAAGGAGGCGGGGATAAGAAGGGCTGGGGAAGGATGCAATACACCACATTAGCGGATGTGCAGGTGAACATCTGTTTGATGTGGAAGTTTTTTTTGGGGCATGGGATGGAGGTGAGGGGGCTCCACACTCCCCACTCCCCACTAGCCCCACCACCCCCGGCACCTTTCCCTGCAACCGCAGGAGGTGCTACACCTCCCCCCTCATCCCATCACCAACCCTCCCTCTCATCCCCGCCTCCTTGACCTGTCAGTCTTCTCTCCCACCTATCCGCTCCTCCCACCTCACTGACCAATCCCCACCATTGCCTAACTGCACTCACCTATCACCTTCCCACCTACCTTCCCCAGCCTGACCCCCACCTCATTTATTTCAGAGTCCCCTTTCCCTCCCCCATTTATGAAGAAGGGTCCCGACCCGAAACGTCAGCTTTCCTGCTCCTCTGATGCTGCCTGGCCTGCTGTGTACCTCCAGCTCCACATGTGTTATCTCAGACTCCAGCATCAGCAGTTCTTACTATCTCTCTGCATCTAACCTGTCTACAAGTCTTGTATGTTTCATTAGGATTGCCTCTTATTTTTCTGAACTCTCCAACTTCTTTCAATATGCAGATGCAATGCATCCAGACCAGGGCTTCTATCCTTTCTGAGTTTGATTAGTTTATGAATTATTTCCCCCTTTTCCGTTTTAAATGACTTGATAGCCTTGATTTTGTTAAATGAAGATAATTTCTCCTGAATTGATTATTGGTCGAAATATTTGCCTCTGTCGCAATATCTTTTTGTCAATGTTTATTTTCTTGTTTACCTTCCTGACTTCCATCTTTATTCCATCACTATCAGCTTTTTTAACTACGTATTACCTTATCAGAATTAACCTGCCTGGTTTAAAATTTAAACTTGAAACAAAGCCAGTCTGGTAATTTCTGTCAATGGGTGTAATTTATATGGTAGGGTCTTCATAAATCAGAGTCCATTTTTAAATCAATCACCACTTGCCTCTCATAAATTTTGTTTTCCCCCTTGAGTGCTTATGAACTGTCCTGATGAATACAAAATGAAAAGCTTCAACAAGGAATGTATTTTTTTTTCAGCCTAACAGAGGGTCAGTGCTAGCAATTGATTACTTTGAGTTTTGTTCTTCTTTGTCTTTCTCAATCAATGAAGCAGGAATTGCTGGAACGGGGAAACATGATTGGAGGCTGTTCCTAATCCCTGAGACTGCAGAATATTTTTGGCACAGCTTTCTGTGACTGCAAATTGAAAATAGAGTGTCACTATTTGACCTGGGATCACATCAGGAGTGTTGCCAAAGAAAGAGACCTTGGGATGCAGATTCATAGTTTCTTGAAAGTGGAGTTGCAGGTAGAACAGAGTGATGAAGAAGGTGTTTGGTACGCTTGCCTTAATTAGTCACTGCATTGGATATAGGAGTTGGGATGTCATGTTGCAGCTGTACAGGACATTGGTTAGACCACTTTTGGAATACTGCATTCAATTTTGGTGTCCCCGCTATAGGAAAGATGTTGTCAAACTTAAAAGAGTTCGGAAAAGATGTACGAGGATGTTGCCGGGGTTGGAAGGTTTGAGCTATAGGGAGAGGCTGAATAGGCTGGGGCTATTTTCTCTGGAGTGTTGGAGGCTGAGGGAAGACCTTATAGAGGTTTGTAAAATTATGAGGGGCATGGGTAGGATGAATAGCCAAGGTCTTTTTCGCAGGGTAGGGGAATCCAAAACTAGAGGGCATAGGTTTAAGGTGAGAGGGGAAAGATTTAAAGTGGACCTAAGGGGCAACCTTTCCACGCAGAGAGTGGTTTGTGTATGGAATGAGCTGCCAGAAGAAGTGATGGAGCCAGTACCATTACAACATTTAAAAGGCATCTGGTATATGAGTAGAAAGGATTTAGAGAGATATGGGCCAAATGATGGCAAATCAGACTATATTAATTTAGGATATCTGCTCAGCATGGATGAGTTGGGCTGAAGGGTCTGTTTTTGTGTTGTACAACTCGATGATCTACAGGGACATGATTCTCAATAGTCTATCTCCTGAACCTGTGAAAGAAAGGCAAAAAGAAAGATACAAAGAGAATGACAAGCAAAAAATAATCTGAATTAGAGTAACATTACAGTCCAAAAGAAAAAGACAGAGAGTAGGTCAAAATAGAGTGTAAAAGCTGATAGAAAGGAAAGGAAGAAAAACAGTAACAAGAACAAGCTGAGAGAGAGAGCTCTTTGTAAGTCAGTCCTGTTTAGAAATTGCTACATTTGCCTTGAAGAAGTTAATGGAGATTATTAGGTAAAGATTGGAAGCAGGAAACAACATGGGTGCTGTTAATAAAGCACGCTGTTTGAAAGACTGGAATTGGCATGCAGTTTTGTTTCAAAGTTTGGATGACCAGAATTGACCTTTCCTGCATTGCTTGATTCAGCCACCTGAAGGGTTAACACTCGGTGCTGATTGGACACAATATTTCTGCAGCTGCTTATGAGGCTGTTCACAGCCACTTCCAGTGACAGTATAGAATGTGCTGGTGACACATAGCAACAGAGCCCAGGATGGCTCAAGGATTGAGGGAGAAGATAGACTCTGATATAGTTCAGGAGGCCTTGGTGGAGGAGGGATATCCTGTACCCGTAAATGGGAAGGAGCCTCCCTCAGCCTTTTTGTCCTTCTCAGCTTCAGCAGCTGGTGCTACTCTTGTTAACCTCATATTTTCTTCCCATTCCACTTGCACAAAGACGCTCCACAACATAGTTCCTTAGACCAAGGGTCCCCCTTCTTCTGGTAAGTCCAATATGCTGGAATAACACAACATTTGCTCTTTACAGGGGAAGATTGCAGAGACTTTCCAGAATAAACATTGATAGAGTGTTTCTTAAACGTCCCAGAAAGTCTTCCGATATGTTTCAAAGCTTTTCGTCACAACTCTTGTTGCAGTGTTGGTGAAATATTGAGCATCTCATTACATAATACTTGGATGACTAGTTGATACTTAACTAATCAATATGGCATTCGGTACCAAAATTCCATGTACCCTCCTTAATGAGCACTGTGCTTAAGTTGCCATAGGAACATGGGAGCAGGAATAGGCTATTCATCTTGCTGACCCTGCTCCAGCATTTAATATGAGCATGGCTGATCAAATACTTCATAGCCTTTACTTACACTATCACCATACTCATCATCATTGATAATCAAATATTTATCAACATTTATTTTAAATATACTCAACTGAGCTTCCACAGCCCTCTAGCCTAGAGAATTCCAAAGACTCATCACCCTCTGAGTAAAAAGAATTCTCCCCATCTTAATTATAAACGGCATTGGAAACATTTTATCTGCATCTACATTGTTTATCCCTTTAAGTATTTTGTAGATCACCGTCAGATCACCTCTCATTCTCTGAAACGAAAGAAACTACAAGCTCAGTTTGCCCAGTCCCTCTTCAGAGAACAGTCCTGCCATTCCCAAGAACAAGTTTGGTGAACCTCCATTGTACTCCCTGTGCGGCAAGAATACCTTACCTGAAATAAGGAAAGAAAACTGCACATAGTACTCCAGGTGTGGTCTAACCAAGCTCCTATACGATTGAACAAAACTTCATTACTGCTGTACTCAAATCCTCCTGCAATAAAGACTACCATTTCATTAATCTTCCTAATAGTTGTTGCACCTGCATGTTAGCCTTCTGTGACGTCTTGTCATGGATATCTAGGTTCTTTTGAAATCTAAACTTTCCAGCTTTTTACCATTTAAGAAATACTCTGCACATCTGTTTTTCTTACCAAAGTGGTGAATCTCACATTTAGCCATATTGTATTACATCTAAGTATTTGCCCAATCACTAAAACATTTTACATCTTCCTCACAGCACATTTTTCAGCTTAACTTTATGTTATTTACAAATTTGGAAATATTACATTTGGTTCCCACATCCAGCTCATTGATGTGAACAGTTTGGGGCCCAAGTTTTGATCCTTGTGGTACCCAATTAGTGACAGCCTGCCAGTGCAAGAATGACCAATTTATTCCTGGTTTCTGTTTTCTGTCTTTTGTCTGTGAATCAATCCTAATTTATGCAAGAACATTACCTCCAGTACCATGTGCTTTAATTTTAGTAACCAAACTTTTGTGGGGAACTTTATTAAAAGCGTTCTGAAAATCCAAACAGCATCCATCAATAATCAATTTTGTTGCTAACACCCTCAAGAAACTCCAGCAGGCTTGTCAAACCCAATTTTCCATTTGCAAATCCATGATGAGTCTGAACATTTTATTCAAGTGTCCATTTATCTCATCCTTAATGATAGGTTCCAGCATTTTCCCTGCCACTGATGTAAGGCTGGTGGCTTTATGGTTCCATTTTTATTTTCCCTTGCTGCTTTCTTAAATTCTTCATCTACAAACTTCTTTAAGCACTAAGTATGAAACCAGTTCATCATGATCAATAACAGTGTACCTACTTGAATAAGAATAGAGGATTTGAAAAATGAGAGCGCACCAAGGTCAATTTAGAATCCTATCAAAGAAGCATACAATGGCAAAACCAGTAAAACTTGGAAATGACATCTTTGGTATGTACTTGGAAGATGGCTTAGGTTACACAGGACAAGTTTAAAACAATTCCATTATTTCCAATTTTTTCTCGTTTTACTTCTGAGAGGAGGCAATTCTCTGCCGTTATATCCATTCTGGTTCCCTGCAAGAGCTATGTAGCTAGTTTCACATTTCTATCTGTCCTCTATCCCTGTAAATATTAGTTCTTCTCCAACCCCTTTACAAAAGCCTTGATTTATCCTGCCTCCAATACAGGCTGAGACAGCACATTCCAGTCGGAAACTGCTCTTTTCATGAAAAGGTTTTCCTAACCCGAATCCTGGCGCTTCTAAAATGTTACACTCACCACAAGTTTTACATTGGCCTCATTAAAACATTGGTTCAGACATGGATAAAAAAGCTGAAGCCAAGAGAGGAGGTGAGAATGATTGTTTGTGGCATAAAGGCAGTATTTGAGTCAGTGTAGCAAAACAAGGGTAATTTGGAATCATCAGGAAAACTCTCTACTGATTAGAGTCATACTTGGCACAAAGTATAATGGTTGTGGTTATTGGAGGTTAGTCATTCAGTTCCAGGATATCTCAGTAGGAATTCCTCAGGGTAGGGTGCTAGGCCCAACCATCTTCAACAATTATCTTCCTTCAATCATAAGGACAGAAGTTGGGGATGTTTGCTCATTATTGCAGAATGTTCAGCACCACATGTGACTCCTCAAATAGTAAAGAAATATTTATCCATATGCGGCAAGACCTAGACAATATCTAGGCTTGTGCTTGTATGTGATGAGTAACATTCACTCTCTCAACTGCCAGCTAATGTTTATCTTCAACCAGAGATAATCTAACCATTACCCCTTTACATTCAATGACAATACCATTGCTGAATTCCTCACTATCAACATTGATGAGAAACTGAACTGGACTGGCCATATAAATACATGGTAACAAGAACAGGTCAAAGAATTGCAATTATTAACTTACTTCTTGTCTCCCCCAAAGCCTGTCCACAATATCTAAGGCACAAGTCAGGAGTGAGATGGACTTGCCTGCATGAGTGCAGCTTCAGCAACTATGCCAAACACTTAACATTATCCAGGACAAAGCAGCTCACTAGACTGGCATCACATCCACTCATTCCAACACTGACAGTGGAGAGCAGCACTGTATACCATCTACTAGTGGGAGGTGATGGTCTAGTGGTATTGTCAGTAGACTATTAATGTACAGACACAGATAATATTCTGGTGACCTGGGTTTGAATCCTGCCATGACAGATGGTGGAATTTGAATTCAATTTTTATTTTAATCATTTGGAATTAAGAATCCAGCGGTGACCATGGGTAGCACGGTGGCTCAGTGGTTAGCACTGCTGCCTCACAGTGACAGGGACCTAGCTTCAATTCCAGCCTCAATCAACTGTCTGTGTGGAGTTTGCCCATTCTCCCCATAAATGCGTGGGTTTCCTCCAGGTGCTCCAGTTTCCTCCCACATTCCAAAGATGTGCAAGTTAGGTGGATTAGCCATGGGAAATGCAGGGTTACAAGAATAGGATGGTGGGAGAGTTGCGGATGGGTTGCTCTTTGGAGGATCAGTGTGGACTCGATGAGCCTAATGGCCTACTTCCACGCTGAAAGATTCTATGAATCTATGAAACCATTGTCAATTGTTGGGAAAAACCCATCTGGTTCACTAATGTCCTTTAGGGAAGAAAACTTCTGTCCTTACCTGGTCTAGCCTACATGTGACTCCAGACCAACAGCAATTAACAATTAGGCATAGTCAATAAAAACGGCCTAGCCAGTGATGCCCACGTCCTGTGAATTAATAAAAGAAGAGGTGCACTGCAGAAATTCACTAAGCACCTTCCAGACCCATGACCACTAAGATCTAGAAAAAGAAGGCCAGCATATACACAGGAAGAGAACCACGTGCAAGTTCCCCTTCAAGCCACTCACTATACTGACTTGTAAGTATATCCTTCACAGTCGCTAGGTCAAAATCTCAGAACTCACTCATTCAAAGCATTGTAGATATACCTGCAAAAAATGGACTGCAGGCAGGCAGCTCACCATCATTTTCTGCAGGGTAGTTAAGGAGCAATAAATGCCTGTCATGGCTACATTAATAAACAAAAAGATTTTTATTTTATTACACAATTAACCTCTGAATGAAATATTTTCTAATTTTCAATTGTCAAAGCAGTTTTGTATCCTGAAACCCGGTTCTCTTCCATACTACAAGAATTTGAAAGCAAAATAACTGATGTAAATAAACTGCCATGACATTGAAAAAAATTTAAAAACCTGTAGGAACAATTCACAACCTGCTTTATTAAAACTTCACAACTTCTTTATTCATTTTCAGGGCCCTTGGATTTGTGGTATGTTATGATTTATACATCACATCCTTAACAGGGTTCTCATCACATGAATTACTCAGCCTTAATGTAAAATACTTTCATGTCAATACTGTGAATCCATCAGTTTTATTACACAAATTGAACCTCAGGGAAGAGTTTCATTGCAAGACATTAATTTATTTGGTTTTGACAAATTGACCCAGAATTTGTGGCAAATCCAAACTTGGGGCCTGTCTCCTCTTCAGAATACGTTGCTGGATTTTCCATTAACTAACAATCTGAGTATGACTAGTTCACTATTATATCTCCAGCAATTTCTTACATCTCATTATATTATGATTGCTAATGGCCAGATGTTTCTCTGTGCTTCCTACTTTTATGTGCTGTGCTTTATGTTCTGGATCCAGCTGTGATTCCTTGTTTGTTGGGCTTCTCACACACTAGGTATGGAAGGGATCCTGCACACACTGTCAGCATCCTACTCGTAATCAGTCCCCATTCAGTGAGGCATCACCAGTACTCATGGTTGCCACCTATCTATGAGGAATCAACCAGTTCCTCTTTAAACCCCAAATCTGTTCCTCCCCCATAAGACTTGATCTTATTTAGTGACCTATATGCATTGTTGATAATGATATTTTAAATGATATTAATGTTGAGAATGAAGTCAACAATGTTAATGGTGTTGATATTAAACTTGTTGCTGTCAATCGTGATGTTGTTAACATTATGAATTTGATATTGCTTGATTTGATAGTTTAATGAGATAATTTGTTATGATACTAATTTATCTGGTGAGTTTAATTAAATTGCCTTTTTTGATGTGATGATTTGCTCAGATTTTTTTTAATTTTCTCCTTTTGCATATACAAAATGTAGAAACTAGGAACAAGCATTTAAAACCTCAGTCTTGCTGTGTCAAGACATTGTGTCAACTTCTGGCATTATTAGGCTAGCAGTCCCTCTGCATCTGCAAGCAGGGTCAGATTATTGTACATTTTCCACATTCTTCACTGACATTAGGAAACAGTAATGGCCTTATGAAATACAATCACATCAGCATTCTCTTTAAAGTGACGGCCTCTTAGCAACTACACTAAGGGGTAGGAGGTAATTCTGTCAGCTATGGTCTAATTGAATGCTGGGCAGGAGCCAAATGCCCTATTATTGTTCTTATATCAAAGTAAGATGGCAAGTTGCTCTTTTTTAAATCTGTGAAGAATACAGCTGAATCTTTTAAAAAGGTTTAACACTTCAGTTTAAGATGGAAGTAGATAATAAATTATAGCAGACAATGAGGTGAATCAGGGTAGTTAGATTAAATCAACTTGCACTTTAAACTCCGCACTGAAATGACCTCTTACTATGCCATAAATGTGATAAATCATCACACAATGGTATGATAGAATGGGTCAATGACTGACAGTAGTGAGACATGAATGTTGATGTCACTGTTGTGACTCTAACATCCAATTTTCTGTTGGCAATCTGATTCCAGTGTTATGATTCCTGTCTTAGTTGTTGTCAGTTCAACTATTGACCTGATTTGCATAACAGATTTGAATAACAACAGTTGCAAATCAACTAGACATTGACATTGTGAATGTGACCTAAATCTAGACTTGCAGCTGGAGCGGACATTGCAGTTAGGAGAGGGATTTTGAGAAGGATAGACTCTCATTACTCCAATTCATTGTGGGCTCAGTCCTTGACAGTTGCATTTCAGACTCCAGAATGAGTCACATTGAAGCAAAAGTGATAATAATAGAACTTCAATGAATACTCTGCAGTGAAAGAGTGTTAAGATTCTCAGTGCCAGATGGAAAAATTTCATTTCAGGTTAGGGATCACAGCATCACAGAAATGTTGTAATTTAGATCTGAGTAAATTTTTTCACTTAGAGGGTGGTAGAAATATGGAAATGCTGCCTGATAGGGTGGTGAAAGCAGGTACTCTCACAGCATTTAAGAAGCGTCTGGACAAGCACTTAAAATACCAAGGTATAGGAGGCTATGGACCAAGTGCAGGTAAATGGAAGTAGTGTAGATTGGTGTTTATTGGTGGGCATAGACATGGTGGGCCATAGGATCTGTTTCTATGGTGTATGAATCTATGACGTAAGAAGGCCATTCAGATCATTGTGACCATCATCACTCTAGGATTGCTAAAGCCGATTCACAAACTGGAATAAGAATAGAAAATGGTTCTCACTCAGTTTAGTGAAGATGAATCCCAGTCTGAGATAAAAGATGAAAAAAAACTCGCTCGGAGATCAGTGAGAAAGATTCTCACACAGATCACTGTGAGAAAGATTCACTCCCTGGGATAAGTGAGATTCCAATATTAGGATCAGTGAGAAACATTCCCGCACCGTGAAAAGTGGGAAGAGATTCTTGCCCTGGCATAACTGGGAAAGATGCCCACACTGGGATCAATGAGAACAATTCTTGTACTGGGATCATTAAGATTAGCGCATTGGGATCAATGAGATTCTCGCACTGTGATCAATATGATTAGCGCATTAAGATCAATGTCACTTTTATTTAACAGTTGAGTAACTTTGTCACTTTAGAGGGAAAGATAGAAGGTTCTTAGCCTTGGACAGTTATAGAAGATTCTTACTATGGAATTGATAGGGAATGTTCTCACTTTTCAGAAGATTACACACAGTGTACAGCACAGAAACAGGCCATTCAGCACAATCTATCTATGACCTTATGTGTCTCTTCCCATTCTTCCTCAGCTGAATATGCTACTGTAACCATCTATTCCCTTCTCCCTCATACGCTTGTCTAGCTTTTCCCTAATTGCATCAATAAAATGCATTTTAACCTAACCCCATGGGAGGGAACTTTCAGCCTAAATTGCTTTGAATACTAAAAGGCATTTGATGTTGTGCCGCTCAATAGATTTATGAGCAAAGTTATAGCTCATGGAATAACGGGATAAGACCATCATGGACATGAAATTGGCCAAATAACAGGAAACAGAGATTACTGGTTAAGTTTTTTTAGGTTGGTGGAAGGTTTGTAAAGGAGTTTCTCAAGGGTCAGTATTGGCTCTCTTGCTTTTATTAATATATGTTAATGATTTAGATTTTGGTGAGCAGGGAACTGTTTCAAAATTTGCAGATGCTATATAATTTGGATGCATTGTAAACTGTGAAGACAGTGTTGCACTCCAAAAGGACATTGACAAGTGGACAGATAGGTGGCAGATGAAGTTTAATGTGCAGAAGTGTGAAGCGATACATTTTGATAGGAAGAACATGGACAGACAAAATAAAAATAGTATAATTCTAAAAGGGATTGCAGGAGAAAAGTGACCTGCATGTGTATGTGTGCAAATCTTTAAAGGTAGCAGGATGGGTCACAAGCATCGTTAGTAAGGCATATAGTATCCTGGGCTGTATTAGTAGAGGCATAGAGTACAACAGCAAAGAGGTTATGATGAATTCACATAAGTTACTAGTTGGTCTCAGCTGGAGTATTGTGTGCAGTTGTGGGAACCACACTTTAGGAAGGATATGAAGGCATTTGAGAGAGTGCAAAGATGTTTATGAGAATGGTTCCAGGGATGAGGAATTATGAAGCTGGATTTGAGAAGCTGAGACTGTGCTCCTTGGAGAAGAGAAAGCTGAAAGGCAATCTGATTGAACTATTCAAAATCCTGAAGGATCTGGGCAGAGTCGATAGAGAGAAATTGTTCCCACTTGTGAAAGGATCAAGAATGAGATGGTACAGATTTAAAGTAATTATTAAAGAAAGGAAAAGTGAAAGGCAGAAAATCTTTTTTCACGTAGTGAGTGATTTGGGTCTGGAATGCATTGCTTGAGTGTCAATTAGAGGCAGATTAAATGGCAACATTGAAAAGGGAATGAGTTTGTTATCTAGAAAGGAAAATTCACAGTGTTTAGGGAAAAGGCTGAAGAAGGGTATTGAGTGTGACACTCATTCAGAGAGCTGAACGCAGATACAATGGGCCAAATGGCTTCTTTCTGCATTGTAATAAATCTGTGATTTTGTGAATTTCCCATTGGATTTCTCTGCAACTATAATATAATGACATCCTCCAGCTATGCTCTTTTCCACAAATGGAAACATTCTCTCTGAATACACACTATCAAAATCTTTTAATTTTAGAGATCTCCCATTAAGGTTACACCTCACCCTCCTCTTCAAAGAAAAGGTAAAGATAAGGTTGCTATAGTCCTAGAGAGAGATAACTAGTGGTGGTTTAACCGAGGGTCACCACACCTTGGGCAAGTGGACAGGTTGAGAAGGAGAGTCCCTTATCATAACTGTGCTGTTGGCATCATTCTGTATTGCAAATCTACCATCCAGCCAACAGAAAACAGACCCAGCCTGTCAATACTTTCCTGATAAAGTTATTGGTTGGTTTGCCGAGCTGACTAGTTTTCATGCAAAGTTTCGTCTCCCATCTAGGTGATATCATCAGTACTGTGTAGCCTCTGTTGAAGCGCTGTTGTTCTGTCCCGCTCTGAATTTATATAGTCCAGTCTATCATGGTGGGCAGTCTTGTTTCCAGTTTTGTACCATAGTGGTATGTAGGTGGGGTCAATTTCAACATGTTTGTTAATTGCATCGGTGGTTGAAAACCAGGCCTCCAGGAATTCTCGTGTTTGTCTTTGTCTCACTTGTCCTAGTATTGTAACTTTGTCCCAGTTAAATTGATGCCCTTCTACGTCAGAGTGTATTGAAATGAGGGAGAGCTGTTTGTGCCGTTTTGCTGCGAGTTGATTTCATGTATCCTGGTGGCGAGTTTCCTGCCCATCTGTCCTATGTAGTATTTCTCGCAGTTGCTGCATGGTATTTTTATATATCACATTTGTCCTGCTCATTGTGGGTATGGGGTCTTTCGTCTTTGAGAGTAACTGGCGAAGTGTGGCTGTTGGCATGAACATTTGCATGAACACCAGGCAGCTTGGTGAACCAATCAACAACTCCAACCGCGAACCTGAGCTACAGATCTTCATTAAAACATTAAACTTGCTTCATGAAAAACCCAATCATTTCGATATTGTCCTTGTGTGTCTTCTCACCACCCTCTCAATTCTCACTACATCCTTTTAGTACTAAGTTGACCAGCACTGTAGCCAGTACTCTAAGTGTGGTCAAACTAAAGTTCAATACGGGTTTAGCATAACTTCCTGACTGTTCCACTCTATTGCTCCAGTAAAAATGTCTATGCTTGGTTTGCTCTCTATATGGCCTTGCTCACCCAAGGCACAACTTGTAATTATTGATGTATTTGTACTCGGGGATTCCGTTGTTCCTCTACCCCACACCTTCCAAGTAATAATTAACCTCACACTTCTCACCACTAACATGTACAACTTCACCTTTGTATGTATTAAGTTTCATTTGACAACAATTGGTACATTCTGCAAAGTTAATAATTTGTCATCCAATTCGTTGCAATGTCCGTTTCAGTATCATCAACACCAACTATGCCCCCACCCACGGTAAATTGTTGTCATCTACAAATGTAGAAATTGTGTTTTTGATTCCAAAGGCCAAATGTTTAATGTAAATTGTGAACAGCAGTGTCCCCATCTGCCAGTCTGAGTAACTCTCCTTGACTCCCACTCTGTTTCTGAAGCCAGTGAGCAATCCACTCTGTCATTTGTCCCAGACTCCACATTCTATAACCTTATCCATTAATTTATTATGGGGAACCTTTCAAACCTTTTGAAAACCTGAAAAGTTGCATTGCCTATTGGCAACAGGGCAGTAATAAAGGCTGAGACTTTGATATAAAAAAAAGGCAGAAATTAGGAATTGAGAGCAAAACAGCAAGAAATATAAACATAGATGGACACGAAACTTCTACAACTGCACAAAAAGGAAGGAAATAGCTAAGGTAAGTGTATTTCCCCTGAGAGGATCAGACCAGAGAATTAACAATAGGAAACAAAGAAAATGGTAAAGACATTGAACAAAAATATCCCAAGAATTATAGAAAATCTAGAGCAAAAAAGAAGCGAGGAAATTAAAACAATCACAATTGCTTGAGAAAATGTACTGGTAACATGACTGGGATTAAATGCTAACATGTCACCTGGGCATGCTCCTTATGATCTTAAATAAATTTCTTTTTAGTTCACTCATGGGACATAGACATCACAGGCTGACCAGCATTTATTGCCCGTTCTCAGTTGTCCTTGAGAAGGTGATGGTGAGCTGCCTTCTTGAATTGCTACAGTCCACATGCTGCAGATTGGTCTGAAATGCCCTTACGGAGGAGATTCCAGGCTTTTGACTCTTAGAAAGTGAAGGAACGGCGATATATGAGGGTTCTGCTATAATGCGTGTTCCCGCAATGCGAATTGGCTATAATGCGACTGATGAATAGGGGAACACTATTTCTAACACGCAAATTTGTGTTGGCTATAACGCGATTCCATTGGTGCATGGAGGAGTATGCATTGACATCACATTATCATTTCACTGGCTTTGTCCTGAGCGTGCACAACGTTAGCGCCAACAGAATCTCTGCCCCAACATCACATGATCATCACACTTTCTGTGAGAGGTACAGTACTCATTTTTGTTTGCAAATTCTGCCATGTTGCCTACAAGAATGCAAGGACAAAGTGACAAGAATGTTAGCAAGAAGCATCCTGGTGATAAAATTGTGGTTGGTGAACGTAAAAGAAAGGCTATAACATTGGAAGAGAAGCTAGATGTTATAAAGTGTTTTGAGCATAATGAGAGAGCATGTGTTATTGTTCACATAACAGGAATAAAGGAGTCTACCTTACACACCATTAGGGACAATGAAGAAAAGATTAAAGCAAGCTGTATTGCTGGAAAAAGTCGCAGTGCTAGCAAATTTGTGAGGTCATGAACAAAGGAACTTGAGGAGTTGAAGCAGCTTCTAAGTGTGTGGATAGAAGATCAAACGAAAAAGCAAACCCTTCTCACCATGAAAGAAAAAGCCTTATCAATTTATGAAGATCTAACAAAAAAGCTGAAAATCCTGCAGATGTACCTGCCTTTAGTGCTAGCAGTGGCTAGTTTTCTGGTTTTAAGAACTGCTGTGCTTTTCATAATGTAAAGTTATGTGGCGAAGCTGTCAGTGCAGATGAGGAGCATGCGGTGGCATTTCCTCCCATAGTAAAAAAAATTAATTTACAAAGAAGGCTACAACTTGGATCAAATTTTCAATGTGGACGAGACAGGTTTATACTAGAAGCAAATGCCATCAAGAACTTACATTTCTATGAACGAAGCACACGCTCCAGGCTTTAAGGTGGCAAAGTATCATATGACTGTGCTGCTGGATGCCAATGCCAATGGAGACTTAAAGTTTAAGCCTATGGTGGTGTACCACTGTGCCAACCCGCGAGCCTCAAAAGGTTACCTTAAGTCTACTGTAGGCATCTACTTCAGGTCAAGTAAAAGAGGTTGGATAACTGGGCAAAGGTTTTCTTACATTATTGTTGATGTTTTAGAAGATACTTAGAAAGTATTGCAGGAAAAATAACTGGATTGCAAAATTCTCCTCATTCTGGCTAATACGCCAAGCCATCCTCCCACCATTGGTGAGCTTTCTCAAAACATCAAAGTGCTATTTCTACCCCCAAACACAACCTCTCTCCCTCAACCCTTGGACCAGGGTGCAATAACAGCTTTTAAAACTTATTATTTAAGGTGCATATTTAAGAGGCTGATTGCAGCCACTGAGGGGAATAGGGACAGTGTTCTTCAATTTTGGAAGAGCTTTAACATCAAGAATGCAATAGACATTATCGTGGAAGCCTGGGGTGATGTCAGTAAGGACTGCTTACATGCAGTTTGGTGGAAGCTTCTCCCAGATTTTTTTCAAGATTTTAAATCTTTGATCTGTCAGAGGAGCTCCCAAGAATCAAAGAACATTGTGTTGATCTTGCAAAGCAAGTCAGATTTGAAGAAGTGGAGATTGAGGATGTTGAAGAGCTGCTTGAGTCCCACTGTGAAGACCACTCTACAATTGATCCACAACAACTTGTCACTGAGGGGGAAGTGGAAGCTGGAGATGAAGAAAATGAAGTCCAGGATGCAGCACCATGAGAGCTTTCCACTTCTGTTTTGTCTTCTACCCTGAAGAGAATTGAGAAGCAGTTGCAGCTCTTAGAGGACAACGATTACAATGCAGAATGCAGCAGGGTTCATGGAATAAGATCTTATTTGGCACCCTATAAACAGCTTCTTCATGAAAGAAGAAAAACAGCAAAGCAGCAAAAACTGGATGTCTTTTTTAAGCCAAGCCCAAGAAACAGTCAGAAGACTATGAACTACAGGCCACCCACTTCTGGATTAACTATTTTTCCCCCTAACGCTGTAACTACAACTGCACCTGAAGATAATGATCATGATGATGATGATGAAATTGACGATCCTCAGCCACTGCACTAACAACAGATCAACTTCAAAACCTCCTCCCACATCAAGTCATCTTGATTTTTTTCCAAGGTGTTAAATTCACTTTTGTTTCATTATTAGATATGAGTTAAACATTTATTCAAACTGTGCTATCCTCTGTGTTAGGCTTTTGAGTGATTTTTGAGTAATTTTGAGTGATAATTTTGGTGGTCTGCCCTAATCCCCACTTTTTCCATAAGCCCTGTTATTTCTATAGTGCAATTTTCTATAACGCAATGTTGCACAGGAACACAATTATCGCGTTATAGCAGACCTCCCTGTATTTGCAAGTCAGAACCGAAAGAACCGCAGATGCTATAAATCAGAAACAAAAACAGAAAATGCTGGAAAAGCTCAGCAGGCCTGGCAGCATCTGTGAGGAGAAATCAGAGTTTACATTTCAGGTCCAGTGATCCTCCCTCAGAACTGATGGTAGCTAGGAAAATGTCAGTTTTTATGCAGAAGATAGGGTGGGGGAGGGGCTAAGGTGGAGATAGAGCCCAAAGAAAGAGAAGAATAGTTAGACAGACACATGAATAGATAATGATCTGGCTAGGAGGGTGAATAGCTGTTAATGGAAACTGTTAGTGGCTGACAATGGGTTGTATGTAATAGCTGACGAGGTGATCACAAGGCCTGGTGTGTGGGGGTGGGGCATGGGACATAGGAGAGTACAAGCCCTAAAGTTATTGAACTCAATATTGAGTCTTAAGGCTGCAGGTGGCCAAGCAGAAAATGAGGTGATGTTCTTCCAGTTTACTTTGAGCTTTGCTGGAGCACTGCAGCAAGCCCGAGAAAGAGATATTGGCCAGGGAACAGGGTGGTGTGTTGAAGTGGCAGGCAGCTGGAAATTCAGGGTCACTTTTGCAGGCAGAACGTATGTGTTCTGTGAAGCGGTCATCCAGTCTACACTTCATTTCCCCAGTGCAAAGGGGACCACGTTGTGAGCAGCAAGTGCAGTAGACAAGATTATGTAATGTGCAGGTAAAGTGCTGCTTCATCTAGAAGGTATGTTTGGGACCTTGGATACTGAGGAGGGAGGTGGTAAATGGACAAGTGTTACACCTTCGGTGATTGCATCAGAAGGTGCCATGGGGCTGTTAGCAGGTGTTGGGAGTGAAAGGAAGAGCAGACCAGGGTGTCCCATAGACAACGGCCCTGTGGAGAGGAGAGGGGAATATGTCTGGTGATGGCATCTTGCTAGAGGTGGCAGAAATGACAGCTAATGATTTTCTCGATGTGGATGCTGGTGGGATGGTAGGTAAGGACAAGGGGAACCCTATCACTGTTGCAAGAGGGAAGAGATGGGATGAGGGCGGAAATGTGGGAGATGGGTCAGACCTGGTTGAGGGCCCTGTCAACGATGTTGCTGGGGAATCCTCGGTTGAGGAAGAAAGTGGGCATTTTGGCAGCTCCCTTGTCGAACTTGGCATTATCGGAACATATGCAACAGAGATGGAGGAACTGGGAAAATGGAACAGTCTTTACAGGAAACAGGGTGCAAGAATGTATAGTCCAGGTAGCTGTGAAAGTCAGTGGGTTCATAGTAGATATTTGTGGCCAATTTATCCCCAGTAATAGAAACAGAGATGTCAAGCAAGTGAAGGGAGGAGTCAGAGATGGACCAGGTGAAGGTGAGAGTGGGGTGGAAATTGGAAGGGAAAAATCGATAATCCTTTCCAATTCTGGATGAGAGGGAAGTAGCACTGATGGTATCATGGATATACGGGAAAAAGAGTTGTGGGTGGGGGTCAGAGGGAACCCACGTGGGCCCCAGTTATGCCTGTCTCTTTGTGGGGTACATGGAACCTTTCTCGTTCCAGTCCTATTCTAGCCCCCATCCACAGTTTCCACCCTGCTCTCGCCTTCACCTTGTCCATCTCTGACTCCTCCCTTCCCTGCTTTGACATATCTGTTTCTATTTCTGGGGATAAAGTGGCCACCTCCAGCAAGATGCCATCAACAGACACATATTCCCGTCTCCTCTCTCATCCGCCCTCCGCAGTGACCATTCCCTCCGGGACACACTGGTCCATTCTTCCTTCACTCCCAAACCCCACCCATGGGCCAGGGTACCTTTCTGTGCAATCGCCAAAGGTGTAACACTTGTCTATTTACCTCCTCCTTCCTCAGTATCCAAGGTCCTAAACATAGCTTCCAGGTGAAGCAGCACTTTACTTGCACTTCACGTAATCTTGTCTACCGCATTTGCTGCTCACAATGTAGCCCCCTTGACATTGGGGAAATGAAGCTTACGCTGGGTGACCGTTTTGCAGAACACCTATGTTCTGCCTGCAAAAGTGACCCTGCCACTTCAACACACCACCCTGTTCCCTGGCCAATATCTCTTTCTCGGGCTTGCTGCAGTGCTCCAGCAAAGGTCAAAGTAAGCTGGAAGAACATCACCTCATTTTCTGCTTGGCCACCCTGCAGCCTTCAAGACTCAATATCGAGTTCAATAACAAAAACAAAGTTGCTGGAAAAGCTCAGCAGGTCTGGCAACATCTGTGAAGGACAAAACAGAGTTCTGAGGAAGGGTCACCGGACCCAAAACGTTAACTCTGTTTTTTTCTTCACAGATGTTACCAGACCTGCTGAGCTTTTCCAGCAACTTCTGTTTTTGTTCCTGATTTACAGCATCTGCAGTTCTTTTAGTTTTTATTGAGTTCAATAACTTTAGGGCTTGAACTCTTCTATGTCCCATGCCCCACTCCCACACACCAGGCCTTGTGATCACCTCGTCAGCTATTACATACAACCCATTGTCAGCCACTAACAGTTTCCGTTAACAGCTATTCACAATCCTAGCCAGATCATTATCCATTCCTGTGTCTGTCTAACTATTCTTCTCTCTCTTTGGGCTCTATCTCCACCTTTTGTTTACTCCTTAGCCCCTCCCCCATCCTATCTTCTGCATAAAAACTGACATTTTCCTAGCTTCCATCAGTTCTGAGGAAGGGTCACTGGACCTGAACCATTAACTCTGATTTCTCTTCACAGATGCTGCCAGGCCTGCTGAGCTTTTCCAGCAATTTCTGTTTTTGTTTCTGTGTATTTGCAAATCAGCATGGTGAGTGACTTGGAGGATAACCAAAAATTGGTGATGTTCCCATGTATCTGCTGCCCTTGTCCTTCTAAATGGAAGTGGTTTTGGAAAGTGCTATCTAAGGCTCTTTGGTGAATTTCTGCAGTACATCTTGTAGATAATACACACTGCTGCTACTAAGTGCCAGTTGGGGATAGACTGGGTTGGGAGTGGTTACTTTCAGCAACTGGTGTACAAGGGCACCCAGGACTTGTTGCACCTCTACCTTTCCCACTCTATCACCATTCAGATAACAAACTACTGTCCCGTTTTGGCCACTAAAGTGGATAGCCTCACATTTATCCACTTCATCTGACATGTAATTGTCCACTAACTGAACTTGTCCAAATGATAATGAAACATCTCCGAATCTTCCCCACAGAACCCCCTCCCGCCCAGCTTTGTGTCATCTGCTAACTTGGAGACAGTACATTTAGTTGCCTCATCTAAATCATTCATATGTATTGTGAATAGCTGGGGTCCTAACACTGATCCCTGCAGTACCCCATCAGTCAGTGGCTGCCACTCAGAAAACGACCCACTTATTCCTACTGTTTGTTTCCTGTCTGCCAATCAGTTCTCTATCCATGTCAGCACATTATCACCAATCCCACGTGCTTTAATTTTACAGGTTAGTCTTATGTTAGACCTTATCAAAAACCTTTTGGAAGTCCAAGTAAACCACATCCACTGGCTCCCTCTTATGAACTCTACTACTGATGACAGGCTAACCAGCCTACAATTTCCTATTTTCTCTCCACCTTTTTTAAATAGTGGGGTGCTATTTGCTGCCCTCCAGTCCATTGGAACTGTTCCAGGTTCTATAGAATCTTGAAAGATGGCCACCAATGCACTCACAGTTTCGAGGGTCACTTCCTTAAACACTCTTGAGATGTAGATTATTAGGCCCTGAGGCTATAAGCCAGTTGGTGCAGCATTTGTTGTTGGAAAATGTCCAGAATCCATTATTAAAGAAGTAGTGGCAGGACATTTAGAAAATCATAATGCAATCAAACAGATTCAACATGAATTTGTGAAAGAGAAATTCCGTTTGAAATATATATTGAGGATGTAATAAGCAAGTGAATAAAGGAATACATGCTTGATTCTAAAAGGTGTTTGATTATGTTATTAGTAATATAAGTGGGTTCAATGGAGGGTAAGACCTCATGCTTGATGTGGGTGGTATATTAGCTTGGACACCAGACTGATTAACAAACAGGGAACAAAGAATTTGGATCACTGGGACACTTTGAACTTGACAAGCTATAATTAATGGTCACAGGGGTCGACTGGGGTGTCAATTATTTATCATTGATGTAAATGATTTGTATGATGGAACTGACTGTATTTAGTCAAATTTGAGTAGGAAAGCAAGTTATGAGGAGGATACAAAGAATCTGAGAAGGGATATGGGTAAATTAAGTGACATAAGCCAAAAATTAGCAGGCGAAGTATATTATGCGAAAATATATTGAGGTCATCCACTTTGGCAGAAAGGATAAAAACAGCATAAGTAATTAAGAAGGTAGGTAGAATATTGGTCTGTATTGCAAGGTGAAATGAATATAAAAATAGAGAAATGGTGTTACATTTGTTCAGTGCATTGGAGAAACCACACCTAGCGCACTATATATAGTTTTAAGACCATAAGACCACAAGACATAAGAGCAGAAGAGAACTATTCAGTCTTCTATGCCATTTAATGATCTGATAATCTTCAACTCCACTTTCCTGATGTTCCCCTAAGAATATTGTATGTTTCAAGGAGGTTGTCTCTTATTCTTCTAAGCTCCATTAAGTACAAGCCCAACTGACTAAATCTATCCCCTTCATAGCCAAGATCAGCCTAGTGAACCTTCTCTGGGCTTTGTCCACTCCCAGTATATCTTTCCTTAGTTAAGGGTCCCACAGCTGTTCACAATATTCCAGGTAAGGTTTCATTTTGCTATGTTTAGTTTAATTGCACCACCCTAATGTTATTCTCCATTCCCTTTAGAATGAAAACTAACACTGCATTTGCTGTCCCCATTTACTGCTGAACCTATATGCCAGCTTTTTGTGATTAATGCACGTGGGTTTCCAAATATATCTGTCCTGTATCCTTCTGCAGTCTTTCCCCATTTAAATCGTGTTCAGTACCTCTATTCTTCCTGAAAGTGTATAATTTCTATTTTATGTTCTATGTCCTGCTTTTACCCACTCACTTAACCTGTCTATATCCCTCTGCAGACTCTTGAGTCATCCTCACCACTTGCCTTGCCACATATTTTCATGTCATATGCAAACTTAACTATAGTACATCCATTTTCCTCTCCAAGTCAGTAATATATATTGTGGCTTCAGCACTGATCCCTCTGGCACACCACTAATTATAGTTTGCAATCCTGAAAATGCCCTATATCCCAATTTTCTGTCTTCTCATGGTTAGATACTCCTCTCTTCATGCTTATATACTACTTCCAACACCATGGACTCTTAAGTAGAATAAAGAAAATTTTCACCTCAAAGCTGGCAAGAAGTGCAGCAGGAACAGGATGGGCTAGGAAAACAGTAAAAGGAAAGAATCAAAACTGGACAGACTCCTAGGCATTGACTAGATCACCAAAACTACAAAGGGAAACATAACCTTGTTAACTTGCAAACACCTCCTTGATAACTTTTTTTAAAAAGAGTATTCTCTTCTGGTATAAGGGCATCACTGACTTGCCGGCATTTATTGCCCATCACTAGTTACCCGTGAGAAGTGAGCTGCCTTCTTGACATACTGCAGTTCATGTGCTATGGGGAGACCCATTATGCCCTCAGGGAGGGAATTCAGGATGTTAACCCATTCAAGAGCTAGAGTCAAATTGACAGCTGTCTCACAGACTAGTCAAACAAAACTTTGACAGTGTCATTACTAACACAACCATAATGTACACATAATGCCTGAAAACATACTACCATCATCCCAGGTCGTGTCCTGTCTCACTGGCAGAGTAGACCCAGCAAAGCTAATGACATAGTGGTATACATTCAGAAGGAAGTTGTTCTGGGAATCTTCTGCATTGACTATGGAATTCTCATGGCATCAAGTCAAACTTGCACAAGGAAACCACTTGTTGATTGCCACATACTAAAGCCCCTGCCTAATTGATGATTCAGTGCTTCTCTATGTTAAACATCATTTGAAAGAAGCACTGAGGGGTATTACGAGCAGAGAACGCATTCTGGATGGGGAGTTAAATATCCGCCATCAGGAGTAGCTCAGCAGCACCACGACAGACCCAAACCGGTTGAGTCCTAAAGGAAATAGCTGCTAGAATCATCCTATAGGGGGTGGTGAAGGAACCAATGAGAGGGAAATACATATTTTGGACATCATCTTTACCAATCTGCCTGCCACAGTATCAGTAAGGAGGACAGTCCTTAAAGAGATGAAGTCCTGTCTTCACATTGAGGATTCACTCAACCATGTCATGTGGCACTATCACTGTGCACAACAGGACAAACTTTGAACAGATCTAGCAACCCAAACAAAAACAGACATTGCTGCAGAACCTCAACAGGTCTGGAAAAAACAGAATTAATGCTTTGAGTTTGGTGACTCTTCATCAGAACAACTCAAGACTGGGCACCCATGAGGCCCTGTAGGCCACCAGCAGCAACAGAATAGTATTTAATTCCAATTTGTAAACTCATATTCCAGAATTTCCCCCCAACAACCATTACCATCAAGCTGGGGATTTATCCTAGTTCAATGTAGAGTGTATGAGGCTATTCAGCAGCACCTGAAAATACCTAAAAGTGAGGCATAAACCTGGTGAAGTTACAGCACAGGTCTTCTTAAGTGCCACATAAGTGCAAGCAGTAAGTGACAGATGTAAGTGATTTCAAAACCAATGGACCAGATCTAAGCTCTGCAGTCCTGCCACATTCAGCTGTGAATGATGGTGCACAATCAAAGAACTCACTAGAGGAGGAGGCTGTACAAAAATGGAGGGTTTGAGTTATAAGGAGAGGCTGGACAGGCTGGGACTTTTTTCCCTGGAGTACAGGAGGTTGAGGTTATAGAGGTTAAACCTTATAGAGGTTAATAAAATTATGAGAGGCATAAGCATGGTGAATAGCAAAAGCCTTTTTCCCTAGGGTAGGGGAGTTCAAAACTAGAGAGCCCGTGTTTAAGGTGAGAGGGAAAACATTTAAAAGGGATCTAAGAGGTAAGATTTTCACACAGAGGGTGGTGCATATATGGAATGAACTGCCAGAGGAAGTGGTAGAGGCCAGCACAGTTACAACACTTAAAAAGATATTTGGACTCATTTTGGGTTCTTCCAGGGTCACTAAGCTCCTGACCTCAATACAGTTTTGGTTCAAATGGGAACAAAAGAGCTGAACTCCAGAGGTAGATGAGAGTGCCAGTCGTTGGCATCAAGACCACATTTGACCAAGTGTGGTATCAATCAGTCCTAGCAAAGCTGAAGCCAATGGGAATCATGGTAAACTCCCACATGGCGGGAGTCATACCTGGCACAAAGCAAAGTGATTGTGATAGTTAGAGGTCAGTGATCCCTGCTTTAGGAAATATCATCTGGTAGTGCCCTAGGTCTAACCATCTTCAACAGCTCTAAGATAAGTTCAAAAATGTGGATGTTCACTTGTGATTGCACAATTTTCAGCACCATTCATGGCTTCTCAGATAGTGAAATCCACATCCAAACGCAGCAGAACTCGGACAATATCCATGCTTGACTTAACAAGTCATAAATAATAAACACACCACACAAGTACCACACAATGATCATCACAAACAAGAGAGAATCTATCCATTGCCCCTTGACTTTCAATGGCATTACCAACGCTGAATCCCCCACTATCAATATCGAGCTGGTTATAATTGACTTTTAACTGAACTGGACTAGTTGTATAAATGCAAAAAAAAGATGCAAGAACAGATCAGAGGCTAGGAATCCAGTAGTGAGTACCTCACCTCCTCACTCCCTGCAGCCTGTCCACCATCGACAAGGAACAAGTCAGGAGTGTGAAAGAGTACCCACTCACTTTTCTAGATGGGTGCAGCTCCAACCACACTCAAGCAGCTTGACATCCTTCCAGCACAAAATGACCCACTTGAGTGGTGCCACATCCATCACCTTTAACATTCACTCCTTCCACCCCGACATTCAGTTGCAGAAATGTGCACCATCTACAAGATAGAGGAGTGGCAATAGCCTAGTGGTATTATTACTAGACTGTTAATCCAGAGACCCAGATAACATTCTGGGGACCCGGGTTCAAACCCCACCATGGCAGATGATGGAATTTGAATTCAATAAAATAGCTGGAATTAACAATCTAATGATGACCATGAATCCATTGTCGATTGTCAGAAAAACCCACCTGGTTCACTAATGTCCTTTAAGGAAGGAAACTGCCATCCTTACCTGGTCTGGCCTACATGTGACTCCAGACCCACAGCAACGTGGTTGACTTTGAACTGTCCTCTGGGTAATTAGGGATGGACAATAAATGCTGCCTAGCCAGCGATGTCCTCATCCCGTTAATGAATAAAAAAAAATGCACTGCAGAAATTCACAAAGGCTTCTTAGACAGCACCTTCCAAACCCAAGACTATAGAAGGATAAAGATAGTAGGAACATGGGAACACCACTACCGGCAAGTTCCCCTCCATTGTCACTCACCATCCTGACTAGGAAACATATCACCGTTCCTTCAGTGTCATTGTGTCAAAATCCTTGAACTCCCTCCCTAACAGCATTGTGGGTCTACCTGCACCAAATGGACTACAGCAGTTCAAGAAGGCAGCTCATTGCACCCTTCTTGAGAGCAACTAGAGATGGTCAACAAATACTTCCCCAGGAAGTTATGTTATAGCCTGTGAATGAATAAAGAAAAAAAAATAATCTTGGGATACTGGGTAGAGGCCGGCACCTTAGAGAAAAAGACGTTGTGGGAGTGATTGGGAGCTCTGGCAGTAAAGTTAGACATCACTGAGAGCAAGGGCAAAAAGAAACGTTACAATAACAGCACAGAGGAGCAGACCAGGAAGGAGAAAAGTGAAAGGATGCACTTAACCTTAATAACGAGCGCTGCTTCCATCACAAGCATTTTCCAAACTGGCGACTCCCAAAACAGCATTGGCAGAAAACTTGCTGCATCTATTTTTGACAAAAACAATTGATAAATTTGAGAAAGTGATAAGAATTTTACGACTTTCAGAAGATCAGTACTGTCACGATTCAAAGACGATACCGATGGAAACATTTATTAAGACTGTAGCAAAAGACTTACTTAAAAATTGTGACGGGATAGATGATGTGTTTTGGACCATGAAACATGGGAAAATGTGCATATTGCCCATGAAGAAGTGGGAAATCTCCATCTTAGCAACAGAACATATAGGTTGAGAGCAGTAGTAGACCGGTCAACCCCTCCTCCTTAAACCCCGATTCAGTAAGATTGTGGCTGATCTGATTACTCACATTTCTACATAACTCTGAACTCTTTTCCTCGAAGGCTGCTGAAACCACAGTCATTGGATATTTTTAAGGCAGGGATAGATAGATTCTCAGGGAACCATGGGGATGAAGGGTTATCAAAGTCTCATGAGAAAATATTTTATCTCTTTCTTAGATAGGTGATTCATTATCTTTAAACAGTGGTTCTAGTTCTAGATTCACTCACATGAGGAAACATCCTTTCCACATCTACCCTGTCAAGACCCCTCAGAATCTTAAACGTTTCAATCAAGTCGCCTCTTACTCTTCAAAACTTAAGCATAGCTAAGCCTAGCCTGTCCAATCTTTCCTCTTAAGACACCCTGTTCATTCCAGATATTAGTCTGGTAAACCTTCCAAAACATCTTCCAACAAATTTATATTCTTCTTAAATAAATTGCCCAATATTGTTTACAGTACTCCAGATGCGGTCTCACCAGTGTCCTAACTAAAGCATAACCTCCCTACTTTTGTATTCAATTCCTCCCACAATAAATGATAACATTTGATTATCTTTCCTAATTATTTGCTGAAACTGCATATTCACCTTTTTTGATTCATGCACCAGACACCCTCTGCATCTGAGAGCTCTGCAATCTCTCAGCATTTAGATTAATTTATTCTGGTTGCCGCATTATAGGAAGGATATGTTTTCACTGGAGAGGATGGAGAAGAGATTCACCAGGCATTGAAAAGTTGTTTCCACAGGTTGGGGCATCTAGAACACAGGGTCTCAGTCTTAAGATAAGGGAACGATCATTTAGGACTGAATTGAGGATGACCCTTTCACTAAAAGGATTGTGAATCTTTGGATTTCTCTACCCCTAGGGCTGGGGATGCTCTGTCATTGCATATATTTATTGTTTGTCTCTCAGGACATTGAGGGATATGGGGAGCAGGTGGGAAAGGGGAGTTGAAACCCAAAATCAGCCATGATCATATAGACTGGAAGAACAGACTAGTGGATTGAATGGTTTACTCCTATTCATATTTCTTATGTTCTTACGTAAAAGATTCTTACTCTGTGATGTTTAAGAATAATTCTCCATATCAGAAATGATAAAAAGTGTATTTGATTATATATAAATGTTTCTTTGTGTTTTTGTAGGCAATCCATGTCCTGTTGTACATCCTCCTGCCAATGGTACAATTGAACCTGTCCAGGAGCAATATTCATTCAAAGATCAGGTCCAGATCAGATGTAACACTGGATTTAAATTTGTCAAGGTATTTTACATAAAAGCTTCCATTACTCTGAAATCAGTTTGGTACCTTTCTGCTCATCAGTTAGTAGTTTTGTTGTCTTATTCTTCCAGTTTTCAAATTTTAAAACAATCTAAATTTTAAAATCAGCCCTGATGAAAGTGTTTAGTGACACTGAGCCTGGCCTGGCTGGATGACAGTAGAGATTGAGTGAACCCGTGGAAGAGTATCAAGGCAGTAGGAGTATACTTAAGAGGGAAATCAGGAGGGCAAAAAGGGACATGAGGTAGCTTTAGCAAATAGGATTAAGGAGAATCCAAAGGGATTCTAAAATTATATTAAGAACAAAAAAGTAACAAGGGATAGAATAGGGCCCCTTAAGTATCAGCAAGGCCACCTTGGTGAGGAACTGCAGGAAATGGGGGGAGATACTAAACAAGTATTTTGCATCAGCGTGGAGAAGGATATGGAAGATAGAGAATGTAGGGAAGTAAATAGCAACATCTTGAAAAATGGCCATATTACAGAGGAGGAGGTGCTGGACATCATAAAACGCATAATGATGGATAAATCCCCAGGACCTGATCAGGTGTACCCTAGAGCTCTATGGGAAGCTAGGGAAGTGATTGCTGGGCCCTTTGCTGAGATATTTGTATCATCAATAGCCACAGGTGAGATGCCAGAACAATGGAGATTGGCTAACATGGTGCCACTCTTTAAGAAAGGTAGTAAGGAAAAGCCAGAGAACTATAGACCAGTGAGCCTGGCATCAGTGGTGGGCAAGTTGTTGGAGGAAATCCTGAGGGACAGAATTTATTTCTATTTGGAAAGCCAAGGACTGATTAGAGATAGTCAATATGGCTTTATGTGAGGAAAGTCATGTCTCACTAACCAGATTGAGTTTTTTGGAGAAGTAATGAAGAGGATTGATGAGGGCAGAGCAGTGGACATGATCTGTATAGACTACAGTAAGGTGTTCAACAAGGTTCCTTATAGTAGACTGGTTAGCATGGTTAGATCACATAGAATACAGAGAAAACTAGCCATTTAGATACAGAACTGGCTCGAAGGTAGAAGACAGAGGGTGGTGGTGAAGGGTTGTTTTTCAGACTGGAGGTCTGTGACCAGTGGTGTGTCATCACGAGGATCGGTGCTGGGTCCACTGTTTTTTGTCATTTATATAAATGATTTGGATGTGAACATTGGAGGAATGGTTAGTAAGTTTGCAGATAACACCAAAATTGGAGCTGTATTGGAGAGCAAAGAAGGTTAGCTCAGAGTACAACGGGATCTTGATTAGATGGGCCAATGGACCGAGGAGTGATAGATGGAGTTTAATTTTGATAAATGTGAGGTTCTCCATTTGAAAAGGCCAATCAGGGCACAACTTATACACTTAATGCCAAGGTCCTGGGGAGTGTTGCTGAACAAAGAAACTTTGGAGTGCAGGTTCGTAGTTCCTTGAAAGCGGAGTCACAGGTAGATAGAACAGCGAAGAAGGCTTTTGGTATGCTTGCCTTTATTGGTCAGTGCATTAAGTATAGGAGTTGGGAGGTGATGTCGCAGCTGTACCTGTACAGGTTAGGCCACTTTTGAAATACTGCGTGCAGTTCTGGTCTCCCTGCTATAGGCAGGATGTTGTGAATCTTGATAGAGTTCAGAAAAGATTTTTTAAATCATCATAGAATCCCTACAGTGTGGAAACAGGCCCTTTGGCCCAAAAAGTCCACACTGACACTCAGAGCATCCCACCTAATCTACACATCCCTGAACACTATGGGCAATTTAGCATAGCCAATCCACCTAGCCTACACATCTTTGGACTTTGGGAGGAAACCGGAGCATCCAGACACAGGGAAAATGTGCAAACTCCACACAGACAGTCACCCGAGGATGGAATTGAACCCAGGTCCCTGGTGCTGTGAGGTAGCAGTGCTAACCACTGAGCCATTATGCCACCAAAGGATGTTGCCAGGGTTGGAATGTTTGAGCTACAGGGAAAGGCTGTATAGGCTGGGGCTATTTTCCCTGAAGTGTCGGAGGCTGAGTGGTGACCCTTTAGAGGTTTATAAAATCATGAGGGGCATGGATAGGGTAAATAGACAAGGTCTTTTACCCAGGTGGGGCAGTCCAAAACTAGAGGGAATAGGTTTAAGGCGAGAGGGGAAAGATTTAAAAGGGACCTAAGGGGCAACTTTTTCACACAGAGGGTGGTGTGTGTATGGAATGAGCAGGCAGAGGAAGTGGTGGAGGCTGATACAATTACAACATTTAAAAGGCATCTGGATGAATAGGAAGAGTTTAGAGGAATATGGGCCAAATGTTGGCAAATGGGACTAGATTTATTTAGGATATCTGGTGGGCACGGACAAGTTGGACCAAAGGGTCTGTTTCCATGCTGTACAGCGCTATGACTCTAAATGGGAGTTGAATGCAGGGCCGATCCTATCTCTTCTCAGCATTTTCCCATTATCAAAGGTACATTACAATCCAGCAGGGTTGGAGGTTTATTTCCCTGTTGTCTCCTTCCATCCCATGGCTTTAAAATTGATAGTTAGGGTCAGTGTTTTGTGTTACATGTTTGGAGCATCCTATCACACATGCACCTCATATGGAAATGAATTGGTGATTGATTTCATGGGAATCTGTGCCACACATTGTAAGGAAGTAACTAACAGACAACTGTGAAATTTTATACCATTGTGTACCCCAGCCTTTCAGAGCTCCAGCTGACACAGCCAACAACACTTAAAATCCAAATCTCTGAAACTAAGTGACAGATTTCTGTTTTGCATCTTCTCTTGCTTCATGTTGCACAACATCAAATTGTAGATATGTACAGCACAGAGACCATCCTTACCTCAAATGTGAATCTTTTTCAAAACGAGGAATCCAATCAGCCCACATCACCCTGTTCAGCATACACATCTGCTATTTATCTTGTTCTCTTTTAAAGTCCATCTTTGAACCTTTATTCTCTGACTTAGGCTATGCATTCCAAATCATCACTACTCACTGTGGGAAATAGCATGTTTTTCTACATATTGTGTATGGTTATTTGACAATTCCTTTAAATCTGTGCCTTTGATTCCTGAACCTTTTACTATTATCTACAGTTTTTATTCAGTCTGTTTCAAATTGCCATGAGTTTGACCAACACAATCAAATAAATAGAAACATAAAAGATAGGAGCAGGAGGAGGCCATTCAGCCCTTCAAGCCTGCCCTGCCATTCTTCACGATCATGGCTGAATGTCCAACTCAATAGCTTAATCCTATTTTCTCCCCATAGCCTTTGATCCCATTTGCCCAAGTGCTATATCTAGTTCTCTCTCGAATACATTCAATGTTTTAGCATCAACTACTTCCTGTGATAATAAATTCCACAGGCTCACCACTCTGGGTGAAGAAATGTCTCCTCATCCCCGTCCTAAATCGTCCTCCCTGAATCCTCATACTGTGACCCCTAATTCTGAACACACCCACCATCGGGAGCATCCTCCCTGCATCTACCTTGTCCAGTCCTATTACAATTTTATAAGTGTCTATGAAAACCCCACCCCCCAATTCGTTTGAACTCTAGCAAAAACAATCCCAACCTCATCAATTTCTCCTCATATGTTAGACCCGCCATCCCCAGGATCAGCCTGGTAAACCTTTGCTGCACTGCCTTGAGAGCAAGAGCATCCTTCCTCAGAAAAGAAGACCAAAACTGCACACAAAACTGTCTCACCAAGGCTCTGTACAACTGCAGCTACACATCCCGGCTCCTGTACTTGAAATCTTTTGCAATGAAGGCCAACATACCATTTGCCGACTTTATCACCTGTTGCATGCTTACCTTCAGCAACTGGTACTCAAATGATACCCAGGTCCCACTATTTTTTTTTTAATTCATTCATTCATGGGCTGAGGGCGTTTTTGGCTAGGCAGCATTTATTGCCCATCCCTAATTGCCCAGAGGGCAGTTAAGAGTCAACCACATTACTGTGGGTCTGGAGTCACATGTAGACCAGACCAGGTAAGGATGGCAATTTCCTTCCCTAAAGGACATTAGTGAACCAGGTGGGTTTTCCCCCAACAATTGACAATGAATTCACGGTCATCATTAGATTCTTCATTCCAGATATTTATTGAATTCAAATTCCACCATCTGCCATGGCGGGGTTCAAACCCGGGTCCCCGGAATGTTATCTGGGTCTCTAGATTAACAGTCCAGCGATAATACCTCTAAGCCATCACCTCCCCACTACACACTCCCCTCTCGCCATTCAAGTAGTAATCTGCCTTCTTGTTTTTGCTTCCAAAGTGACTAACCTCATATTTATCCAAATTATACTGCATCTGCCATTGATTCGCCCACTCATCCAATTTGTCGAGATCATGCTGAAGGACCTCTGCATCCTTGTCATCCTCTGGGTCTTCTTGATCTACAGAGAAGAGCACCAGCTTCACCTGTCTCTCCTGAAATCAGAAGTCCCTCATCCTTGACACTATTTTTAAATCTTTCCTGTACTCTTTAAAAATAATTACTTGCCTTAAGGAAGGCAGTGTGCAAGACAACTGGGAGAGAGCGCCATCTGACAACAGCCAGAGTCTTGGTGTTGGAACACTGTGACACTGAGCTCCTGAGAATTTTAAAAATGTTCTCCTTCTCCCTCTGTTGTTTACACAGACTTGCCACAGTCAGTTCTGACAGCATCATGACTGAGATTCTGAAGTGTATTGACACAGGAACTCAATGAAATCCAAAGACAGACAATGAGTTGCAAGGTTGAATTGTTAAAAAGAACCAGGGGTTCTCCTGACATCAGTGGCAACAGCAATAAAACCAAGGCCTAAGCGAAAACAGAAATAGTGTAGTAATACCGACCTCGGAAAACAAATTTACAGACACAAACAGCTCTAGAATTGGCCAAGAAGCTAATTAACAACATTTCGTCCCTCGGCTGCCAAATGAACAAAATGGTGTAATTTTAAAAGGTTGATAGGCACAAAAAGGAGCTTTACTCTGTATTGAACCGCATGTTGGTCCTGTCCTGAAAGTTTTTGATGGGGACAATGTAGAAGTAGCTTGACTTCAATCTAACCCTGTGCTGTACCTGTCCTGTTTCATGGGGAGAGAACTCACTGCCTGTGAGGGTAGTGTAGGCAGAAATACTCCTAACATTTAAGAAGTATTTGATGTGTACTTGTGATGCCAAAGCATAAAGGCTATAGGCCAAGTGCTGGGAAAAGAGATTAGAATTACTCGGATAACATGGTGTCGAGCTGGATGAACACAGCAGGCCAAGCAGCATCAGAGGAGCAGGAAAGCTGACATTTCGGATCTGGACCCTTCTTCAGAAAATGGTGCAGACCCGAAACGTCAGCTTTCCTGCTCCTCTGATACTGCTTGGCCTGCTGTGTTCATCCAGCTCTACACCTTGTTATCTCAGATTCTCCATCTTCGGCAGTTCCTACTATCTCTGTTTAGAATAGCTAGGTGCTTGTTTTTGACTAAGCAGACTTGATGGTCCGAAGAGTATTTTTCAGTGGTGTAGACCTGTATGACCAAGACTCTATGTTTGATGGAGACAGATGAATCACAAAAAGGAACTTCACTCTGTATCTAAACCCATACTTTATCTGTTCTGGGAGTGTTTGATGAGGACAGTGTAGAGGAGCTTTACTCTGTATCTAACCCCGTTCTATACCTGTCCTGGGAGCATTTGGTGGGGACAGGGTAGAGGGATCTTTACACTGCATGTAAGTTGTGTAAAGTATGGGGCCCGCAGGCATCAGAGAGTTGAAAGTTAAAGGAATGGCCAACTGTACATGGGTAATGATAACTAGAGGTTGAGAGAAATGAATTCTGCATTTCTTTTAATTATAGATGAGATATGAACTATCATGAGAAATGATCTTGATTCTGGAGGTCAAAATGTAAAATAAGTGTGGATGGAGGTAAGAAATAGCAAGACAAAGAAGTCATTGGAGGGAGTGGCTATAGGTCCCCTATCAGTAATTATATTATATATCAGAGCATACAATAAGAAATAATGAGAGTTTGTGAAAATGGTATTGTTTTGGTACTAAACTGCCAGAGTCTGACCTTCATCTAGATTGGAAAAGTCAAAATGTCAAATGAAGACTTGAGGATGGGTTTGTAGAGCACGTTCTAGACAGTGTCTTAAAATAATACATTGTGGAACCAGCCATGGAAGATGCTACTGTAGATCTGATAATGTAAAATGAAATATGATTAACTGATGATCTCATAGAAAGGATTCAACTGGGGAAGAGCCATCATAACATGAGGAATTTCACATTCAGTTTGTGAATGAGAAACTTGGATCTGAAACCAATGTCTTAAACATAAATAAAATTATGAAGGAAGAATTTGTTAAAGTAGACTGGGAAAATTGATTAAAAAGATAAAAGAGCAGATCAACAGAGGCAGATCTTTCAGGAGACATTTCATAATTCTCAACTAAGGTATATTCTGTTGAGAAAATATCTACAAAATGAATGAACCATCCATGACCAACAAAGATGGTTAACAAGAGGTGTTAAACTAAAACAAAAGACATACATTACTGTGCAGAATACAGGTTTGCCTGAGGGTTGGGAACATTTCAGAAACCAGAAAAAAGAAACATAACAATTAAACATATAAAGATATAAAATAGGGGCAGAAGGAGGAAATTTGGCCCTTTCAGTCTGCTCTGGCATTCAATATAACTATGATGATTAATCCAAACTAATGCCTTGTTTCTGCTTTCTCCTCAAACCCCTTAATCCCTTTAATCCTAAACACTATATCTAATTCTTACTTAAAAAGATTCAATATTTCGACTTCAAGCACCTTCTCCCTTTCCTAGAGAGTAAGGCTGGGTAATTAACAATAGGAAACACAGTGATGGCAAAGATATGGAACAAAAATGAGCAATGTGCTGGAATCTCAACTATTTACAATTTCCATAAATGAGTTAGGTGAAGGGATGGAAGGAATGGTTGCCAAATTTGCTGATGACACAAAGAAAGTAAGTTGTGAAACGAACCTATTAATATCTTTTCTAACCTGTTTTGACTGAGTAAGCAAAGATGTGGCACATGAGTTGTAATGTGGGAAAATGTGATAGTGTCCATTTTGGCAGGAAGAATCAAAAAGAAGCACATTATCTAAATGGTGAGAGGTTGTAAAGCTCGAAGATGCATAGGGATATGGGTGTTGTGTATGATTCATAAAAGGTCAGTATGTACGTAAAGCAAATAATTAGGAAAGCTAATAAAATGTAATTATTTATTGCAAAGAGAACTGAATGCAAAATTAGGGAAGCTATGCTTCAGTTAAACAGAGCACTGGTGGAACCACATCTAGAATACTGAGCACAATATTGATCAACTTATTTAAGGAAGGATGTAAAAGCATTATAGGGAGTTTAGAGAAGGTTGACTAGACTAATAGGGTGCAGGTCTGGATGAACACAGCAGGCCAAGTAGCATCATAGGAGCAGAGAGGCTGACGTTTCGGGCCTAGACCCTTCATCAGAAAAGGAGGAGGGGAAGGGGGTTCTGAAATAAATAGGGAGAGAGTGGGAGGCGGATAGAAGATGGATAGAGGAGAGGATAGGTGGAGAGGAAACAAACAGGTCGAAGAGGCGGGGATGGAGCCAGTAAAGGTGAGTGTAGGTGGGGAGTTAGGAAGGGGATAGGTCAGTCCAGGGAGGATGGACAGGTCAAGGGGGCGGGATGAGGTTGGTCGGTAGGAGATGGAGGTGCGGCTTGAGGTGGGAGGAGGGGATAGGTGGGAGGAAGAACAGGTTAGGGAGGCGGGGACGAGCTGGACTGGTTTTGGGATGCGGTAGGGGGAGGGGAGATTTTGAAACTTGTGAAATCTTCCTCCGTTACATTGATGACTGTATCGGCGCTGCCTCGTGCTCCCATGAGGAGCTCGAACAGTTCATCCACTTCACTAACACCTTCCACCCCAACCTTAAGTTTACCTGGACCATCTCTAACACCTCTCTCCCCTTCCTGGACCTCTCTGTCTCCATATCCAACCACCTAGAAACCGATATTCATTTCAAGCCCACCGACTCCCACAGCTACCTAGAATACTCCTCCTCCCACCCACCTTCCTGCAAAAATGCCATCCCCTATTCCCAATTCCTTCGCCTCTGCCGCATCTGCTCCCAGGATGAGGCATTCCACTCCCGTACATCTCAGCTGTCCTCGTTTTTCAAGGACCGTAACTTCCCCCCCTCGGTGGTCGAGAACGCCCTCAACCGTGTCTCCCACATCTCCCGCACCTCATCCCTCACACCCCATCCACGCAATAAGAACCAAAAAAGAATCCCCCTCGTCCTCACGTACCACCCCACCAACCTCCGGATCCAACGCATCATCCTCCGACACTTCCGCCATCTGCAATCCGACCCCACCACCAAAGACATCTTTCCCTCCCCACCCTTATCTGCTTTCCGGAGGGACCACTCTCGCCGTGACTCCCTTGTCCGCTCCACACTCCCCTCCAGCTCCACCACACCCGGCACTTTTCCCTGCAACCGCAGGAAGTGCTACACCTGCCCCCATACCTCCTCCCTCACCCCCATCCCAGGCCCCAAGAAGACTTTCCACATCAAGCAGATGTTCACCTGCACATCTGCCAATGTGGTATACTGCATCCGCTGTACCCAGTGTGGCTTCTTCTACATCGGGGAAACCAAGCGGAGTCTCGGGGACCGCTTTGCAGAACACCTACGATCGGTTCGCAATAAACAACTGCACCTCCCAGTCACGAACCTTTCAACTCCCCCTCCCATTCCTCAGACGACATGTCCATCCTGGACCTCCTGCAGTGCCACAACGATGCCACCCGAAGGTTGCAGGAACAGCAACTCATATTCCGCTTGGGAACCCTGCAGCCCAATGGTATCAATGTGGATTTCACAAGTTTCAAAATCTCCCCTCCCCCTACCGCATCCCAAAACCAGTCCAGTTCGTCCCTGCTTCCCTAACCTGTTCTTCCTCCCACCTATCCCCTCCTCCCACCTCAAGCCGCACCTCCATCTCCTACCGACTAACCTCATCCCGCCCCCTTGACCTGTCCGTCCTCCCTGGACTGACCTATCCCCTCCCTAACTCCCCACCTACACTCACCTTTACTGGCCCCATCCCCGCCTCTTCGACCTGTTTGTTTCCTCTCCACCTACCCTCTCCTCTATCCATCTTCTATCTGCCTCCCACTCTCTCCCTATTTATTTCAGAACCCCCTGCCCCTCCTCCTTTTCTGATGAAGGGTCTAGGCCTGAAACGTCAGCCTCTCTGCTCCTATGATGCTGCTTGGCCTGCTGTGTTCATCCAGCCCTGCACCTTGTTGTCTCGGATTCTCCAGCATCTGCAGTTCCTGCTATCTCTGACTAGACTAATACTTGCAATGGGTGGGTTGTCGAATGAGAATTGGATGAAAAGGCAAGGCTTTTATCTGCTGGAGTTCAGAAGAGGAAAAGGTGACTTGATTGAAATATGAAAGGTTCTGATAGTCTTGACAAGGTAGACATGGAGAGAATGTTCCTTCTTATGGGAGAACCTAGAACTGGAGTCACTGTTTAGAAATCAGGTGTAACCCGTTTAAAATAGAAATTAAGTGAAAGTTGTTCTATCAGCAAATAGTGACTCTTTGGAACTTTTTTCCTGAAAAGTTGGTAGATGCAGAGTCGTTAAGTATTTCTTAAGCTAGAGGTAGATAGGTTTTTTATAAGCAAGGGGTGAAAGGTTATCAGGTCTGGAGAAATGTGGGTTTGAGGATTCAATCAGGTCAGCCATAATTTTACCGAATGGTAGAGCAGGCTCAAGGGGCTGAATGGCCTACTCATGTTCCTGATTTATATGTTTGTAACTGAAGACTGCTTCTGCTCCTACATGTGGATGTAACAGATTCTAGGATATCACTTTGGAGAACAGCAGGCAAATTCTCTCCAGTATCTTGGCCAATATTTATCCATCAATTCATGACCAGAAGAACAGATAAACTGGTCACTATGTCATTGCTCTGAGTGAAATTTTGTTGAGTGCAAATTGGCTACCATGTTACTTATGTTTTAACAGTAAATACACTGAACAAGTACATCATTGGTCATAAATGCATTTCGGTTTCTGGTGGTTGTGAAAAGCAACATATAAATGCAAATCTATCTCTGTTTTCACAGATAGATGCTGCCTGCCTATTGTCCAGAATATTGCATTAAGCAATTTAATATTGATAGGTTGCTCCTGATGACATTGTTTAATATCATGTTGGGTGGTTTTCAGGGTGGTGATGAAGTGGAAGCATATCAGATTGAGTGTCAGAAATCTGGAATGTGGAGTAGCAGTATTCCTACATGCAAAGGTAAGATATGTTCACACAGAATTACCATGACATCTTAAAACAGAGACCTTTAGATATGAAGCAGCATCAGTAACCCTTTCATGTACCACCAGGACATTGGTGCACAAGTTCCTCCACAAAGGCTTATCCATCTTCAGCTGCTTCATCAATGACCTTACCTCCATCATAAGGTCAGAAGTGAGGATGTTCACTCATGTTTGCACAAGGTTCAGTACCATTCACAAATCCAGACCCGGACAATATTCAGGTTTGTACTGATAAATGAAAAGTGAGATACAAGCCATGCAATGACCATCTCCAACAAGAGAAAAATGTAAAATAGGAATCCTACAGCGAGTAACTCACATCTTGATTTCCCGAACTCCATCTACAAGGCATAAGTCAGGAGTGTGATGGAGTACTCTCCAGTTGCCTGCTCCAACAACACTAAACACCATCCAGGACAAAGCAGCCCACTCACCCACAAACATTCACTCCCTCCACCACTGATGCTGAGTAGCAGCAGTGTGTAGCACCTACAAGATGCACTGCAAAAATTCAGCAAGGGTCTTTAGACAACACCTTCCAAACCTATCTAGAAAGACCAGCACAGCAAATACATGGAACACCACTCTTTGCAAGTTACCCACACAGTGACTGACTGATTTGTGGCTTCTTCTGTCTCTCTGTTATTTCTGCAGTTCAATTGTAGGTCAACAACAATTTTTTTCTTCTTTTCTCCTTTTTTAACTCACTGAATCACCCCATCTCTTCACATCTAGGGTAATGAAACAATATGAAAACAAATCTCCAGACCTCTCACTACCCAGGCTAAAGAAACAACTCTAACAATGAGCTAAAACCATGCCTCCACTTTTTAGTACAAAAAGAGCAAATTAAGTGAAAAGTTGTACATTGCCCCAAACGTGCCTTGCAGGAACAAAATATGAAAAGATATCTTTCAGTTTTTATTTTCAGTTTCTATTCCAATCTCTTAAGAGCTATTTCTACTTCACTTGGTTTTACTTTAATAGCAACGTACTTCCATCAAGTGACCAAGGACTTACCATAAAATCATATTCTACTCAAGTCCATTTTGGATGTGACATTCTTGTTCTTCCATTTGTGTGTTAAGTAAAGCATCTGCTGCATTATATTCTGTTCCAGCTAGATAGATAATTTTCAGGTTGTATAGTTATAGCATTAGACGCTAATGAAATAGTCTCAAATTTTTCCTATTAAGTGTTGTGACAAAGTTTAGAGGATTATGGTCTGTATAAGTAATGCAGTGGTCACTGCATCTTTCTAGCTGTCAAAGGCATGCTGACACTGCTTTGTCCACTCAAAGTTCTTGCCTTTCTTTAATAAACCTGTTAAAGGAGCCAGAACTATGCTGAAATTCAGAGTAAACTTGCAATAAAATCCACTTGTGAATATATACCATAAAATCTCCTATTTTGTCTCAGGAACTGGAAATTCCAAAATTTTTTTCTCCTCTAGGTGCTACATGGCTTTCACAGTGTTGTCCAAATAAGTTACCACTGCTTTGGCAAATTTACTGTGAGTCATGTTTATGACTAATTTGGCCGTTTGTAGCCAATCAAACATTTTATTCAAGTGCTGTTGGTCATCCTTCCAGGTTTGGCTAAACACAAATTATCAATAAGTACAACACAATTCCAATATCCTTCAGTGTTCTT
>NC_063344.1:22367472-22374352 GCF_021869965.1 Rhincodon typus
AAATTATCAATAAGTACAACACAATTCCAATATCCTTCAGTGTTCTTCTTTGGTAATCATTAGAAAGTTGCTGGTGCATCTTTCATTCTGAGCAGCATGACTTTACAACGATAAAATCTGGCAGCGTCTGTGGAGAGAAAGCAGAGTTAATGTTTCGGATTAAATCACCCTTCTTCAGAATAGAATATGTATTAAGCAAGAAAAATTTTAACTATATTACATTCAAAAAAACATTGGAAAGATTATACAAAATACACCAGCAAAAGGATTCATACGTTATTCCTTTATTCCAAACAGCATACCCCATTGAAGGTCTACCACATTTATACACTAAGGCTTCTTGTTCAGACTTTGAACATTCACTAAATACTTTTCTTCATCTGGTATCTCTCCCTGAGACATCTAAAACAAATTGCATGCTAAACAAACTTCAGAGCAAACCATGAGTTCTCTAAACTCAGATTCCAATAGTCTTGCAGGATTTCTTCCTGGATAGCTTAACACTGTTGTCACATACAAGTATACAATCAAATACATCCTTGAAACCATGTCCCCAGGCAACAACACAGTTTTTCATAAACTTTTAATACACTAAGCCACCAACCTCACCTCTTCATTTCAAAGGTTATAAAACCTCATTTAGAGCACATGAATACAAACAGGTCTCCAGACCTTCTTGCATTAAGCCCAGAGAAACAACTCTAGCAACAAAACTAAACCCACATCTCCCTCTTCCTAACACAAAAAGTACAAAATATAACTTAATTTTACAATTTGACATTTTCCAAATACATGTCTTAAGATATAGAAAATTGCCCAGGTAAATCCTGTCTACAGAAAGCAGCAGAAGTCCAATTACAACCCAATGTGTCTGCCCTCAATCATCAGCAATGTGATGGGTCACCATGATGCACTGGTAGTAATGTATCAGCAAGTTTGCAGATGACACATAAATAAATTGAAGGGAATTGGTGAGGATGACACAGATTCCACAGAAGGATACAGACAGGTAATGGGCAAAAATTTATCAGATGGAATATAATGTGGGAAAATGTGATGTTTTGCACCTTGGCAAGAGGCATAAAGGAAATGAATATTATTTAAATAGGAAGAGGCTGTAAAACTCTTCAACATAGAAGTATTTGGACATCCTAGTCAATGATTCAAGGAAAAGTACCCTCCAGTGTCAGTGGGTAATAGTGAGGAGGTGCACTGTTGGCATTTATTTCAAAGGAAATGGTACTGAACCTCTGATATTACACGTTCCCTTAGTACAGACCCTCTGACAAAGCAGTACTCTCTCAGTACTGACCCTCTGATGCTGCCTCACTTTTTCGGTACTTACCCTCCAACAGTTCAGAACTTCCTCAGTACTGACACTCTGACAATACAGAATTTCTTCAATATTTACCCTCCAATAATGTGGAACTCGTTCAGTACTGACCTTCTGATACAGCAGCATTTCCTCACTACTGACCTACTGACAGTGTGGTGCAGCCTCAGTACTGATTTTCCACTAAGCAATACGCTGTCAGATGAATTTAGAGCTTGGATTATTACATATAACTATGATACTGTAGCTATTACAGAGATTTGGTTGAGAGTGGGACAAGACAGCTTAACGTTCTCCAAGATTTAGATGTTTCAGGCGAGACAGAGAGGGATGTAAAAGAGGTAGAGGAGTTGCATTATGATAACGGAGAATATCACAGCTGCACTGAGGGAGAACATCTGGGAGGCTCATCCAGCAAGGCCATATGGTCAGAACTCAGGAATAGGAAGGGTGCAGTCACTTTGATGGGATTGCACTAAAAGCCTCCCAATAGCTAGCGGATGATAGAGGACCAGATATGTGGACAGATTATAGAAAAATGTAAAAACAAAACGTTGTTGTGGCAGGTGATTGTAGCTTCGTCTATATTGATTGGGACTCCCTTGGTGCCAGGTGCTCGGAGAGAGAGGAATTTGTTCGATGCATCCAGGAGGATTTCTTGAAACAATATATAAATAGTCCAACTGGGGAAGGGGCCATACTAGACCTTGTACTGGGGAATGAGCCTGGCCAGGTGATTGAAGTTTCAGTGGGAGAGCACTTCAGGAACAGTGACCATAATTCTGTAAGTTTTACATTACTTATGGATAAGGACAAGTCTGAGGGTGAAAGTGTTAAATTGGGAGAAGGCTAACTATGAGAATACTAGGCAGGAACTGGGGAATGTAGATTTGGGAACAAAAACAGAAGTTGCTGGAAAGCTCAGCAGGCCTGGCGGCATTTGTGAAGAAAAATCAGTTAACGGTTTCAGGTCCGGTGACCCTTCCTCAGTTCTGAGGAGTCATGTTACAGCTGTATAGAACTTTAATTAGATCACATTAGGAATATTTCTCAGTTCTGAGGAAGGGTCACCGGACCCAAAATGTTAACTCTGATTTTTCTTCACAGATGCTGCCAGACCTGCTGAGCTTTTCCAGCAACTTCTGCTTTTGTTCCTGATTTACAGCATCTGCAGTTATTTTGGTTTTTAATGTAGATTTGGAGGCAGCTTTTGAGGGTAAATCCACATATGTCATATGGGAATCTGTTAAAGGCCAGTTGAGTAGAATTCAGGACCAGCATGTTCTTGTGAAAATGAAGGATATGGACGGCAAGATTCAGGAACCTTGGACGATAAGAGAAATTGAGAGCTTAGCCAAAAAGAAAAAGGAGGAGCTGTTGGGTGTTTTGAAAAGCATTAAGGTAGACAGGTTCCCAGGACCTGAAAGGATCTATTCCAGAATACTGAGGGAGGCAGGTGAGGAAATTTTTGGGGCCTTGTATGAACTGTTTGTATCCTCCTTAGTCAGAGGAAAGGTCCAGAGGACTGGAGAATAGCCAATATTGTTGCTTTATTTAAGAAGGCCATCAGGGATAATCTGGGAAATTACAGGCTGGTGAGCCTTACATCAGTGGTAGGGAAATTATTGGAGAAGATTCTTAGGGACAGGATTGACTCACATTTGGAAAAATATAGACTTATTAGCGATAGGCAGCGGTGAAGGCCATGTCTCACAAACAATTGAGTTTTTTAGAAAGTGACAAAGATGCTTGATGAAGGCAGGACAGCAGATGTTATTCGTATCAACTTTAGCAAGGCCTTTGACAAGCTCCCTTACGGCAGGCTGATACAAAAGTAAAGTCACATGGAATCTGAGATGAAATGGTTAAGATGGATACAGAACTGACTTAGTCATAGAAGACAGAGAGTAACAGTGGAAGGGTATTTCTCAGACTGGAGGTCTGCAACCAGTGGTGTTCTACAGGGATCAGTGCTGGGACCTTGTTTGTTTGTAACATATAGTCATTCCTCTGTATCCATGAAGCTTCTGTTCAGAACCCTTGCAAATGATGAAATTCGTGAGTGCAGCTTGTTTAGCTCACAGACATTGAATTTTTTTGTTACTTATTTTTTGGCATGGATAGGCGCATTCGCAATTTCACAGATACTGAGGATTTACTGTATATAAATGAGTTGAGAATATAGGTGGCTTGAGAATGTAGAAAGTTTGAAGATGACACAAAGATTGGGGAAGGCTGCAGATAATGAGAATGATTGCCAGGCAATACAGCAGCATATAGATAGGCTGGAGATTTGGTTGGAGAAATGACAAATGGAGTTTAATCTAGACAAATGCAAGGTGATGCTTGGGAGATCTAATGCAGGAGGGAAGTATATGGTAAATGGCAGAACCTTTAGTAGCATTAAAATATAGAGGGCTCTGGGCGAACATGTCCACAATTCTCTGAAAGTGGCAACACAACTGGATAAAGTGGTCAAGAAGGTGTTTGACATGCTTGCCTTCATCACGAGGGGCCTAGAGTATAAAAACTGGTAACTCATGTTGCAGCTGTATAGAACTTTAGTTCGACCACATTTGGAATATCGTGTACCGCTCTGGTTGCCATACTACCAGAAGGATTTGGAGGCTTTGGTGAGGATTTGGAAAAGGTTTACCAGGATATTGCCCGGGTTGGAGAGTATTAGGTATGAGGAGAGATTGGACAAACTTAGTTTGTTTTCATTTGAATGTCGAAGGGTAAGGGGTGACCTTATTGAATATTATAAAACTATGAGACGCATGGATAGTTGGAGTTTTTCCCAGGGTAGAATTGTCAATTACTAGGGCACATCGTTTTAAGGTAAAAGAGGGTAAGTTTAAAAGAGGTAATGAGACGCAGGTATTTTTCACACAGAGGGAGATAAGTGCCTGGAATGCACTGCCACAGGAAGGGTGGAGGTGGATACAACAGCAACGGTTAAGAGGCAACTTGATAGTCACATGAATAGGTGAGGAATTAAAGAATAGGGACATCATAGAAGCAAAAGGTTTTTAATTTAGAAAGGCATCATGTGTCAGCACAGTCTTGGTTAGCCAAAGGACCTTTGTCTGTGCTGTACTGTTCTTTGTTCTCCTTTGTTCTTTAACTCTCCAAGTCTGTAATTACTGGATCTCCAACACAGATCTCTGTGGGTCATCAGTCATAGGGTCATAGAGATGTACAGCATGGAAACAGACCCTTCGGTTCAACTCATCCATGCCTACCAGATATCCTAAATAAATCTAGTTCCATTTGCCAGCATTTGGCCCATGTTCCTCTAAATTCTTCCTATGCATATACTCACCCAGATGCCTTTTAAATGTTGTAATTGTACCAGCCTCCACTACTTCCTCTGGCAGCTCATTCCATACATGCACCACCCTCTGGGTGAAAAAGTTGCCCAACGGGTCCCTTTTAAATCTTTCCCCTCTCATTTTAAACCTATGCCTTCTAGTCTCCCCCCATGCTGGGGAAAAGATCTTGTCTACTTACCTTTTCCATACCCCTCATGATTTTATAAACCTCTATAAGGTCACCACTCAGCCTCTGACACTCCAGGGAACATAGCCCCAGTCTATTCAGCCTTTCCCTACAGCTCAAACCCTCCAACCCTGGCAACATCATTATAAATTGTTTATAAACCCTTTCAAGTTTCACAGCATTCTTCCTATAGCAGGGAGACAAGAAGTGCACACAGTAATCCAAAAGTGGCCTAAACAATGTCCTGTACAGCTGCAACATGACCTCCCAACTCCTATACTCAATGCACTGACCAATAAAGGCAAGCATACCAAAAGCCTTCTTCTTCACTATCATATCTAGCTGCGACTCCACTTTCAAGGAACTATGAACCTGCACTTCAAGGTCTCTTTTTTCAGCAACAGTCCCCAGGACCTTATCATTAAGTGTATGAGTCCTGCCCTGATTTGCCTTTCCAAAATGTAGCACCTCACTTTTAACTAAATTAAACTACATCTGCCACTCCTCGGCCCATTGGTCCATCTGATCAAGATACTATTGTACTCTGAAGTAACCTTCTTCGCTGTCTACTACACCTCTGACAATGAAAGTACCTGCCTATGAGCCCTACTCTCTGTCTCCTAGCATTCAGCTGAGTGTTTATCCAGATCAATTATTTCTTCTCAATTCCATAAGCTTCACTTTTGGTTAATAGTCTGTTCTGGAGAATGCATATTAATTTCATCCACGGACATTCCTTCAATCAGATGTGAGTATTGAAGGGGTTCATTCATCTTATCCTCTGATATAGAGTCTAAGTTTACACCAAGTGACCTAGTCAATATATCCCTGGGTTTTCTCTTTCATCTTTTCTAGATAGCTGAGCGATCTCCACAAATTGAATCAAAAGGAATGTCTCCCTAATTGAGAGAACTTTGAAAGATTACAGTTAAGGCATTACCAACTTCCTTTAAACCCTAGGATGGAAAACCTCAGATCCTGGGCATTGGTTAATCTTTAATGTCATTCTTTTCTTCAGCATGAAATCTCCTACAGTTGAAGTTGCAACATGCATTGGTCATGCTCACTTTAGAAGAATAGCTCTATTAAATGAACTAGCATAATGTAGATAAGTAAATCTCCAGACAAATTCAGCATTTGCAAGAGAGGTGGGTAAAGGAGGGTGGCTTGGGACAGCAGTATGACGGAGGGACAATCCATATGTAATAAGATAAATATTAAATCGATAAAAAGGTAGTGATGTGAATGCTGCCATTCTTCAAGGTATTGTAAGTGTCATGAATGTAGCTCTCTATATTTTCAGTTATCGACTGTGGGACACCCCGACCACTTGAAGATGGATTCATCACTTTTCATAGCACAGACAATCTAACACTGTTTAGAAGCCACATTGAATATTCATGTCATGCCTTATATTACCGGATGGAGACAGAATTGAACAGTAAGTGGATCAGGTTTCACTCAAATGAATAAAATAGTGTTTGCTTATTGGAACAAGTAGGACACATCAACCCACACTGCAGGCACAGGATTGTATAATTGACAAACTCTCTCAAACCCACAGGCATTCAGCTCAGTCTTACCCCAAGACCAGGGAATGGAACAAACAGAAACGAACTTCTTGACAAATTCTGTCCGACTCACTGGCTTCTTTACATGATAACATCCTGCAGTGTGGGATTGGACTTGGGGGATATTGAAGGGTACAGGGAATAAATGAAGAATGGAATTAGACTGGGTTGGATTATTAGAGGATGCGAGGAGCAAATAGAGAGCGGAACTACACTGGGTCGGATATTAAACAGTGTACAGAGTGCGGGGAGAGTTTGGTTAGATTGGACGGTATATTATAAGGTGCAGAGAGTGAGAGATAGAGTGGGATTAGACTTGGGTGGAATAGTGAAGGATGCAGGGAGTGAGAGGAGAGTGGAAATAGACTGGGTGGAATAGCTGTTTGTAAAATGAAAAACTGTGATTGAAAAAATTGTCTGGTATGTTTTGGGGATTTCTTGCCACTTAAATCAGAACAGTATTTATGTACAGAGA
>NC_063344.1:22374752-22529649 GCF_021869965.1 Rhincodon typus
CATTTCTGAAGAAGGGTCTAGGCCCGAAACGTCAGACTTCCTGCTCCTCTGATTCTGCTTGGCCTGCTGTGTTCATCCAGCTCTACAACTTGTTATATCACATAACAGACACACATTATCTATTATCAGATACAGGTTGATCCCTGGAGCTAGCACCTTTTACCTCCCTCGAGACAGGGGTGGGGTCTTGGAGTCTTGCTGTACAGCTTCTTTACCAGCAGCAGTCCATCAGCTGAGAGTAACATATGAGCAGATTGAAAGGGGCATCGAGGTGTGGGCAAAACAAGAGATGATGCAGTGGGAACAGAATAATTGGGAAATGGGGCTTGAGAAGATGATGGTTGGGTAGGCAGGTGCAGAGAGTGAAAATTTGGGCAAGTGGGGAGGAGAACAGTAAGGAAGGGGGCAGCATGGAGTAGCACTGTGGGGAATTGGGGTGGGGAGAAGAGGAGCAGTTAGAGGAAAGGGAACCAATGGACGACATGGAGATTTTGGGGAATTGGGGAGTAGTGAAGGGGAGTATAAGGGAGGGCAAAAGGGTGGCTAATCCAGGTTTCCCAATAACAAAAGGAAAGAATTAATCAGTTGACCGACTCGATCGAACTCTCTCACCTGATGCTTCTGCCTGGTCAGGTCCGATCAAGTGGCAGGATCAGGACTACCATTTATAGCTCAGAAAATCAGGATGAAACAAGATAGTGAAACACATTCATCATGTGAGACAGGTGGACGAATCATCAATGCAGCATCTCCAGTCAGGAGTATCTTTAAAAATAATAATCAAGCCCTAGGATTTCTTGCTCAGAGTGTCAATTGTAAAAGAAGCAAAGGTGCTGTTAGACCTGTATGCTATCCTGCACAGGTAACACACGATCTGCACTGTTCCAGAACTGTAAAAAGGATAGAAACACTGGGAAAATGCAAACAAGACTTATAGAGGATACAGTCTTTCAGATCCGAGAGATTGCAGTGATCAATGAGTATGAGGAGAAAGCAGAAAAGCTTCTGAGTTCGATGATCAGCCAAGATATGTTAACTGGTGGAGCAGGTGCAAAGGGCCAAATGGTTTTAATGTAGACAGCAATGACAGAAACACACCCCCTTTATTTTACCTCACTTTCACTCCATAAACAGAGGGCTTTCATTTCAAAAGGACTGAGGTGTGTATCCCAAACACCTGTTTGTATGAAAGCAATTTTAAAGTAGCAAATGCCAGACTCTCTTAGATTTAAATAAGGGCATTATTTATTTCTGATCCAAGACAGGTCTTATAAAATTGCATGCAACCACACAAGCACACACACACAAACAATACAGTAAAAGGAAAATCATGTATCTAAATGTTAAAATTAAATATGTAACCTTTCATTCAGTTGAAGATCAGAATCCAAATGGTGGAGTCGGAGTTTGCAGAGTTACTTCGAAGTTGGAGGGAAGGGTAAAATGATGAGATAGTAGTTGCGAGTGATATTAGTAGACTGAAGATTATTTAACTTTTCAACTGAATTGAAAGCAAGAATTGAGGCTCTAACCTTCAGACAGGTGTAATTGTTAGCCTGGAATCTGTTGCTTTCTTGACTGGTGGTATCAAATTGATTTAAAGGTTCAGAATGTGCGTTTAAAGTCTCTGTGATTCTAAATGAGTTCAATCAAAAATTGCTGGCCATGAATACATATTGGTGGCCATTAATGAGCTGTTTGTGTTAAGAAAGTTCCCACCCCCTGCTCAGATCTAATTAAATTACCTCAGCAGATCTTAGAATTGCTACAGTGTGGAAGCAGGCCATTCAGCCCATCAAGTTGACATCAACAATCTGAAGAGCATCCCACCCAGACCCAGCCCCTTACCCTATCATGTAACCCTTATGTTTTCCATGGCTAATTCTCCTAACCTGCTCACGATGGGTAATTTAGCATGGCCAATCCACCTAACCAAAACAACTTCAGACAGTGGAAGAAAACCAGAGCACCCAGAGGAAATTCACACAGACACAGGGAGAACGTGCAAACTCTGCACAGACAGTTGCCAGAGGATGGAATTGAACCTGGCTCCTTAGCAGTGTGAGGCAGCTGTGCTAACCATGGAGCCATTGTGCTGTCCAGTTAGACATGATTAGAAATGGTTACAAGGTGCAGGGCTGGATGAACACAGCAGGCCAAGCAGCATCATAGGAGCAGAAAGGCTGACGTTTCGGGCCTAGACCCTTCATCAGAAAAGGGGGAGGGGAAGGGGGTTCTGAAATAAATAGGGAGAGAGTGTGAGGCGGATAGAAGATGGATAGAGGAGAGGATAGGTGGAGAGGAAACAAACAGGTCGAAGAGGCGGGGATGGAGCCAGTAAAGGTGAGTGTAGGTGGGGAGTTAGGGAGGGGATAGGTCAGTCCAGGGAGGACGGACAGGTCAAGGGGGCGGGATGAGGTTAGTCAGTAGGAGATGGGGGTGCGGCTTGAGGTTGGAGGAGGGGATAGGTGGGAGGAAGAACAGGTTAGGGAGGCGGGGACGAGCTGGACTGGTTTTGGGATGCGGTAGGGGGAGGGGAGATTTTGAAGCTTGTGAGGGGACAATAGCACCCAGCCCTGCCGGGTCTTCAGCATCCCCCCAGACCTACCCCTTACTGAGGACAAACGGTCAGTCCTCAGTAAAGGGCTCACCTTTGTCCCCCTCCACCCACAGATCAACGAATACCGCTCACGCTTGGACATAGAGCAGTTTTTCCGCCGCCTCCGCCTCCACGCTTACTTCTTCAACCGTGAACCTAACCCTCCCTCTACTGACCCCTTCTCCCGCTTCCAACACACCCCCTCCTCCTGGACACCACCCCAAGGCCTCCTACCCTCCCTCGACCTCTTCATCTCCAACTGCCGTCGAGACATCAATCGCCTCAACCTCTCCACCCCTCTCATCCACTCCAACCTCTCCCCCGCAGAACATGCAGCCCTCCGCTCCCTCCGCTCCAATCCCAACCTCACCATAAAACCCGCAGACAAGGGAGGCGCAGTTGTAGTATGGCGCACTGACCTCTAAATCGCCGAGGCCAGACGCCAACTCTCCGACACCTCCTCCTACCGCCCCCTTGATCATGACCCCACCCCTGAGCACCAAACCATCATCTCCCAAACCATCCACAACCTCATCACCTCAGGTGACCTCCCACCCACGGCCTCCAACCTCATCGTTCCCCAGCCTCGCACTGCCCGCTTCTATCTCCTTCCCAAAATCCACAAACCTGAATGCCCTGGTCGACCCATTGTCTCCACCTGCTCCTGCCCCACCGAACTGATCTCCAACTATCTGGACTCCATTTTCTCCCCCTTGGTCCAGTAACTCCCTACCTATGTCTGTGACACCACCCACACCCTCCACCTCCTCCAGAACTTCCAATTCCCCGGTCCCCAACACCTCATCTTTACCATGGATGTCCAGTCCCTCTACACCTGCATTCCCCATGCACATGGGCTAAAGGCCCTCCACTTCTTCCTGTCCCGCAGGCCCGACCAGTCCCCCTCCACTGACACCCTCATCCGCTTAGCCGAATTCGTCCTCACCCTCAACAACTTCTCTTTCAATTCCTCCCACTTCCTACAGACAAAGGGGGTGGCCATGGGTACCCGCATGGGCCCAAGCTACGCCTGCCTCTTTGTAGGTTACGTGGAACAATCACTCTTCAGTACCTACACCGGCCCTAAACCCCACCTCTTCTTCCGTTACATTGATGACTGTATCGGCACCGTCTCGTGCTCCCACGAGGAGCTCGAACAGTTCATCCACTTCACCAACACCTTCCACCCCAACCTTAAGTTTACCTGGACCATCCCTAACACCTCTCTCCCCTTCCTGGACCTCTCTGTCTCCATATCGGGCAACCACCTAGAAACTGATATTCATTTCAAGCCCACCGACTCCCACAGCTACTTAGAATACTCCTCCTCCCATCCACCTTTCTGCAAAAATGCTATCCCCTATTCCCAATTCCTTTGCCTCCGCCGCATCTGCTCCCAGGATGAGGCATTCCACTCCCGTATATCTCAGTTGTCCTCGTTTTTCAAGGACTGTAACTTCCCCCCCTCAGTGGTCAAGAACGCCCTCAACCGTGTCTCCCACATCTCCCGCAACTCATCCCTCACACCCCGTCCACGCAATAAGAACCAAAAAAGAATCCCCCTTGTCCTCACGTACCACCCCACCAACCTCCGGATCCAACGCATCATCCTCCGACATTTCCGCCATCTGCAATCTGACCCCACCACCAAAGACATCTTTCCCTCCCCACCCTTATCTGCTTTCCGGAGGGACCACTCTCTCCATGACTCCCTTGTCCGCTCCACACTCCCCTCCAGCCCCATCACACCCGGCACTTTTCCCTGCAACCGCAGGAAGTGCTACACCTGCCCCCATACCTCCTCCCTCACCCCCATTCCAGGTCCCTCACCCCCATTCCCGGTCCCAAGAAGACTTTCCACATCAAGCAGATGTTCACCTGCACATCTGCCAATGTGGCATACTGCATCCGCTGTACCCGGTGTGGCCTCCTCTACATCGGGGAAACCAAGCGGAGGCTCGGGGACCGCTTTGCAGAACACCTACGCTCGGTTCGCAATAAACAACTGCACCTCCCAGTCGCGAACCATTGCAACTCCCCCTCCCATTCATCAGACGACATGTCCATCCTGGGCCTCCTGCAGTGCCACAACGATGCCACCTGAAGGTTGCAGGAACAGCAACTCATATTTCGCTTGGTAACCCTGCAGCTCAATGGTATCAATGTGGATTTCACAAGCTTCAAAATCTCCCCTCCCCCTACCGCATCCCAAAACCAGTCCAGTTCGTCCCCGCCTCCCTAACCTGTTCTTCCTCCCACCTATCCCCTCCTCCCACCTCAAGCCGCACCCCCATCTCCTACCGACTAACCTCATCCCGCCCCCTTGACCTGTCCATCCTCCCTGGACTGACCTACGCCCTCCCTAACTCCCCACCTACACTCACCTTTACTGGCTCCATCCCCGCCTCTTCGACCTGTTTGTTTCCTCTCCACCTATCCTCTCCTCTATCCATCTTCTATCCGCCTCACACTCTCTCCCTATTTATTTCAGAACCCCCTTCCCCTCCCCCTTTTCTGATGAAGGGTCTAGGCCCGAAATGTCAGCCTTTCTGCTCCTATGATGCTGCTTGGCCTGCTGTGTTCATCTAGCTCTGCACCTTGTTGTCTCGGATTCTCCAGCATCTGCAGTTCCTACTATCTCTGATTCAATTCGAAATGGTTAGACATTTTCAGCACCTTTTGTGGGCACAGTGATCAGGAGTCTGAGGGACTTTGCTTCAATATTTTGCAGCCTGCCTACACAGTAACAGGTGAGAAATCCCACAAGCATCATGAGTCTCTGCCAACTAACAACCGATGCTTCCAGAACTTTGGCTGTTTGTAAGTCATGTAATTTGTAGCAGCCATGTTAAAAGGCCTTTCAAAGTCACATTTTAAAACAAAAGCAAAGTATAATGCCTATGGACATGACAATCATGCCCTATTCCAGGAGGCCTTATCTTGTGTAATAGTCTTTTATATCACATCAAATGCCTTTTGGAAATCCAAGAGCACTCCATCTCTGGCACCCCATTATCGATGCCACCAATTCCGTTCGGAAAGCATTCTAATAAATCGGACAAACACTATATCCTTTATGTAAAAGGATGTTGACTTTATCAAATCATAGAATTGTTACATGTGCAGAAAGAAGCCATTCAGCTCAGCATGTCTGTGCTGGCTCTCCGAATGTGCATCTCACCCAGCGACACTCCCTCACCTGCTCCTGGCAACCCTGCACCTTCTCCCTTTTCAAATAACCATCTAATTCCCTTTCATAAGTCTCAATTAAACTTGCCTCTGCCAGGTGTCAGGCAATGTATTCCAGACCTGAACTACTCACTGTGTCAGGAGTTTCCTCATTTCACTATTGCTTCTTTCACCAATGACCTTAAATCAGTGTCATCTGACTCTCAGTCCTTCCACCAATGAGAACAGTTTTTCTGGTCTACTGTACTATCTGAGATGGAATTGTACTGGACAGGATGTAAAGGAGATTTACCAGGATGATGCCTGGGCTGGAGAGGTTTGGATATGAAGAGAAATTTGACAGGTTGTTTTCCTTGCAGCAGGGGAAATGTGACTGAGATTATAGAATTATGAGGGGCATAGCTCAGGTAGACAGCAAGGAACATTTTCCATTGGTGGAGGGATCAATGACAGGGGGCATGGATTTAAGGCAATGGAGGCAGGAGGGTGAGAGGGGACATGAGGAAAAATGGTTTCACCCAGAGGGTGGTGCAAATCTGGAATTCACTACCTGTAAGGGTGGTAGAGATAGAAACCCTCATAACATTTAAGAAGTATTTAGATGTACACTTGAAATACTAAGGCATATACGGCTTTGGGACAGGTCATAGAGTGATAGAGATATACAGTACGGAAACAAACCCTTCAGTCCAACTTGCCTATACTCACCAGATATCCTATATAAATTTAGTCCCATTTGCCAGCATTTGGTCTTTATCCCTCTAAACCCTTCTGTATACCCTTCCAGATGCCTTTTAATTGTTGTAATTGTGCTAGCCTCCACCACTTCCTCTGGCAGCTCATTCCATACAAAAATCACAATCTGCATGAAAAAGTTTCCTCTTAGGTCCCTTTTATGTCTTTCCCCTCTCACCATAAACCTATGCACTCTAGTTTTGGACTCCCCCACTCTGGGGAAAAGACCTTGCCTATTTACCTTATCCATTCCCCATATGATTTCATAAACCGCTATAAGGTCACCCCTCAGTCTGCAACGCTCCAGGGAAAATAGCCCCAGCCTATTCAGCCTCCCCCATAGCTCAAACCCTGCAACTCTTGCAACATCTTCATAAATCTTTTCTGAATCCTTTCAAGTGCTGGAAAATGAGATTAGAATAGAAAGTTGCATGTTTTTGACTGGCACAGACTCAGAGTGCTGAAGGGCATTTTTCTGTGCTGTAGACTTCTATGACTGTATCAGATTTGTTCCTCTGCATCATTCCCACTCATTGATTGTCTGTAGACTGTCCAGAGCACTGTGACTACACAGTTTTTTTGTTCCTCAGCTCTAGCCAAATTGATTCTATCCTTGGAGTCTCCGAAACATTATCTTCCTGCAGCATAGCAATGTTCTCTGTAACCATTACTGCCATCCTTCATCCTTTCTTTCCTTTTCTATCTTTTCTGAACACCTTACACCCAGGAATATTTAACAGCCAGTCTTGCCTACCTTAGGCCAGCTATCACATGATCATACTTCCATATGGCAATTGATGCCTGTAACTAACCAATTATATTTACTATACTCCATGCATTCACATACATGCACAGCAACTCTGATTTTGGACTTCATTTCTTTCTCTGTTATTCTGACTTCATCAATTTACTTACTATACACAGTACTGGTGTCCATTGCATCTTCTAAGTATTGTGTGAACCTGATATTCTTCTCCCCTATTCTGTCTTGGTCCCCAAACCCTGCCAGGTTAATTCAAAGACCTCCCAACAGCACTAGCAAATCATCCTGCAAAGGACTTAGTTCCAGCCCTGTTCAGGTGCATCCTGTCTAGTTTATACATGTGCCAGTTTTCACAGAATTGTTCCCAATGTTCTACAAATCTGAAGCCCTCCCTCCTGCTCCATCTTGCCAGCTGTGCATGCATCTGCTTTGTTCTCCTATTTCTGTATTCACTTGCATGTGGCACTTGGAGTAAACTGAGGATTAAGACATTTGAGGTCTTGCTTACTAACTTTCTATCTATTTCCCTCTAGGACTGCATTCTCCTTCAAACTTATGTCATTAGTACCAACATGGGCCATGTCCTCTATCCTCCAGTTGAATGTCCTGCAAAATATCATCCTGGAGTCACATCTATGGCCACAGAAATGCTGGTCTGTTCCCATAACTAACAAATCCCATATCACGATTGCTCTTCCTTTCTTCTTACCACCCTACTGTATAGCCACGCCACTCATGCTGTCATAAACATGGCACTTTCTGCACTCCCTTGAGGATCCAGTGCCCTCATCAGCTTCCAAAATAGAAAGACAATTTATGAGTGGGACCCCAGGCGATTCCTGCATGAACTGCCTGTTTCTCGAGGACTACCTAGCAGTCATCTATTCCCTTTCTGTCTCCAGGCCCTTAAGTTGCAGTGTGAACACCTGAATGCGCATGCTATTCACGTAGGTCTCAGACCCACAAATGTACCATTTTGACTCCAGCCGCTGTTTGAGATTCGAAACCCGGAACTTAAGTTTCTGCAACTGGCAGCAATTTCTGCACATGTAATCATCAAGGACACTAATACGATCAATAACTTACTACATTTTACAGAGCACACATTTTGCTCCACCAAATTGAGCTGCCATGTCTTAACTTTATTTTCCTTTTGTTAATTTTAAACAATATTGGATTACTTATCCTGCTTTACTATATTGGCCCTCACTTTCCTTTAGTCCTGGTGTTTCTCAGGTGTAGCTACTTGTTTCGAAATAATACTCTTTTCTAATCTACAGAAATTTAAAGACAGGCCATATAACAGTTTCTTAAGATAAAGCGCTTCCTCCTCACCCTTCATCAAACTACCCACTCAGACGAAGAGAAGATGTTTCCTCATATGGGGCCATCTTGAATGAGAAGCTGTAGTTGCAGGCTATAGGGTGACAGATTTAAAACAGAGATGAGGAGGATTACTTCTCTAAAGGGATGTGAATTCATGGAATTCACTACCCAGAATGTGGTTGAAGCTGGGACACTGAATAAATATAAGGAAGAGATACACACATTTTAATTAATAATGGGTTGAAGGGTTAAGGGGAGCTGACAGGAAAGTGGCGTTGAGGTCAAGATGACATCAGCCATGTAAGATTTAATGTTCTTACGTACTTCTTTCAGTATATTAAAGATGGTGTGGAAGTGCTGGTGTTGGATTGGTGTGGACAAAGTCAGAAGTCACACAACACCAGGTTATAGTCCAACAGGTTTATTTGAAATCAAAAGCTTTTGGAGCACTGCTCTCCATCAGGTGAAGTATATTAAAGTGCACCTTTCCCCTTCTGAACAGATTTCCCACTTTGAACCAAATTCCTAGATATATGTTTTTCTGTTTTATTCAGGAAAAGTCTCCCTCAAAATGTTCAGACTATTCCATGTGCTTGAATTTTGTTTACTAACCTCCTGAAAAACTTTCAAAAATCCACAGCAGAGGACAAACCCAACAGAGGGACTACACTGCTTTACAGTTGGGAGGGAATTTCCCTTGAAATCCTGAACATTGACTCCGGACCTCATGAAGTCTCATTGTATCAGGTCAAACATGGACAAGGAAACCTTCTGCTCATTATCACATAACACCTCCACCCCTGCCACCAGCTGATGAATTAGCTCTTCTTCAATGTTGAACAACACTTGGAGGAAGCACTAAGGGACTAAGGGTAGCAAGGGTGCAGGATGTATCCTGGGTTGATGTTTTCAATGTCTACCACCAAGAGTGGCTCAGCAGCACCATTACTGACTGAGCTAATCAAGTGCTAAAGGACATAGCTGCTAGACTGGATCTGCAGCAGTTGATGAGAGAACCAAAAAATCTAATTGCTTTCATCCTCACAAATCTGCCTGAGATACATCCATTCCTGACAGAATGTTATGTTACTCCACAAGCCTTTGTGGAGATGAACTTCCAACATCACATTGAGAATACTCATGATGATGTGTGCCACTGGGACAAAAATATTCCTTCTCACCTCTGTCTTAAATAGGTGACCTGTTACTCTTAGATTATGCCCTCTGGACATAGACTCTCCCACAAGGGGAAACATACTTTCCGCATCTACCGTGTCAAGTCACCTGAGAATCTTGTATGTTTCAATAAAGTCATCTCTCATACTTCAAAACTCAATGGGTACAGGCCCAACACACTCAACCTCTCATCATAAGATAGTGACTCCATATCTGGGATCAAGCTAGTGAAACATCTCTAGACTGCCTCCAATATCAGTATATCTTTCTTCAGATGAGGGGTCCAAAACTTTTCACAGTATCGTAGGTGTAGTCTAACCAATGCATTGTATAGTTCTAATAAGATTTCATTCTTTTTATACTCTATTCCCTTTGAAACAAAGACCAATATTCCAGAGATAGTAGGAACTGCCGATGCTGGAGAATCTGAGATAACAAGGTGTAGAGCTGGATGAACACAGCAGGCCAAGCAGCATCAGAGGAGCAGCATCTAGACCCTTCTTCTGATGCTATTTGGCCTGCTGTGTTCATCCAGCTCTACACCTTGTTACCAATATTCCATATGTCTTCTCTATTAACTGCTGATTGATGCACAAGGGCCCCCAAAGTCTTCTGTCTGAACATTTCTGCAGTCCTTCTCTATTTAAATAATATTCAGCTCCTCTGTTCTTCCTCCCAAAGTGAGTAACCTCACATTTTCCACACCCTCTCCAGGCAACTTTTCCTCTGAGTTGCTTGGCCGCTTGCACAGCAGCCACTCTGATGGTCCATACATGGTGATCAGTTTCAACCCCAATTACAGCACTGACTTGCAGATATGGAAGTCACTGTCATGCATGATGCTCAGAGGCCTGAGTAGCCAGTAAGAAAATTAGAGGGAACACTGCCTCGGGGGTCATTACAGATGGACAATAAATCCTGGAGTAGCCAATAACACCTATATCATCTGAACAAATGAAAAACAAAAGAAATCCACTGGCTCTTCCTTATTTATTCTTCAAGTAACATCCACAAAAATTTCCAACAGGCTTGTCAAAAATGATTTCTATTTCATAATCCATGTTGACCCTGCCCAGTCCTACCATTATTTTCAAAGTATCCTGTCAGCATTATATTCTAAAGTTTTCACTGCAACTGATGCTATGTCAACAGGCTCGCAGTTCCTGATTTTCTCTCTTCCTCCCTTCTTAGGTAGGTGGGGTTACATTTATCATCATTTAATCTGCTGTGTACATTCCAGATATAACTACTCACTCAGGTAATGCAACAGAAATCAAGTCTTACTATTCCTGGAGTCATCACAAAGGTTGAAGGTATATTTTAAGGTACTCAAAGTTCTTCAATATACCTGATGTTCAGACCTTGTTTCATGGAAAGCATGGACTAGATTTCTGTACTTAACAAGAATTTGAATTAATATTTATTATAAGTAATAAGACTATAGCTACAGGTGAATAGTTATAGACTGCCAGCATTTAAGACTACTAATTAAAATATTAACTCTCTGATAATCTTCCTCTGGTGCGCGTGCACAATCAAGGCAAGAAAGATTATGGACAGGGCATTAAAAACGAGAAAGACAATTCAGTAGTCTTTGTTACCAGGTTCTGATGCTTACAACTGTTCTGCTAGCCAGCATGTAGTTCACTTGTATTTCTCTGGATGATTCCAATGCTTAGGAAGCCACACAATGTTGTCAATTCACTCGTAAAAAGTTTCTGACTTCAGTTAAAATTCATTGCTTACTACAACTGTTGCAGGAAATGTAAACTGGTTTTCTTCAGGTTTACGGTAAGTTTTGACTGCACAAAATAGAGAGACTACTCACAAGATGGGGAGAAATGGATCATCGCTCTCTCTCTCTGTAACTTGTTCTGAGCTCCAACCTTTTCAGTTACCTCGGACCCAATCACTCAGTAGGAAAGAAGGTCCCTGTCATTGATAACTGGGCACTAATCCATACAACAATGAACTTCTTGTTGCCTGTAAAAGCTGCATCTGTACACCCCTCTGCTCAAGTCTGCAACTCAAACTTCAATTATTGCTTGTTCAAACTATTGTTTACAATACTTGCCACAGATGTCAGGTTACTTGTTTTACAAAACTGCAGCCATCCTTTCAAACACTGGTTTTAAAACAGTTCTTTCTTATTTCAGTCCATAGTTTTCTTTAGAAAAGCATACAAAGTAAAAAGACATGGTCCTTATACAAAGTGTATTGAATTTTGTAAGACGATCATCAATTTATCCACTATCTCCACAGCCCCTTCTTTAACACTCTGGGATTAGATAATTGGGTCCAGAAGATTTATCCTCTTTAGTTCCCGTAATTTATCTTGCACTACTTCTTTGCTAACAATAATATCTTGCAGTTCCTCTTTTAAACTAATCTTGAAAATCTCCATTATTTCTGGGAGATTATAATATTTTGCTTAATGAGGATAAATACAAATTATTTCTTTAGTTTTTTTCTGTCATTTCCTTATTCTCCATTATAAACTCTCGATTCTGCTTGTAATATATCCAAATTTGTTTTTCCTTTTTTTTTCCCTTCTTACAAAGCTTTAGAAGCTTTTACAGTCCATTTTACATCACTTGTTAATTTACTGTCATATTCTATTTTTGCTTTCTTAATCTTTCTCTTGGTCATCATTCACAGAATTCTAAAATGCTCCAAATCTTCAATTTAAACACTTTTCCTTCTCAATTTTATATGTCTCTTCCTTCCATATAATACAATCTTTTTTTTTTGTTAGTCATGGTTGAACACTTTGCTTGCTGTGATTTTGCACATGAGAATGGAAGCTATTTCTTGTTGCGTACCCTAAAATGCTGAATGAGAAATTATTGACTGGACTGTAACCTACATCTGACAATTTCACAGAAATGAACTTCTGTTGGCATCTATCTGCACGATTTATTTAACTACACTTACTGTTGTGTTTTTATTTGTTAATGATAGTCTGTGGAAGGCCAGTTCGATCCCTGCCACCACTCAACAAGCGAATTATTGGAGGGCGGACTGCACTCCCAGGCCTCTTCCCCTGGCAATTATTGATGGTGGTGGAGGACATGAGCCGAGTCCCAAAGGACAAGTGGTTTGGCAGCGGAGCTTTGCTCTCCAGGTCGTGGGTATTGACGGCAGCTCATGTATTACGATCACAGAGACGGGACACCATCACCATGGTACCTAGTGAATATGTCACTATCTACCTGGGGCTTCATGATGTTCGGGAGAAGGAAGCTGCTGTGAAAAGAACTGTAGAAAAAATCATTCTTCACAAAGCGTTTGATCCCAGAACTTACAACAATGACATTGCATTAGTAAAGATGAAGGACAAGGTCACTATGAATGTCTTTGTGATGCCTTTATGTCTTCCCAGTCTTCATCAGGAGGTGGAAGAACCACAGCCAAATACTCTGGGATTAGTGGCTGGCTGGGGCATTACCAACCCGAACTTGACTATGGACGATGCCACTGGTGGTGACCATGCAACACTGTCAAATATCTTACAGTATGTGAAGCTTCCAGTCACACTCCAGGCTGAGTGTAAGAGCAGCTATGAGTCACGTTCTGACAGCTACAACGTGACAGATAACATGTTCTGCGCTGGCTTTTATGAAGGTGGAAAGGACACATGTTTAGGTGACAGTGGAGGAGCGTTCATTACATACAACTCAGTCACACAGAGCTGGGTTGCTCAAGGACTGGTGTCTTGGGGCGGGCCTGAGAAATGTGGCAGTAAACGAGTTTATGGAGTTTACACCAAGATTTCCAAGTATGCAAGGTGGCTGGCTGACAAAATGAACAATTCCTCAGATTAATGCAGAGTGCATGTGAATTGCACCCTCAGAAAAATCAAACATTTCCTTTTCAAAGAAGGAATCTGCTACATTAACGTGGACTGAGTTTGTGTGATTTATATGGACTGTGTCAGGGCTCTGTGTGATTATTATGCGCTTTGACTGGGCTTTGGGTCTGGGCTCTGTCTGATCTATAGGGACTGCATCTGGGCTAAGAGTGTTTCATATGAATTTTGACTGGACTCTGTATGAACTATACGGATTAGATCTAGGCTCTGTGTGATTTAAAGGGACTGGAACAGGATTGTATGGGATATACATAGACTGAGCCTGAGCTCTGTGAGATTTACATGGACTTTGACTGGGCTCTGTGTCATTTTGCTATGGACTGTGTCTTGGCACTGTGTAAGTTTTATGGACTGGATCTAGGTGCTTTATTATTTATATTCACATTATATTGAATGTGGCAGGACAAGGTGGTTAAGTGAGGTTGTGGTAGAGGTACTGAGCTTAGTAAACTTTGCAAATGTCTGGATAGACCCATCAAGAATACTATGTCCAATCCTGGGCATTGGACTTGAGGATGGATGTTAAGTTCTTGCAGAAGGTACGAAGGAGATTTATCAGGAATAAGAGATATCACCTAGAAACGTGGACTAAATGGCCTACTCCAGCTGTCCACACCTGTCAGAATTTTATATGTTTCACCGAGATCCTCTCTCGTTCTTATAAATTCCACTGAAAATAGACCCACTCAACCTACTCTTTCCCCATACAACAAAATTGCCATCCCAGGAATCAGTCTAGTGAAACTTTGCTACGCTCCCTCTATGATAAGACATATTTTCTTAGCTAAGGAGATTGCTGAACAATGTATTCCAGGTGTGGTTTCACCAAGGCCCTGTATAGCTGCAGTAAGACATCCTCGCTCCTGCATTCAAACCCTCTTGGAATGAAGGCATCTTCTTTCCCTGCTTGCTGCACCCACATACTTGCTTTCAGTGACTGGTGTAGTAGCAACTTTTAATGACACTTTTTGAAACCAGTGTTATCATTAATTTCTTTTGGTAACTATGGTTAGGCCACTTTGCCTACAGTGTTATTTTACCAACGGGATATATAACTGATTCAATGCATGCATTTGTTCCTAAAATATTAACCATTACCTACCACTGTTAAGCCCTTTAATGACATTACCCAATCTATTACAGCCAACTCACCCCTCATGTCTTCATAGTTTCCTCTGTTTAGCTTTAGGGCCCTGTTTTCGATCATGCTACTTTACTTTCTACCTTAATGAAGAATTCTATCATGTTATGATCACCTTCTCACAGCAAGATTATTTAGTTATCCTTTCATATTGCATAAAATCAAATTTAGAAAAGCCAGCCCCTAAGTTGGTTTGTCAACATCTGGTGTAAAAGAAATCTTGTACACACTGTAGGAATTAATTTGCTTCAGTAACATTATCAATGTGGTTTGCCCAGTCTATCTTTACATTAAAATCACCCTTGATTAAAGTTGCATGCATCTCTAATTTCCTGTTTAATTCCATCTCTTAACTCACTGTAACTGCTTGGAGAGCTACAGACAACTCCTACATTCCACCCCTTGTTGCATTTTAGCTCCATCCAGACTGATTCCACATCTGAATTTCCCATGCCATTATTCTTTTGCATTTTTGCACTGATTTCATCTTTCACTAACAACACCAACCCACCTCCTTTTCCTTTTTGCCTGTCCTTCCTGAAGATTGAATACACTTGGAAGCTCATTTCTCAGCTTTGGTCACTGTGCAGCCATGTCTTTGTAATCAAAATCATATCATAATCATTCACAACTAATTGTCCTGTTAGTTCATTTGCCTTGTTGTGAATGTTTCATTATTCAGACATAGTATCCTTAGACCTTTTTTTGATATTTTAACATATGTTGTGGTCGATGGTCTTATTTGCTGGTATGGCCCTTATTTGCTCCACTTTCTAGTTTTGATTTCTACTTACTCTTGTCTACCTGCTTAGTTTTTTTTGCCCATCCTAGTTTAAATCCTCCTCCACTGTACTGGCAAATGTCCCAACGTTCAGTTACGTGCAGAGGTTATAAGAAACTAGGATGGGTTCCCTTAGAACAGACTAAACAAAATTCTTCAAAATGATGAGAGATCTTGATGGAGCCAAATGGGTCAGTAATAAGGTTATAAACTTAAAATAATTGGTGAAGTTATTTCATACAGAAGGTTTTTAAAATCTGGAATGATAGGGATGGTTACATAAGATGCCATAGCAACATTCAAAAGAAATTTGAGGAAGACAACAGAGTTTGGCAAAAACACCAGGCCGATTTAAACAGTACTAAAGGTAAAATCATCACTGCCCCACCCTCTGATTAGAGAGAGACATCTGGTGGTGGTTTAACCTCAAGGTCACCATGCGTCAGGCAAGGAGAGAGATTGAGAAGGAGGGACCTTCATGGTAACTTCAGTCAACACGAAAATTGAATATGTGCTGTTGGCATCACTCTGCATCACAAACCAGCTGTCCATCCAAATAAGCTAACTGACCCCCCAAATGTAAAAGAGCCATGACAGGAATGGCAATCTAAATGACCTTCTTATGTGCTATGAAATTTTAAAATTTTGATTTGAGTTGAGGGTGAGATGTATTCAAAATATTCCAACATTGAGTGATAAACATAGAATGTGCAGCAGTAAAACAAGGCCCAACATGAACCTCTAGATACTAAAGGATCAAAACGTGAACCTAAGTACTAAGGTCACAAAACAGCAGATGTCCTAGATAACAAAGTGTAGAGCTGGATGAACACAGCAGGCCAGGCAGCATGAGAGAAGCAGGAAAGCTGATGTTTCGGGTCTGGACCCTTGTTCAGAGATGTCCTAGAGGAGTGTGGAAAATGCAAGGGATTGCTTAAAAAAAATTAGGAGAGTGAAGAAAGGACATGATACCTCATTAACATTAAGGAAAATCCAAAGGTGTTTTATAAGAATATTGGAGGCAAGAGAATAAAGAGGAGAGAAAAAAGGCCCATTAGGGATCATAGCAGCAATCTGTGTGTAAGCCAAAGACAATGCTGAGGTTTTAGATGAGTACTTTGAACGTTTATTCACTAGAGAGAAGGACAACGTAGGATTAGAAACCAGAGAGGGGTCTTTAATATATTTGGATGAATTAGTATTGCGAGAGAGGAGGTATTAGTTTATTTGTCAAGCTTGAAAGTAGACAAATCCCCAAGCCCAGATGAGGTGCATCTCAAGCTGCTGTGGGAAGCAAAGGAGGAGATTGCAGGGATTCTGCCATTAATTTTCAAATTCTCTCTGGTTACAGGATGGGTGCCAGACGATTGGACAGTAGCTAATGTGGTAATATTATTCAAGAAATGTGGTAAGGATAAGCTAGAAAATTACAGGCCTGTCAGTCTGATATCTGTGGTAGTGAAAATATTGGAAAAATGATAAGTATACAAGTGGGGAAATCTTACTCCAACTGAACGGGGAATTTGTGAAATCCTAAACGGAATTTTGGCACCTTTATTTTTAAGCAGGAATATATTTGTACTTGAGGCAGTTCAGAAAATGTGTCCAAGGCTGATCCTTGAGATGAAGGCATTACTTATGAGGAAAGCAGCCTGCACCTACACTCATTGGAATTTCAAAAAGTTGTTTCCTGTTGAAATATGTAGGATTTTGAGTGTGTTTGACATGGTGGATGGTGGGAGAATAGTTTTCCTCATGGGAAGAATTAGAACTAGAGAGCATTAGAATGTTAGGGGCAAGAGAATAAACAGGGGAGAAAACGGCCCATTAGGGATCATAGTTGCAATCTGCATGTAAGCCAAAGAGAATGTCGAGATTTTAGATGAGTACTTTCAACCTGTATCCACTAGAGAGAAGGACAACGTACGTGTAGAAAACAGAGAGGGAGACTTTGAATCTGAGGTCTCTCACTTAGGATGGAAATTAAGAAGAAATTATCCTCTCAGAGATCCTTAGATATTCTAAATTTTCTTCTGAAAAGAGTGCAGGCTGGCTCATTGAATATACTCAGAGTTGAGCTCAAGGCCTTTTTATTCTGCAAGACAGTGAAAGGCTGTAGAGGAGCATACAGAAAGGGGGAGTTAAGGCCATAATCAGGTTAGTGATGATCTTAATGCTCATTAGAACAGACCTGAGGGGCTGAATGGCCAATACCCGCTCCATTGTTTTATATTGTTATCTTATAATCAACTGTGCTACCCTTGGAAGAAATACATTCCAGATCCCAATAACTCAATGTCACATCTAGACCTATAATGACAATAGACTTATGTCTTTTGACCTACTTGCCATTAGAAACAGTTTCTTCTTATTTACTCTGTCGAATTCCTTAACATTTTGGACACACTGTTCAATCTCCCATTTGCCTGCACTGCCCTAAGGAGAACAATCCCAACTTATCCAGACTCTCCTCATTCGTGAAATCTCTCATCCCTGGTCCTATTCTAATAAATCTCCTCTGTAACCTCTCTAATTTGTTGACATCTTCCCTGAAGTGCCTGAATGAAGCAAAATGCCTAATAAGCGATTTTTAAAAGTTCCGCATAACTTCCTTCCTTTTGAACTGTGTGAAGGGAATCAGTTAGCTCAGTTGGTTAAATGGATGCAGTGTGGTGCAAAATAAAGGTAGCTGCGTAGGTTCAATCCCCATACTGCCTGTAGCAATTCACAGTGACCTGCCTCTTCACATTGCTCATGCTTGTGGAATGATTACCCTCAAGATATACATAATCAATGTACTCAACCAATTTTCTCTCTCAGATGTATAAAGGTGTTGATGGTCCTTTGTAAACTATGGCTCCTTTCATACCTACATTAGGAAAGACATAGGTTGACTTATACATTTTAAACGCATCAAGGATTGTGGGGAGAAAGCAGAAATATGAAATCAAGATAGCGGATTAGCCATGATCATGTTGAATGGCACAGCAGGCTCAAAGGGCCAAATGGCCTGTGCCACTCCTAGTTTCTTATGTGGGCCTCAGTGATCAAAAGCAAGGATCCTGTAGGTTTTATTTTATTAACTCACCTTCTGAACCTGCCCTGCCACCTACAAAGATCAATCTATATACACCCCAGCTCTCACTTTTCGAGTACCACCCCCTGGAAAACCAGATCATTTAACCGTCCATTCTTCCTGCACAAATATATTGTTTTTCATTTCTCCACATTCAATTTCATCTCTCTTGTGCCCATTTAACCAATTGAAGTGGCCTGAAGTCTGTCACTGTCGTACTTTTACTACATTTCTGATATTTTTGTGAGGTGAAAATTTTGAAATTATTCTTTGCACAGTTCAAGAGAATGAACTTTGGGTTTTCTTTTATGTTAGATTTTAACTTGTTCTCTCTATCCATCTTTATCCTTGGGTTTCCTGCATAATGAGACTGACAATTACCACAAACCACCTTTTCTATCTCATTTTACTCTCTAGCCTGTTGAAGTGATGAAAAGATTCAATAGGGTGGACATAGGGAAAATGTTTCTCCTTGTGGGAGAAAAGAATTAGGAGCTATGAATGTAAAATAATCACACAAATCTAATTGTGAATTCAGGAGAAAACTCTGGGGGGATTTAGTTATAGTTATTTAGTTATAATGCCATGAAATGTCAAGGAGCAATGGTTGGATTTTCACTTGTTGGAGATTATCATTGCCTGGTACTTGTGTGGCAATGAATACTACTTGCTACTTTTCAGCCCAAGTTGGGATATTGCCCTGGTCTTGCTGCATTTGGTTATGGACTGCTTCAGTATCCGAGAAAAATGAATGGTGCTGAACATTGTGCAATCATCAGCAGACATGCCCAATTCTGACCTCCTGAAGGAGGGAAGGTCATTGATTAAGGAGCTGAAGATGGTTAGGCCTAGGACATGACCCTGAGGAACTCCTGCAGTAATATCCTGCAGCTCAGGTGACTTACCTCCAAAACCACAAACATCTTCCTTTATGTCTGGTATAACACCAAGCAGTGAACTGTTTCTCCCTTGATTCCCATTGTCTCTAGTTTTGTTAGGGATCCTTGATGCCAAACACAGTCGACTACAAGATGTTGACTTTGTTAAGTTGGGAAGGTGGGGGAACCAGATAATCTGCACTCCCAATAAAATTCACTACTTTTCTGCAGAGTGACCACTAACTAAAAACACTGTTCAACTGATCCACTGACTGAAATACTGTTCCACAGCGTAGCCACTAACTGTAATACAGTCTCACAGAGAGACTGCTGACTGAAGTATTGTCCCATAGAATGACCACTAACTGAAATACTGTCACACAAAGTTACGACTGACTGAAATACAGTTCAACTGACTCTTTTGATTGAAATACTATCCTACAGAGTGACCACTGACTGAAATATTGTCCCAAAGAGTGACCACTGACTGAAATACTCTCACAGAATGTCCATTCACTGAGATACTGGCCCATAGATTGATCACTGACTGAAATCCGTGGACCTGAAGACCAACATCTTAAGGTTCTGAAGGAGATGGCTTAAATGATATTGGGTCCAGTGCTGTGATCTTCCAAAGTTTCCCACTTTCTGAAAAAGTTTCGACTGATACGCTAGCAGTAAATGTAGCTCAACAGGGCTAGGAAACAGAGACTAATAGTTCAGTTAATGTGAGAACAGGAATCAGGAAATTGTTGGAATCTGCTGTTAAGAAGGGTGTTAACAGGGCATGTTGATGATAGTCAAGTGATTTGGCAGTCAGCTTATTTTCTCAAAGTTATATTGTGTTTGATAAATTTATTTCTGTTTTATTGTGGTTAATAAATGGGAAGCAGTAAATGCTGTGTATTTCAATTCCTGCAAGGCATTTGATAAGTTGTCACATAAAATGTTATGAGATAAGATAATGGCTCATGGATTTGGGTGACACATTAGTACTGCAACAGGAAACTAAGAGTGGACTTAAAGCATTTTCAAGCTGGCAGATTTTAGCAAACGGAGCACTCAGGCCACAGCTATTTACAATCCACATGAATGACTCAGAAAAGGTAACATATCTAAATTTGCTGGCAACACAAAGCTGGTGGGAATGTAAGCTGTGGGGAGATCACAAAGAGCTTGCACAGAGGTCATAGAATCAACACAGCACAGAACCAGACTCTTTGGTCCAACTTGTCCATGCTGACCAATTTTCCCAAATTAAACTAGTCCCACTTACCTATGTTTGGCCAATATCCCTCTAAACCTTTCCTTTCATGCACCTGTCCAAATGTCTTTTAAATGCTGTAACTGTACCTGCATCTACTACTTCCTCTGGCAGCTCATTCGACATATAAACCACTCTCTGTATGGAAAAGTTGCCCCTCAGATTCATTTTAAATCTTTCTTAAAAATATGCCCTCTGGTTTTGAATTCCCCTATTCTAGGGAAAAGACGTTTGATGTTCACCTTATCTTTGTCCTTCATGATTTTATAAACGTCTATAAGGTCAACCTTCAACCTTCTGTGGAAAATGTCCCAGCCGATCCAGCTTCTCCTTATAACTCAAACCCTCCAGTTTAAGTAAGAAGCAAACTAGCAGATGGGCTATAATGTGAAAAAGTATATGCCTTGATCTTAAAAACAGAAAATGTGAAACTTGTAATGAATGTTGATGCTAGGAGAGACTTGGGTAAACTCATATAAGGAACACAGAAAGTCAACATGCAGCTCCAGCAAGTAGTTAGGTAGGAAATTATTGTCAGGGAATTGGGAGTACAGGAATGAAGAAGTTTTGCTACGGGACTTTGATGAGACCACACCTGGAATACTGACTATAAATTCATTCTCTTGGAAGGATTAACTTGTACTGGAGGTCATACTGCAAAGGTTAACTGGACTGGTTCCTGGATTAAGAAGGTTGTATGTCCCTTTTGCCGAAGGAAGTTTGGCTGCAAGATCCCTAAAGCAGGAAGTCCCTCATCTGTGCATGCCAAACATTAAATGGCTGCAGGACAGCGGGTATCGAGTCTCTATTCCCAGCTGGCTGTTCCAGTGGTGGGATGCGAGACTGCTACATCCGAAAAAGCCCACCAAGACCACGTGAACAGGGTTCATTGTACAGTATTGGGGTTCAGAAACCAGAATGTGTACAATATTGTGTTCAGCAGTTGTCATGGAGCATATTATCGGGGTTCTGTCGTCATGATTGTGTACAGTATTGAGGCATCTATAAACGGGACGATGTGCACTATCAGACTCTTGTACTCAGGATGGTATCTACAAAAATATTGGGGATCGCAATCAGGATTGTGTACTGTATCAAGTTTAGTAATTTGGATTGTGTACATTACGGGGTTCTGTAATCAGGAATGTGCCCAGTATTAAATTACGGTAATCAGAGTGCTGTACAGTATCAGGATTCGGTATTGGGATGGGGTAGACTATTGGCGTTCTGTAATTGGAATTTGTAAAATGCCAGGGTTCCTTAATCAGGATTTCAAAGTTTGCATGTGATTTAAATCGGGGTCCTGTGCTTCTTGCAGGACCCTTCCTGATTCTGATGATCTGACCCAACAACAGCTGGCGCTAAGCGGCAGGAAGGGATCACCCCGAGCTCCCAGGTCAGTTGCTGGTTTGTTCTTTCCGGCTGCCTGTTAATTTCTGGGTGTTTCTTGGTTTGGTTTCAGATTTTGGAAAATTCACTTTATAATTCTGTTGGTGTTGCAGGTTTTGTTTCTCAGGCTGGGGAAATGGGATTGCATACCGGATGGGCAATGACAGGGGTGTATGACGAGGGAGCAGATAACAGCATGGAGATAGCAGAAGAGAACAGGACAGGCCTGTTAAAGAGGAATGGAGCTGGATGAAGCCGTAGATATAGAATACGTTGTGTTCAGTGGCAGACACCCAGCAGAGCGGCAGTTATTGAATTGGAGATCATTGAGCCATCTCAAGCCTTGCAACACATTATCCACAGCACTTCCTGTCTTTTTTTTTGCTTCTTTCATGAGATGTTGGCATCATTGGCAAGACCAAAATTTCTTGCCCATCCTTAACTGCTCTCGAATTGAGTGGCTCTCCAGTTCATTTTAGAGGGCAATTAAAAGTCAATCACATGGCTCTGGATTTGGAGTCACGTGTTGGCCAGTCTGGATATGGATGATAGATTTCCTTTCCTAATCAACATTAATGAACCAAATGGCTTTCCACAACAATCAAAGATAGTTTCATGGTCACCATCACTGGGGCTAGCTTTCAATTCCAGATATTGTGTATTGACAATAAATCCTACCAGCTCCTGCAGTGGGCTTTGAACCTGTCTTTCCCAGACCATTAGATTAGGTCTTTAAATTACTAATCCAATATCATCACCACTATGCTACCATCTTACTTAAGGGCCCCTCTGACCCTTAACCTTTCTTGCCACAGGATCCTTCCAGGGTTGATCAGCAGATGGCAATGAGATCTCCCATTTCTCTGTCTCACTGTGTCAGGCCACCACCTGGAGTCACTACGTCAGGATTCAATGATCGATTGGTGTACAGAATTGAGGCTCAGGATTGGTATGACGTACAGTATCCAGTTCAATAATCAGGATGGTATACGGTATCAGGGTTCAGAAATGGGGATGATATACGGTATGGGTGTTCAAAAATTAGGATGTTGTACAGTATCTGGGTTCACTGATCAATGGTCTGCAGTATCAGGGTACAGTAAGGGGTATAGTGTACAGTTTTGGTTTCAAGTATTAGAATGTTGTGCAGTATCTAGGTTCAGTAATCAGGACGGTGTATTGTATCAGGATTCACTGTTGTTCAGTGTTTGGATTTGCATACAGAATTGAGGTTCAGGAACTGGTATGGTGTACAGTATCAAGTTCAATAATCAGGATGGTGTACAGTATCTTAGTTCAGTAATTGGGATGATATAAAATATTAAGGTTCAGGAATTGGGAAGGTGTATAGTATTTGGGTTCAGAAATGCCAAAAGTGTACAGTATCAGGATTCAGTAATCAGGATGGAGTGCAGTGTCGGGATTTTGTAGTTGCGATTGTGTACTATATCTGGGTTCAGTAACTGGGATAGTGTACAGTATTGGAGGTCGGTAGTCTGGATGATGTACTGTGTCAGGTTTCAGGAATCAGGATGGTGTAATAGTTTTATGTTTAGTAATCAAGATGGTGCACGGTATCAGTTTTGAGTAATTGGAATGGGTTACAGTCTCAGAGTTCCGTAACTGGGATGGTGTACAGCATAAGGGTTCAGTAGTCAGATGGTATGTAGTTTTAGGTTCAGTAATTCAGTAATTGTCTAATATTGGGGATCTGTAATCGAGATTGTGTACAGTATCAGGGTTCAGTAATAGGGATAGTGAACAGTATTCATGTTGACTAGACTGGATGGTGTACAGTACCAGGTTTCAGGAATTGGGATGGTGTACAGTAGTGAGTTTCAGTAATTAGAATGGTGTATAGTTTTGGGTTCAGCAATTGGCATGGTGTACAGTTTTGGTTTCATGTATCAGGATGTTGTACAGTATCCAGGTTCAGGTGCATTATATCGAAGTTCAAGACTCAGGTTTGTGTACAGTATCAAGGTTCAGTTACAGGGCTGATGCTGTACTGAATGGGATTTCAGTAATTAGTATGATGTACAGTTTTGGTTTTATATATCAAGATGTTTTACCATATCCGGATAATCAGAAAGGTATATTGTATCGAAGTTCAAGACTTGGGTTGATGTATAGTATCAGTATTCAGTAATAGGTATGGTGTACTGTAACTGAGTTCAGCAGTTGGGATGGTGTATAGTTTTATGTTCAGTAATCGGAAAGGTGTACAGTATCAGTTTTCAGTAATCATAATGGGATACAGTATCGGGGTTCAGTAATTGGGATAGTGTACTATATAGGGGTTCAGTAGTCAGATGGTGTACAGTTTTATGTTTGGTAATTGGGATGGTGTACAGTATCAGGATTCAGCAATCAGAATGGTGACTGTATCAGGTCAGTAAATGGGATGGTATACAGTATCAGGGTTCAGTAATCAGGATTATATACAGTATTGAGGTTCAGTAATTGAAATTGTGTACAGTATTGAGGTTCAGTAATTGAGATGGTGAACAGTTTTATATTCAGTAATCGGGTGGTGTACAGTATCAAGTTTGACAAATTGAGATCGTGTATGGTATCAGGGTTCAATAATCGGGATGGTGTACCATATTGGGTTCAGTAATCAGGATTGTGTACAGTATCGAGGTTCAGTAATTGGGATGGTCAACAATTTTATGTTCAGTAATCGAGTTCGTGTACAGTATGAAGTTTGAGAAATTGAGATGTTGTACAGTGTCAGGGTTTAGTAATCGGGATGGTGCAAAGTATCAATGTTGATAATTGGGACATTGTACAGTTTTGGGTTCATCTGGGGAAATGGTATAGTTTTATGTTTAGTAATCAGGATGGTGTACAGAACCAGGGTTCAGGAACTGGGATGATGTGCAAAATCGGGATGCTATATTTTATCAGGAATCAGGATGGTTAGGATATTGGGGTTCAGTAATGGGATGCTGTACTGTATCATGGTTAGGTAATCAAGATGGTGTGCAGAATCAGAGTTCAGTAATCGACAGGTTGTACCATATCGGAGTTCAGTAATTGGGATGGTGTACAGTATTAGGGTTCAGTAATCGGGATGGAGTACAGTATCAGGGTTCAATAATTGTGATGAGGTATAGAATCAAGATTCAATAATCATGATGGTGTACTGAATCTGACTTCAGTAATTAGAACAGTGTATGGTTTTGGGTTCAGTAATTGGTATGGTTTTTTTTATGTTCAGTAATCAGAAGGCGTACAGTATAGTTTTCAGTAACTGGAATAGGATACAATATCAGAGTTCCATAGTCAGATGGTGTACTGTTTTATGTCCAGAAATTGGGATGGTGTCTATTATTGGGATTCAGGAATTGGAATGGAGTTCCGCATCAGAGCTCAGGAATTGGGTTGGTGTGGAGTATTAGGGTTCAGTAATGGGGCTGGTGAACAGTTTTATGTTCAGTAATTGGGAAGATGTACAGTATCAGGTGTGATGAATTGGGATTGTGTACAGTATCTGGGTTCAGTAATCGGGATGGTGTATATTATCGGCATTGAATAATCAGGATGTTGTACAGTTTTGAGTTCATCTATGGGAATGGTGTACAGTTTTATGTTCAGTAATAGGGATGGTGTACAGTATCAGGGTTGAGTAATTGGGATAGATAAAAATGTCGAGGTTCAGTAATCAGGATGGCGCACAGTATGAGTTGGGATAGTAGATTCAGTCTGTTTCAGGAATCAGGATGGTGCGTCTTTCTGTCTATCCCTAGGATATTGAGTTCATTTGCATCAAACCTTTTGTCCCAATCCGACACTTTTCCAAAACTCAATTTGTAAAGACTGTTTTATTCATTCTTGAACTTTAAGCGTAATATTGTACAAATTTACATTTGATCAAAGTGGTACCATATGCAGCCCTGAGGTGTCCAAGCTACCTCAAATCACCTCAAAAAGGTCAAGCAATGCAAATATTTGAACAACAGGTTAAGCAAAAGTGTTATGCTGGCTGTGTGAATGGTATTTCCCATTAACCAGAAGACATAAAAGAAAAGGTGCTCTGCCTATCCCACAACCAGCCAACCAGCCTGGAATTTGTCATCCATGTGTTTGTTCTGTTGAGGGCAAGATTAACATCTTCAATAATATGTCTCTGTTTTAAGAAGTATTCAAGTTCCATACAACCAAGGCTGTCTTTTCAAATTATTAGATGGTTTGATTGGTGAAATGTTTATACATTTAGGTATTTCCAATGAAAAACATATTCCATATTGAATCTCAACACAATTTCTACCTACAATACTAAAACTAATCATATTTCCACCTCTAAACCCTCATTAGTTAAAGGTCAGGCGTAATGATAAAGTTGTGTTTTGAACCATATTTAATCCTGAACTGCAGTGTAAATCAGAACACATGATCAGAACATCTATTGCAGAATTTATTTCATAATGTATGCATGATATACTGGAACATTTTGTAACCCAGTTAAAATATTTGTGGCAATAGCAGACTCTAAATAATAAACATTTGTTTTGGTTGATATGCATTGGTTCTCTGGTTAATTTGCCAAATTAACTCTAGGAACCTGGAATGGGAAACTAGTCAAACCACACATCAACCTGCAGATCTACAATCAATGTCTAATCAAACATCACAGACCCATACCCTTTGCAGGTTTTGAAGGCTAAAAAATTGTGTGTCCAACATTTGCGAGGAGCAGCCCTCAACAACTTAATCCCATTCTCTGAAATTTTCTGTGAAACCCTCCATCTCCAATTTCGTGAAGATCATTCTTAAAGGCCACTCCTTCAGCTTCTTACTGCTCTGACTCTCACATGCTTTGTTCACACCCCCAGTTTATCTTCACCCTCCACTGAAACATCTTGTGACACATTTATACTTTAAAGGCACAAGATTCATGTCTTTATACTCCCTGAGTCCGAGCTACACCAGGTCATGAGGTTACAGATTGTGTTGCAGTACAGTTCTGCTATTGCTGATGGCCCACAGTACCTCATTGATGCCCAGACTTGAATTGATAGATCTGTTCGAAGTACATCCCATTCAGCATTTTTGCCACCCTCAGTGATTTCTTGAAGTGGTATTCAACATGAAGGTCTACTGAGTCACTAGCTGAGAGTGGGCTGGTACATGGTAATCAGCAGGAGATTTTGTTGCCAGTGTTTGACCCAATGCGATGAGACTTCATGGAGTTGAGAGTCAATATTGAGGACTCTCAAGCCAACTGCTTCGTGACTGTGCCACACTGTTTTACACATCTCAATCTTAACATTCAGGCCTTTCAGTAGATGATGTGGTGAGTCTAAAGCAATCAAAGAGCAGTCGAGTTCAGAACATGTGAAATGTAAATTTTGTTAAATTTATTCATGCAAAGGATATGAACTTGGTTGATGAGGCCAGCATTTATTGCCAATCCCTAGATGTCCTTGAGGAGGTGGTTGTGCCTTTTTGAATTGCTGCTGCCCATTTACTGAATGGACACCCATAGTGCAGTTAGGGAGCATGTTTCAACATTTTGACCCAATGACACTGAAGGAATGGTGACATATTTCCAAGTAAGGATGGTGTGTGATTTGGAGGGGAATTTGGACATGGTGGTACTCCCATGTATCTACTGTCCATATCCTTTTAGATGGAAGAATTTGTAGTTTGAAGAGTTCTGAGTGTGATTGTTGCAAGTGACCAGTGAGGGTGATCAGTGCGAGTGATTTATGAGAATACCTTTCTAATAGTTAAGGAAGGCTGTCAGCCAGTATCTGGCTCGACTGAAACACAATGAATTTATACATGATAATGGAAATAAGTTGATGCAAATAATAAAATTCATGCCAAGTCACTTGGTCCCACATTGACCTGACAAAGCCTACTTATCAGTTAGCTCTCTCATTCAGCAGCCGAAATCTCTGACACCTTGTCTCTATGAACTATTAAGAAGAAAAATAAAGATTTATCTAGAGCTTCATTATTTAAACACAAAACATAGAACAGGTGTAACAATAGGAACAGGCCCTTTGGTCCACCATGGCTGTGCCAACTATGATGCCATTCTATACTAATCTGCACATCGTCCGTAGCCCTATATTCCTTGCCTGTTCATATGTCTGTCTAAATTCTGTCAGAATCATCCAGAGAATTTCATGTCCAGAGAGTTAATTTTTGAACAGCAGGTAATTAATCAACAACTGGTGTCAAAGGAAACAAGGACATGTCACCTTAGGCAGATCATCAGCCAAGTGATAAATGATCTCTCAATTTTGTCAGCTGCAAAAGGATGTGTGAACGTGAGAATTCTGAAAGGGATTAGTGATCAGGATTCATGAACATTTCTACTCAGAAGGTATTGCCCATTTTTAAGTGCATGGTGAATAAACAATTCCGTGTTAGAGTCCACCATTCAGATGAGTTCAATCCTCACCTTTGGTGTGGAGCACCAGTAACATTGAGCTACCTAATACCTCTATCTATTAATGCTTGGCCGAATGGCCTCCTTTATGCTTTAATAATTGTGTGTTTCCCTCCTCAGTAACACACTTACACATGCTCCCATGGTATGTCTATTTAATTTCTGCTCTGAAACAGGATTTGACGGGGAAAATGTTTAAACTGTAGGTTTGCAATTCAGTGCATGTAATGGCACCTAACATCTTTCACCTCTCACTGCATGTGCATGCCAGAGCAAGGGACCTCAAATCTGTTCGGTGAAGCTAATACTCTCGTGATTAATCTTGTCTTGAATGTTCGTCAGTCTCAACACATTATTTTTCTGCTCATTTTGAATGAAACTTCTTTTTTGCAAAACATTCCAGTGTGTGGGAAGCCGAGAATAAAACCATCATCAATCCAACCTAAAATAGCACAGGGCAGAGCTGTATCAAAAGGAGCCTTACCATGGATCACAATGTTGTCGAAAACTGGCATTCCTTTCTGTGGTGGGTCATTAATTGGTGAGTGAAACAAACTTTGTTGCATTATTTTGAGCATTCTCTCTGCAGGAACAGACTGGTCAGACACAAATCAATGGACATAGATTGCCATTCAGTAACCTGACCCTAGAGTCTCCTGAATGTGTACAGACCCTCATGTTTGCTCTGCATTCAATAAGATCATGGCTGATCTGAATTTGGCCTCAACTCCTCTTTCCTGCCTACCCCAAAACCCTTTGAACTCCCTTGTTAGTCAAGACTCTATCAACCTCTGCCTTAAAAGTATTCAATAACCTCAACTCCACTGCTACCTGGCGAAGAGAATTCTGAAGATTCACAACTTTCTGAGAAAAAAAAATGTTCTCCTTCATGTTAAATGAGAGACCCTTTATTTTTAAATTGTCTCTGAGTTCTAGCTTCTCCCACAAGGAGAAACATTCTTTCAGCCTCCACTCTGTTGAAGCCTCTCAGCATCTTATATGCTTAAATAAGATCATCTTGCATCCTCCTAAACTCCAACAGACACAGGGCCAAACCTGTCCAACCTTTCCTCGTAAGATAACCTCCCTAATGCCAGGAATCAGGCAGGAGAACATTCTCTGAACTGCTTCTATCACATTTATATCTTAAATTAGGAGACCAAAATTGTATGCTGTTCTTAAGATATGGTTCATCTGTACACAACTGCAGCACACATTCCTGCTTTTATATTCCATTCTTCTTGAAATAAAGGACAACATTACATTTGCTTTCCAAATTACTTTCTTTCCATGTTTAGCAACTTATTCATGTACCAGGACACCAGATCCCTCTGTAAAACAGGATTCTGATATTACTCCTTATTTAAATAGTACACTGCTTTCATATTCTTCCTGCCAAATGAACATATTCACATATTCCTTCATCATATTCCATTTGGCAAATGTTTGCCAACTCACTTAACCTGTCTACATTCCTTTGCAGATTATTTGGCTGAGATTTTCTCCATATTGGAGAGTGATTCCATTACAATGAAAATGTTGCAAGATGTCAGAAATCCCAAGTCACATCCCTGGACCCAGCAATTCACATTTCTGTGGACTGGGATTGGGAAAGGGCTGTGATTCATTTTGTGTGGTTCCTGAATGCAGATGGTCATATATGTGTCCAACATTCTTCATTGAAATGGAAGTTTGGAGTTCTTGGGGTCTAAAACCTGGAATATAGAGGTTAGAACTGATAAAAACATGTCTGTTCTCATTGCATTTCTTTTGGATGGCCATGGTAATCTGTCTGGAGAGTTGAAGATTGCCCCCAACCCCCTAGGATAGATCCCAAAATATGTTGGATGAGAGATTGTCAGGGATCCTTTGGGGAGGGAGATCTGGTGACCTTTGAGACTACTAAATGTGGAGACAATTGTGTGAGAGTGACCAGTGAGAGCGACTGGTGTGTAAAGGGTGCACAAACGCTCTGGAAGAGTCCAACTTCTCAAAACCTGCAGAAAACTGTCCAGAAAGATAAACAAGCATGAGGATTGCCCTGAGACAGGAAGTCAGCAGCACCCAAAGGAGTGTGTGTGTGGACAACCCTAAAACAGGCAATCGACAGCACCCAGAGGAGCATGTGTGTGTGGAGAACCCTGATTCAGGCAGTCATCAGCACTTAGTGAAGCATGTGTGTGTGGTGAACCCCGAGACAGACAGTTGATAGCGAGTGAATGGAGGAATGAGCCAAGCAGTCAACAGCAGCTACAGGAGAAGGTGAGAGGAGGGCACCACAACAGGCAGTCATTCGTACGTAGAGGAGAAGGTAAAAGGAGGGCACCACAACAGGCAGTCAGCAGCACCTACAGGTGAAGGTGGGAGGAGGACAGCTGGCAGTTGGTAGCCTCGAGCAATTGATTCTTACTCTACTTCAGAAGAAGAAGAGTTACTTGTTGAAAATCTAGTAAGTGATAAGCTTATTAAAATATATTAGCACATAGGTGTATTTCAAAGTGAGACAATTAAATAGTTACTGTGAGCACGTTAAGTATGGTAGGACAGGTGATATATCAAGGCTGCAGCATGTGAGAGCTCCTTGGTACAGAATGTATTCACATTACATTACCATTATCTGGAGCAAACATGTCTGCAGTAAGTGTTTGAAGTTCAAGCAGATTTGGCTTCAATTTTATGAACTGGAGGCTGAATTGCATACACTGTGACACATCAGGCAGGGGAAATCTTACCTGGATTCTTTGTCCCAGGAGGCAGTCACATCTCATAACGTAGGGTCTTCAAATTTGGTCAGTGTTCAGGGATGAGAGGGTTTTATTGTCAGAGAGATGGGTAAGGAGGCAGGACCCTTAGCCTTTGCAATTATCCAACATGTGTGAGGTTCTCTAGGCTTGTCTAGATGAGAGTGGGGGCTGCGGGGGAAATGAACTGAACGACAATGGCACCATGGTTAAGGAAGTCACTCAGGTGAGGGTACAGAGGGAATGTGTTGGTTTAGGAGACATACAGTAGGAGGAATTGACACCATTCTCTGTAACAAAGAGCATGAGTCCTGGCAGCTGTGTACACCAAAAAGTGTATTCACATTACATTATTGAACCATGTCATAGTAGTATTTCTTAAATCTTTAATTTGTTCCAACATTTTACATTCAGGACAATGCATCTGCAATTACTTTGTCTTTTCCAATAACATAAATAATATTTACATTAAGCGATAGTAACAAAAGACTCCATATGAATACTCTCACATTCCAACTTTTAAACTTCTCAATGAAGTTTGGTGGATTATAATAGTGTGCATTAGGTTTTCCTTGTTTTTGTGTCTGATATAGTCTTCAGAGTCTTGAAGAGCCAACAACATTTCCAAAGTCTCTTTTTCCATGGTAGGGTACTTCTCTTAAATGTACTGAATCTCTGTAATCACCACAACTTGTTTTATCAGTCCTGACTCCCCTGTGCACATCATCTTTAGCTAATGTAGCACATCCAGGTGTATCTCTACAGATTACTCATACTTTCTCAGCAGTCTTACAAGATTCTCCCACTGTCTTTTCTCTAAATATAAGAGCACAGTTTCTAACTGTCTCAATATTTCTGTATAGCTAATGGAATTGTAGGAGGTTCACTTTGAACGTGTCTACCTCTCTTTCTGCTTCACTTCTATTGTGTCTGTCACCCTCCCCTACTCTTAACACCTGACACATTTGCTTCCCCTTATCTTCCCTAGGATGATACCTTTTCAATAAATTTATGTGAGATAACCGATTGTTTTTCCCACGATCAGAAGTATTCATCACATCAGCTACATTACTAACCACTCTACGTTACTTAATATGGGCCACTAAATTTCATTGTCAGAAGTTCATTTTGTAATGGCAGGAACACTAATACTTCATCTCCTGATTGAAATGTTCTGGTTGATGAATATTTATATGTAGTTTCATTTTTGTCTCTGAAACTTTCAAACGTTCTTGTGCTTCCTACATGCTCCTGTGAGTCTCTTTACAAATACGGACAGGTATTCCAACATTGAGGATGCATCTTTTCCATCCAAGAACTTCTCCCTAATCAATTTTAATGGATTTCTAATCACATGACTATAAGCAAATTCAAATAGACTAAATCCAGTAGATTTATTTGGGGAATCTCTGGAAATAAATAATAAGATATCTAGTCCTTTATCCCAATCTTGTGGATATTCATGACAGTATACCATAATCATGGTTTTGAGATGGTTTTGTTTCAGATCCTCAGTTTTTGCAGTTTTTTGTTTTATTATCATGGTTCTGACAGTCTGATGGTATCACTCCAAAGCTCCCCTGTGTTTGCAGATGATACACGGATGATTACAATTGATTTAAACCCAAAGTACTAATGATTTCCTGGAAAGCTTCAGACATAAGGCTGGAACCCTGATCAAACAATATCTCAATTGGAAAAAAAAAGCTATTAACTTTTCAACTACTACCTTACCCTACAGAAATAGTTTCTGAGAATTGAGTTGTCTTATTCATAATTATAAGGATATAGTGATGTCCTGCTTTTATTTTGGTAATTGTCCTGCACAATCCATTAGTACTCAACTAAATGGTTCTTCAAAAACCAGTATGGGTTTCAAAGTTGGTTAACTATATGCTGAGGTTTTCCTACTTCCTGATATGTATAACACATTTTACTAAATGGCACTACCTGCTATGAAGTCTTGGCCATGCCTGTTTATTGATGCCAGTACTTTCCATATTCCTATATGCCCTGCTACAGGTACTTCACACGCTATCCTTAATTTCTCCTTATGATACCTGGGTGATATCACTATATGATGAATAACCATCCAATCTTCATCTGCAGGTCTTTGAGAATGTCTCCACTTCCTCATCAGAACTCTACTTTTAATATAACATCACTTTGGAGCTCCCTCAGTCTTAGCCTCAGTATGAACTGTCTGTCAGGGTTTGGTCACCCATCAGCTGAGGCTGACCTCACATGTTGGTCAGAAGAATTGGTTATTGTCAATCCTGAACAATGACAAGACGTTATACTACACTGGACATTAGGAGAATAGTACTCGCTTAGACAGGGTTCTAACATGGATGTCGCTAAGAACTAGTAGTCTGTGTAGTTTGATTTTAGTAGCTGCTGTTCCTGTGATAGTTGCTTAGACAGGAGCTGATGTAAAATGGCAATATAATGACAAATGTGAGCTTGCACTTCCAGTGAAGTGTGACCTGTGCCATCTATGTACCCTCAGAAGCTTCTCTTTTCCACTTCCCTCCCACAATATGGACTATGAAGGGCTATTTGTGGCTGGCAGTGATTGACCTGGTACACAGGTGGGCTTTAAATATGGTATTAGCAATAGAAATCCCGGAGTGTCGTGGAAGTGTCAACTACTTCTGTTACTGGTGAGTGCATGATAATGTCATGGTCATGGCTCCACAGGAACATGGTGCATTCACGCCAAACAGAACAGCAGATAATTTTGTGAGAAGACTTGCTAGAGCCCAAGGAGAGAAAATGACACTCTATGACACTCCCAAAATTGACAGCCATTTTTTTGGTATAAATCAGTTGATATTCTCATACATATCTATAAGGATGGAGAATTAGAAGCAGCTTGATGGTGTCAGAATGAGGCAATGAGTTTTGCTGAGCATTTTGTTGCTGCATGGTACTGTGTGCCAGGATAAAAAGTTTGATATTTTTCACAATAACAAAAATATAAGTAATTCCTTATATTTGTCGCACCTAATCCTCTATTTCTGCTTGTTCTGTAGGGCAGAAGTGGATCATAACTGCAGCCCATTGTCTTCATCCTCCATATGACCCTGACAATCCAAATCTGAGCAACTTCCAACACATTAACGTCACATCGTTTAAAGTTATTTTAGGTTAGTATTTACACATTGTAAGGCCTAATCCTATCTCTATATGACAAGGTGGCTCAGACGAGCACCAGTGAGCGTCATGGGCTACTGCCTAGTGTTATCTGCAGTAAAGTGAGGAAGAGAGATAATTTTAATATTCTTACACAGTTTGAGTAGGTTATTCTAAATTATAACAAATATTAAATGTTTCAGGAATTTGGTGAAATAACAGCAAAGAAATATTGAATCATCTGGAGACAGATTTTCTGCATTGGCATATTAATTGGGCATGCCAGATCAAGGCACGATACCAGCTGCTGCTCATGATGGATGTTGCTGCCAGCGTCCTCTCTTCATTTTGGAAACGACAGTGCCTGCTTGGTCCTGTGTGGTACAGGAAAGCCACTTCCTGGTTTAACTAGAACAGTTTCTTATAGTTAACAACTAGTTACAAGTTACTTTGATCTGATAGACATTGTTACATAGACTTTAAGGAGGATCAGATGTCAATTGTCCCTCCTTTGAATCTTAGAATCCCTACAGAGTGGAAACAGGCCATTCAGCCCAACAAGCCCACACCGCCCCTCTGAAGTGCATCCCACCCAGACCCATTCCCCTACATTTCCCATGTCTAACCCACCTAATCTAAACATTCCTGGGCACTATGGGCAATTTAGCATAGCCAGTCCACCTACCCTGCATATCTTTGGACTGTGGGAAGAAACTGGAGCACCCGGAGGAAACCCACACAGACACGGGGAGAACGTGCAAACTCCACATAGACAGTCACCCGAGGTGGGAATCGAACCTGGGTCCCTGGTGCGGTGAGGCAGCAGTGCTAATCACTGAGCCACCGTGCCACTATCATGAGATCCTAAGCTGTTTAGCTCACAATACCTTAAACCATTACAGTGTCAGACAATCTAACAGGTGATGACATACTTATATACTTATAAATGTGAGCTTGTAGTTTCAAGAGATAGGCACTGCTTATAGTGCTCCTCGGTATTAATCCTTTCAGAAGCATATATGCGTTCTAACTAAAAGGCACTAGTTAGACCACACCTAGAATACTGTGAACATTTTTGGTCTCCTTTTCAAAGGAAAGATATACTGGCATTGGAAGCACTCCAGAGAAGGTTCACTAGGTTGATCCTCGAAATGGAAAGATTTTCTTATGAGGAACGGTTAAGTACTTTGGTCAAAACTTTATCTCTTTATTCTTAAGGAGCCTTCAATAATAACTTGAGTAAACTAACCTTTAATCCGGTTAAACAAATGTTTGACTGCTGATCTGCTTTAACTTGAATCATACAAATAAAAGAGGAGGCTTAATAAACAATGTGAATCAAAATCACTGACCACATGGCGTGCCTATGGTATCTGCGACCTTGGATAGGTCATTGAAGATGATAGGACAGGTTGAAAGTATGCAACATCCGAGGTTTTATGAAAATGGGCATAGCATACAAAAGCAAAGGCAGTTAACTACATATATTTCAGTCTGACTGGTGCTGTTTCTAGCATGCCGTCGTGCATTCTCCATTGATCCAGGGTTGAAACCCTTACTTGATGGTAATAGTGGATTGGAAAATATACCAGACGTCAATATTACATTCTGTAGTAGAATACAATTTCACTGCTTCTGATGGCCAACAGCAACTTATGATTTTGCTCAGTACTGAGTTACTAGATCTGTACAATGTCTGTCCGTTTAGCACAGTGATATCCTCGATGTGAAGACAGAACTTTGTCTTTGAAAGAATTGTGCGGTGGTCACTCATACTGTCATGGACAGTAGACTGGTGAGAACGAGGTCCAGTATGTTTTTCTCTGTTGTTGGTTGTCTCAGCACCTGCCGTAGACCCACTCTAGCAGCTGTGACCTTTAGGACTCAATCAGCTTGGTCAGTTGTAATGCTGCCCGGCCACTCTTGGTGATGGATATTGAAGGCCCCACCCAGAATGCATTCTGCAATCATGCCACATTCAGTGCTTCCTGAAGTGTTGTTCAACATGAAGGAACACTGGTTCATCAGTTCATGAAGGCTGTTCATAATAATCAGGAGAAGGTTTCCTTGCCCATGTTTGATCTGATGTAATGAGCCTTCATTGGGTCTGGAGTCAATGTTGAGGTTTCCCAGGGCATCTACCAACCAACTGAATACCACTGTGCCACAACCTCTACTGGTTCTGTACTATTGGCAGAACAGAACATATTCAAGGATAGTAATGGTGATGTCTGGAACATTGTCTGCAAGGTACAATTCCATAAGTCTTTGAGAGAGCTCTCCCAGTTTTGTCACAACCTTCCAGATGGTTCAGGATCAGAAGGATTGGGGAAAAACATTTGTCATTTCCATTGCCTAATTGGATGCCAGGTGATCCATCCTATTCCCTTCCTTTCTTTAGACTTTGTAGTGGTTTTACTCAACGAAGTTATTTGCTAGGCCATTTCAGAGGGTAGTTAAGAGTCAACCACCATTGTTGTGGGTCTGGAAACACTTGAAGGCCAGGCCAGGTAAGGACAGCAGATTTCCTTTCATAAAGGACATTAATGAACCAGATCTTGAAAAAATTTGTTCTGAAATTTTGATTTACATATAAACTATAATTTTCTTTTAGAGAGAGTAGGGAATATTGCACATTAATTGTGTTAAATCGTATGCTGATATGGGAATTAACTAGGGATTCACTTGTGGTCCAATAACTGGGAATCAAACAAAAAAAGTAGTTGCTGGGCTAGGTGTATTCTTGTGCTAAGTAATAAATACTTATAAAATTGTGTAAAGATTAGCTGAAGGTCTATCCTTCACCATTTGGTTTTTTTAGAATACTAAGCAGTATTCAGTTTAATAAATAGTAAGATTTAAGAAAAGAGTTATTCAAAACCATTCAAAATTTTTCTATTAATCCCTCTACAACCAAAAATTCCAGGTTAGTTTAATTTTTTGGAGCCTCCTCAAAAGCCCATAAATGAGAATAATTAGTGGAAATTCACCTTGGTGAGCATTTGCGTTGGAAGTTTTGTCAGGTTTCTGACTGGGGCTTCCTTGTAGCACAAATGATTCCAAAATCAATTTGTGCTTCATGTTCTGTGATCAATTTGCTGATTTTGCTGAGATTGGGAGAATTGTAGTAGGAAAAACCAGCACAATCAAGTGGAAATTTCAGAACGTGACTTACTTCAGATTGGGACCCATGGATTGTGCTTATTTTCTCTGACCTCCCGGCCTCTCTGTTTCAGGGAGGCAGAAAACGTTGAGAAAAGAAGAAACAGAACAAGTGTTTCGTGCTAAAAGAATTATCTCTCACCCCTGTTACAATGGCTCAACCTTTGAATTTGACATTGCGTTGTTGGAACTCCCACATAAAGTGACAATAACAGACTATGTGATGCCAATCTGTCTACCAGAGAACTCCTTCTCAACTTTACATACAGGTACATTGGGAATATCTTAGAAATAAACCCAACACCATTGCAGTTGTGTTCAATTCCCTCTTGGCACAATTGTCTGATGTCCAACAGTTGGGATAGTGATCAGGAGGGAACTCATCCTGGCCTGTATGGGAGGGCCCCTATCCTGTTCCATCTAATTTAGCAGGGACGGGGGACAACCAGTAAACTTCTGGAGGTCAAATTTTAGACCACATATAGTTGGGACAGCCAACCCACTATGTCCCTCTCCTGGGCGACAGTCGCTGGTGGCTGTGACCCTTTGGAGGCTGACTGTCTGGAAGGGCATTGCTGGAGGCAAACAGAAACGGAAAGCTCAGCTAGCTGAGAAGAGGGCTCAGAGAAAACAGAGGCCAGAGGTGAGTTATGTACCCTCTCAGCCCACTGTCTCCCTCAGAGACTGCCATGCCAGATTGGGGCTCCTGAACCACACCAGATGATGCTGAACCCAGAAACACAAACAATGTTGCTGAAAAAGCTCAGCAGGTCTGGCAGCATCTGTGAAGGAGAAAACCGAGTTAACATTTCGGGTCCAGTGACCCTTCCTCAGAACCCAGGGTTGACCACAATGGCACAAACCATCATCTCATGAAACACAGGGCTGCCACTCTGCCGTTATTACCTTCAAGAAGTTAATGAAAATGGATCATTGATTTAAAGTTGTCACTGAGGCTGTGCAAACCTAGATGATAAGGTTTATTTATACAGAGGGTTAATGGGGTATGGAATTAGGGGAGGGAGACCTTGTTAAGCATGTTCAAGAAACAGATAATTCTGTGGATGTAACAAAAACAGAAATTGTTGGGAAAACTCAGCACATCTGGCAGTATCTATAGAGAGAAAGCAGAGTTAATGTTTTGGGTCCAGTGACCCTTCTTCAGAGCGGGTATTCTGTGAATGTGTTTGAATTTAGATTATTTAGAGTTGCGGCACAAGCGATTAATCCACAGGACTGTAACAATACTGCCCTGGAACTATATCAGCTGTTCCTTCTGGCTGCTGAGTCAAAATCTAGAACTCCCTCCCTAACAGCACTGTGACTGTACCTACACCACATGGGCTGAAGCAGTTAAGAAGGCAGCTATTAGCAATTAGAGATGGGTGACAAATATTGAGTCAGTGACACCAACATCCTGTGAATTAATGGATAAAAGGAAAATGAGTGCTGTGTTAATGTGATCCGTGTATTTGAAAGTTTGGATTTATTTGCTATTTTGGTCCTAACTGCTGATTACCATAGTTTGAACCTGCCTCAGGTTGTCTTATTCGATGACCTGCACGTGTTATACTGGGTGCTGAATAGATCCAGGCTTCCCTGACCAGTTTATGTGTAGCCTATTATGACCCCCATACAGAATCTAACATTTTAAAACAAATATACAAATTTCCTAGTCACATATGGGAATTACTGAAGGATAAGATCTCATGTTTTACGACTTTTATTCTAACAAACTAAAATCAATATAAGACAAACACTAAATGGACACATAATACACCTAACCAAAGAAAAGATACTTTTGCATTAGTTGTCTAACAATCGACGTGTATCACAACTGCCAGGTGTGTCCAGCACGTGGTGAGTGAACAAGTGATTAATATGGCTTATGTAGCTCCCTTTTAATTTGCAATGATTAATTTGAAGCAGATCAGCAATCAATCATTTGTTTAACAGGTTAAAAGTTTGTTTATTATAAGTCATTACTGAAGGTACGTTAAGGATAAAGAGATAAAGTGAGAACAAGAAATTACTGTTATCAAGATTGGAAAAGTAGCAAGAAGACAAAAGAATAGTTAGAAGAAAAACCTCTGAATAAGTTTCCGTGGTATAACCCTGGGGCTTGTTGCTTGTGCTCCCCATCCCTGAAGCAAATGGATCAAAGCTTGAAGTCAGATCCAGCAGCTGTGATGGTTTATGTAGTTGGGTTAGTTGATGTTTCCTTGTAAAAGTAGATCTATAGGACAGAAGAAAATTCCTGGCTTCAGGTCTGTAAGCTGCACATTTACTTTACAGAAGACCAACAAGTGTTTCAAGATCTTGTTCTCTGTCTTGCCTTTTCTGTCTGCCTAGAGAGGTGTATTCTTCCTGATGGTACAATATGCAAAAATGTTCTTTGTTTAAGCAGCTTGTCGTTTAAATCATTCTTAATGGCCACTGTAACCAGGTGACCCATGCAATAAACTAAGTATTGTTCCATGTAAAGCATTGGCATCCTGGACACAGCTCAGCTCCCACCAATGGCTTTGCTCTATTGAACTTAAAATTCTCATTCTCACAATGAGTCAAGGAATTTCATTAACTCCTGAACAAGAAATGTTTTATCGTATCTTTCTACAGTGATACAGTCAGGTGCCTTATTGCAGCCAAGTTTCCTTGCCCAGACTGGATAGATTATCCTTTTCTTAACAAATAGTGGCAGCCTTTAACTACCTTTTAATGTGGAGATTAAAATGTACTTCCTAGTTTGTTGATGGTACAGAATTAGGCAGAAGCATCAGTTGTGGAGGATGCTTCAATGGGATTTGGAGAGACTAAGCCGGAGAATATAAATATGGAAGATGGAATACAAGGTGGAAAAATGTGACGTTTTCCACTTTGGTAAGGAAAAAATCAGAAATACAAAGTATTTCTGAAATCATGAGTGTTGAACTTTAAACGTACTTGATAAGTTGATGAGTCACAGAAAGTTAACATGAGGTAAACAAGCAATTAAGAAGGCAAATGCCACAATAGGCTTTCTTGCAAGAAGATTTGATAAAGGAATAAAGATTTTTTTACTGCATTTGTATAAAATAAAAACATAAAGTGCTGGAGAGACTCACCAGGGAGACTCATCAGGTCTGGCAGCATTTGTGGAGACAGAAACAGAGTTAAGGTTTCGAGTCCAGTATGACTTCACTCATGACATTCCTTCCTGATTATTGGCAAAAATTAAAATGTACAGTGGAAGCAGAGTTGTTGTATATTTTCAAAGTAGAGGTGAATAGATTCTGAGTAAGCAAAGGGGTATAAGATTATCAGGGAGGGGGAATTTCTGATTTTAAGTTACAATCAGTTCAGCCATGATCATATCAAATGATGCAACAGGCTCGAGTGGCTGATTGGCTTACTCTTGCTCCTTGTTTGTATACTCAGATGTATTTCCTTCTCAATCAGGCGTTTACTGCTGGGAGACAGCATTAGCACAAGATGGAGTGAGCAATACGTCATGCAGCACTTATGAGCACTAGCACCTCAAAGAAGTGCCAATCAGTTCCTTAAAGCTTGTCCGGACAGCCATTCTACGCACAAGCTTCCGTTCTTTCTCAAGATAACATCTTGAACTAAATGTGGACTAAACCGTCATTTAGCTTATGTCCCCAAATTTGATATAAGAGGCCATTTGTTTTTTGCATTTATTCATGAGATGTAAGCATCATTGGCTGGACCAGGGTTCATTCCCGATTCCTCACTGCCCTAGAGAAGGTGATGGTGAGGTGTCTTCATGAACTGTTGCACACCATTTGGTGAAGGTACCTGACAACGCTGTTGGGGAGGGAGTTAAAAGATTTTGATTCAGCGACACTAAAGGAACGGTGATATATTTCCAAGGCTAGACAGTGCATGACTTGGAGAGGTAACTTTACAGTGGTGGTGTTCCCATGTATCTTCAGCTCTTGTCCTTCTAGATGGTAGTGGCCATATGTTTGGAAGTTGCTGTCGAAGGAACTTTGGTGAATTTCTGCAGTGCATCTTGTAGATAGTCCACACTGCTGCTGCGACCATCAGTGGTGGTGGATAAAAAGCCAATCAAGTGGTCTGCTTTGATGTAAATGGTTCTGGGCTTTTTGATTGTTGTTAATGCAATAATCCAGTCCAGCTATGGTGGAGAAATTATCTAATCAACCTGCTCAGTTATTAGAGCACATTCTGGAGCAAGTGGGACTTGAACCCAAGCATCTTTGCTCATAGGTAAGGACACTACCACTGAGCCAAAGATGCTCCCAGATATGTGGGATTAGAATTTGGCTGCAGAGCCTGGAGGCAGTTTGCTAGTGGTCTCCCCAGCGTATTGAGCCATTACTGACAATTCCAAACAACTCAGCCTGATACTCCGAACATCAAGCATTGAGCAACTAGCTGGTCTACCCTCCCATCATTCATTCATTCCACCAAATATGACCTTCTGGGGATTATATGCCACTCTGAACTGTGGCCAACATTCTTCACAGCACCCAAAGACTATAAAGGACCTACTGCAGTCCTAGTACTGCATTTGTTAAAATGTTCTCAACTCTCATTCGGGATTAATGCTGAAACTGTCCCAACTTGTATGGTCTAATAGGAAATGTCCTTGACGTTGTTGTGTTTTGAATACTAACATTTTCCATTGTTTTGTTTTAAAGATGATATGGTGATAGTCAGTGGATGGGGAAAACAGTTCCTGCATTCAATTCCCGAAACTCTGATGGAGGTAAGTTTGCCATTGACAAGTTACTAAACACGCAGAAAATTCTCTGCAGCACTCCAACTTTGTGCAGCTCTCATTATTTGACCCTTGTCGTGTGTGACCGTCAATTGCAAATTCCTGTCCAAGTCACTCACTATCCTGACTTGGAAATGTGTCACCTTCCTTCAGTGTCACTGGGTCAAAGTCCTGGAACTCCCTCTCTGATAGTGTTGTGGATCCAACTACATTAAACAGACATTTTTTTATTCATTCACGGGATGAGGGGGTCATTGGCCAGGCAGCATTTATTGCCCATCCCTTATCGCCCAGAGGACAGTTAAGAGTCAACTACACTGCTACAGGTCTGGAGTCACATGTAGTCCAGAACAGGTAAGGATTTGAGCCTGGATCCTCAGAACATTATCTGGGTCTCTGGATTAACAGTCCAGCGATAATACCACTAGGCCATCGCCTCCCCGTTCTAGAAAGCGTGGCTAGCACAAATTGTTAACTTACAACTCACTATAAACTAAATTCCAACCAGTTTTAAAAAGTTCCCATTTGCAAAAAGAGGCAAGACACAAATATTATGGGTGGGAAAGAAACAAAAATAATAGCCAGTGAAGTATCCAGTATCAAGCACGGTCCAAATTGCAGGCATCAATAAGATGTTTTCCTTTAGTTTTTCAGTTGCTTTTAACTCTTTGATGAGGTCATGAGGTGACACAGCCACTAATTCATGACTTTCCACTCAATGTTTGGGGTTTTAACCTTTCAGTATCTCTGAAAGCATTTTTTCCCTTTTTTAGTTTAAGAAGGTAATTTGTAGACGGAAATGGACAGTAGCTAGCTGCTCGGGATTTTGTTTTACTTCTCCACTTACAGGAAGAAGAAATAGATGTTTTCTCCTTCGCAGGCTGGATGCTGCTGTTGTATTGTCCAAACACAATACTGTAGCCTGATCTCCAAGAACCAATCAAGAAGTTGTTACTATACTCAGTACTCCTTACCACACACAACTGATCGTGTTGAAAAACAAGTCAAAATTTTGACACAGGGCAGAAATGCCCCTGGACACACACTCACAGAGCTGAAGAATACAACAAACACTCCCTGTGCTTAAATAAGACCACCTTGTAAATACAACGCGCAATGAATTCCAGTAAGGGAGATAGCAAGAATTGCAGATGCTGGAGTCAGAGACAATATAGTGTACAGCTGAAGGGACACAGTAGGTCAGGCAGCATCAGAGGAGCAGGAGAGTTGCATTTCGGGTTGGGACTCTTCTTCAGGACTTCACCAGTCCTGCAGACGGGTCCCGACCCAAAACCTCCTGCTCCTCTGATGCTGCCTGACCTGCTGTGTTCCTGCAGCTCCACACTGTACTGACTCTGAATTCCAGTAACTCATTTTTAAACAAAGCTATGTCTTCATCTACAGTTTCTTGGTTTAAAGCTGTATCTATTCCTATTTTTAAATGCACAGTCAAAGAATAAAAGTATTTTTTCCATAAATCATCTATCATTTGTATACAAAATAGTAATTTTTATAATTAAACTTGTGAACACACAATTCTGCATTCCTTGCATTCTCACCAGCTGGAGAAACAAACAGGCTTGACTTGATTTCTGTGAATTTCCAGACTATTATAATAATTTTTGAACATTACTGCCTCATCAATATTTAGCAGATGTTTCTGGATTGAGTCAGACATATGGGTGAACCTACTGCAACATAAACCTGTTCTAATCAGGCCTCCTACAAGCCAAAAACCTCTGTGAAGCATGCTGCATCATTTATCACTGCAGATGAAATCCTGATTTTTTTCATTCCTTGTGTATCACAACTGGACTACACCAGAACCAACAAAACAAAGATTTCGTTTTTGTCACCCTTGCATCCATTTCCAGGTACTGCTGCCTACCGGTAAAAAGCTCAATGTTGTCTTCTTTGGAAGGAGTAATCGTTGAAGGTGATGGATGGGGGTGCCACGAATTGTCACAACTCTCTGGAGTATTGCATTGGAAATCAAGTCCTGTTATTCCCAGAATCTTCACAAAAGCAAAAGTTTTTAAAAGAAATATGCAAAATTCATAAACTACTTGATTTGCAGACCCAGACTGATAGAAAGCATGGTCCAGATTTCCGTACTTAATACAAAATCACTATTTATTACAGGTCTTTATATTTGCTACTGTAAATAACTAAAGTAAATTAAGCGAAGTCTACAAATTAAAACTGTAAATCTCTTATAAACTCCTCCCTACACACATACAGACATGCAAATAAAAACAGGGGAAAAATGTGGGCAGAGGGAACACTGGGAAAACATTTCAATAATCTTTGTTCATAAAATCTGTTGGGTTTTTGCTAATCTGAAGGTTTCTTCTCAAACTTCCTTATTCCAAATCCTTCTATTGGTTTGCAAAAGGCACAGGGTGGCTGTTTCACTTGTGAAATATCTCTGACATATCCAATTCAAGTTACAACTTATAGCATATGCTAACAATAAGTAGGAGCCAAATTAAGCCATTTCAGCCCATTGAGTCTTCTCTGCCATTCAATGAGATCATGACTGATCTGATAATTCTCAACCACTTTCCTACATTTCCCTATAATCCTTGATTCCCTTACTGATTAAAAATTTGTGTATCCCAGCCTTGAGTATACTTAATAACGCAGCATCGGCAGTAAGGAATTCCACAGATTTACTAACCTCTGAGAGAAGAAATTCCTTCCTTACCTCTGCTTTAACTGTGTGCTCTTTTATTCTGAGACTGTGCTATCTGGTATTAGATTCTCCTACAAGGAAACAAAATTTCTGCACCAACCTGATAAGTCCCTTAAGAGTTTTCGTTGTTTCGATAGGTTGCCTCTCATTCTTCTACTTTCCAACAAGTACAGGCCCAATCTACTCAACCTCTCCTCATAAGACAGTCCCTTCATACCTGGTATCAACCTAGTGAACCTTCTCTGGACTGCCTCCTATGCTAGTATATCTTTCCTTAGATAAGGGGTCCAAATTTGTTCACAATAGTCCAGCTGTGATCTGATTAGTGGTTTATACAGTTTTAGCAAAACCTTTCTACTTTTATACTCCATTCCCTTTGAAATGAGGCCAACATTCAATTTCCCTTCCGTTGTACCTGCTGAGCTTGGATGCTAACTTTTTGTGATTCATGGATGAGGACTCCTAAATCCCTCTGTTCTGTAGCTTTCTGTTGTCGTTCTCTATTTAAATAAAATTAAGTTCTTATATTCTTCCCTTCAAAGTGCATAACCTCACATTTTCCCACATTATATTCCATGTGCCAAGTTCTTTTTCCCACCAGCTTAACATGTCTAGATCCCTCTGCAGATTCTTTGTGTAATCCTCACTAGTTGTTTTCCCGTCTATTTTTGTGTCATCTGCAAGATTGGTGATAGTACATTAACGTCCTTCATCCAACTTGGCGGAAAATTTTCATGCAAAGTAACTGAGTTTCTGTCTTACCTCTGGTAAAGTTAGAGCAACAGAACTGTTCGCTTATGTCTTATAAATAATTGTCATCCCTAGCACTAATCCACTTAAGATATGCAAATTTCCTTCAGTTTAAAGTGGTTTACTGCAGAGAACTGACAGCCAGTATATTGTGGCTTGTGCAGATCTGCTGGTTCCTCTTCTGATCTCACTAGCTTCTCTCTGTATACAAACCTTTGTCATTGATAATTGGTCCCTAGTTTACAAACCAATCAGCTTCACTTGTAAACACCCCATCAGCTCTAATTCAACAATTAATTCAAACTTTCCTTGCCTTCTTTTGTTTAGATTGAGATTCCTATTGTGGACCATGACAAATGCAAGAATGTTTACTCTCAGCTTGGGAGACAAGTGACAGATGATATGATCTGTGCAGGTCTGAAGCAAGGTAAGCACTGTTCCTTCCATCCATTCAGATGACATCAGATGCCACAACCATTCATTGTTATGCAGACGTGTTTGTTCGAGTGCATCTCTCAGCAATGTGCACTTGTGTATGTGTCTCATAGCACTGTGTGTGTGCCTTACATCAGTGTGTGTCACACAGCTCTATGTGTACACGTTTACGTGTTGCATACCAGGGTGCCCATCTCACAGCAGCATTTGTGTGTGTGTTTGCATCCCTTAGCATTGAGTCTGTGCATGTGTCCATTCAGACTACAGTCAGCAAAGCAGTGCCACATTATCATCAAGTAGAAGTAGAGCAATATGCCATACAGCTTACAGCATGTATAACAATTTTGGTTAGCTATGGCAACCCCACCTCCCAATTCAGTTTAGGCACCTCACATCGACCTCAGTCATCCAATTCCCGCAGCTCCTCTATGATGTTGAATTGGGTCAGGAATGACCCTGAATAAATGTCCTGACAAACCTTTAAGGTATATCTTCCACTTTCAACCCTGATAGATTCCAAAACTATGAACCTTGATCTTTCACTCCTATTTCTGTTAGAAGATATTTCGTTTCACCTGTCATCATCTTTGCAAGTTACTCATTTAATTACACGTAATCTTTGCCAACACTGAGAAACCAGGTCCATGTGTGAAGATACGGAATATTTTACGATACAGTTATCTAGAATTCCCATGTAATCAGCAATTGATGGGAGTAGACTTCAAAATCATAACAGGTTTAGAAGCTGTTCCTATTTGGGGTAGGGGTGAGAACCAGAGGGCACAAATTTTAAGCAATGGCAAAAGAACCAAAGACTACATAAGAAGAAACTATTTTATGTAGTGAGCAGCATGAATCTAAAGGTATACCCTGCCTTAGAGTGTGATAGTTGCAGAGTTAGGTGTGGTTTGTGAAAGAGAATTGGATTAGCACCTGAAGATACGACAATAACAAAATTGGGGAAAATGTGGGGGTAATGAAACCAGATAAATCACCCTTTTCAAGATCCCTTACAGATTCAAATGGCCTCTTCCTTTGTTGTAACTATTCAGCGATTCTCAATGTGAATTTAATTGCTTTTGCTGATGTTTCCAGGTGGGAGTGATGCTTGCCAAGGAGATTCTGGGGGCCCAATGGTGGCGCTGGACAATGAAACAAATCGCTGGTTCCTGGTAGGGACAGTCTCGTGGGGAGATGGCTGTGGAGAGGACAACAGATATGGAGTTTATTCTGATGTCAGGAAAAGCCTGGAGTGGATCCACAACGTAACAAAAGTCAAGAACTTTTGATAAATTTTAGGGACTGAGAACCTCAAAAATATCAAGTTGTTTTCAATCATTTTTACTGCAACTTTGAATGAGTATTCTGTAGAACAATCTATTGTAAATATTTCATGCTTTTGGATAAATTATATAATTATAACACCGAAAATCAGCAACACATTTTTGTGTAAGTCATGAAGGTGATCAGAAACATTCACCTTGGTATGAATCTGCTCTTTTAATAAAGGAAGTATTTTAGCTGTACCATATTTTCTGATTTTCATTTATGAACCCCACCACCCAACCAACATCAATTTCACCAGCCTTCACAGCCCTCTCTATGTCAATATTGAGGGCTCCCACCAACAAATCTAGGATTAAGGAGCGTATCAACCAGAGAGCAACAAGAACAAGAGATGGCTATACTGCTATTCAGTTTCTCATCTCACCAATCCCCCACATGCCCCAGATAAGTCACTCATCTGGAGAAATGCAGTCACATCACAAGAAGAGGAACAATGGCATGGTCATGATGGAAACGGGCTGGTAACCAGATCCCATTAGGACAGCTAGTCATCAGAATGGTGATCATGCATGATATTACTGGATAATTATAAAACACATCTGATACACCAGTCTCCTTTAGGGAAGGAAATCTGCCGTTCCTTACCTGGTCTGACCTATATGTGACTCCAAACCCACAGCAATGTGGTTGACTCTGATCTGCACTTTGAAATACCCTGTCAAGCCACTCAGTTGCATTGACCTGCTACAGAAAAGCCAGGGAACATTCAAAACAAATACAACACCTGGCATTAATCAAGGCACCAGAAACAACAAAGGCACATGATGCTGAGTCAACTCTGCAAGATCTCTTCCTCGTAAGAACTACAATGCAGTTAGCTTATATCCGTCATATGGAAATGCTAGAAGCTGTTATTAAAGACGTTATGGCAGAGCACTTAAAAACGTTCAAAGTAATCAGGCTGAGTCAATGAAAGGGAAATTATGTTTACTTTATTAGTGTTCTTTGAACAAGTAACATGTACTATGGATAAAGAGGAACTGGTGCATTTCCTGTCCTTAGATTTCCAGAAAACATCTGTAAGGAGCTACATCAAAGGTTATTGTGAAATTAAAGCTCATGGTATAGAAGGTATCATGCCGGCATGGATAGAAGATTGACTGGCAAATAGGAACCAGACAGTAGGCATAAAAGGATCTTTTTCTCATTGGCACAATGTAGTGAGTGGGGTGCCACATGGATTGTTACTAGGACTTCAACTGTTTACAATTTTTTAAGTGACTTGGATGAAGAGACAGAAAATGCAGTCATTAAATTTGCTATGAGACAAAGATGGGGAGGAAATTAAGTTGTGGCGAGCAAACAAGGAGGGAGAAAAGGGATATAGGTATGGTTCACTAATGGCCTTTAGGGAAGGAAACTGCCATCCTTACCTGGTCTGGCCTATATGTGACTCCAGACCCACAGCAATGTGGTTGACTCTTAACTGCCCTCTGGGCAATTAGGGACGGGCAATAAATGCTGCCTGGTCAGCCACGCCCTCATCCTGTGAATGAATAAAGAGAAAAAAAAATACACAGAGAAGGCAGGAGAAAATCAGCAGGTCTGGCAGCATCTGTGAGAAGAGGAACAGAGTTAATGTTTCGAACCTGTTATGATTTTTCTTCAGAACTCTTAAGTGTGACTTGTTAACTGGACTGTTAGTTGTCAAGATATTTAAGAAATTACCTGCGCACAAAATCATCTACCCCTGGGAAATAATTTAGCTGGACTAAAAGTTATAGCTTTATCTTCACAGAAAGTCCATATGAAGCTAAAGAGATGGAACAGTTGCAAGAACACGTTCCAGGTATCTTTTCATTGAGTGTAGTGACCGGAGAAATGGCAGTCTATTACCAGATGTTACAGTTAGACCACTAGTGATTGGTAGCATTGCTGAAACTCTATTTAAGAACAAGGATAATTTAAAAGAAGTGCTTGGCACATCTTCATTACTTGAAGCTCAGGAAGTAGACTCACAATTAAGTAAAGTAACACAGCCCACACAAGCTGAGGCTGACATGGTTCCAGAGAGCTAATATTTTAGAAATGGAGTTCGGATGAGTATATTCAGCCATCATCGTAGGCCTGCTGGATGGTTCTTTATCAAATACTGTCCAGGTATCGTAAGGACATGTAGCAAGGGGCACATGAAACTCCTTTGCTAGGACATAAAGAAATACAAAAAACACAAGCATCAATAAACAGGTATTTTACATAAGACTTCATAATGACGTAGTGCAGTTCGGTGAAAGGTGTCAGACAAGTCAGGCGGTAAGAAAACCCCAAAATGCAATTAAACCAGAATCTTTGGTAGCCATATCAGTTTTTGAAGAAGGATTCAGTCACGTGTCAGTGGATTGTGCAGGACCATTCCTGAAAGCAAGAGTGGGGGACATCAGTATATCTTTACAATTATGGATAACACAACCCGATTTCCTTTAAGGATGGCAGTAGAAAGACTAACTCACTTTTCTAGGTAATTGTGGATCATCAATTGAGATATAGTCTGATCAGGGTTCTAACATTATGTTTAAAGATTTACAGGGCATTATTAGCAACATTGATATCAAACAATTGAGGTCAACTGCATATTATCTGCAAACACACGGAGCTTTGGAAATATACCATCAGGCTCTCAAAAATATATTTATGCCCAAAATGACATATTGTTATGAATATCCACATGGCTGGGACAGAGGTCAGATTTCTTACAATTTGCTTCCAGAGATTCCCTCAAATGGGGTTTAATCCATTTGAATTAATTTATAGGCATGAGATTAGATGCCCATTAAAATTGAGTAGGGAGAAGTTCTTGAAACAAAAGATGATGTTCAATGTTGGATTACTTGTCCATGTGCATGTAAGCTAGCAGAAGAGCTTCTGAAAGTTTCATAGGTGAAAATGAAAGAATGGGCAGATAAACATTCAGCAACTAGGTCAATTCAAGTGGACACAAATTATTTTTTTTTGCCTTTGCAAAGCGAACCTCTGAAAATGAAATTAAGCAGTCTAAACAAAGTAGTTAGGACAGCTAGTAAAGTGACTTATCTGATAAATACTCTGATCATAGGAAGAATTAATGTCACATAAATATGTTGAAAAGGTGTCATCATAGGGAAAAGAATAAGAAATGTGTGTCAGGTGATAACAGAAGTGGAAGATCATGGAGATAATGAGAGTGAGGTAGAAGGAGAGGTAAACAGTTCTCAAAGTGAACTACAATTTGACTTGCTAATACAGAAGTACTAGGACAGGTAAATACTCTGTTGCATATTTAAAGAAAGGAAAACAAAAATATGTTCTAAGATTACTTAGAAAGTATAAGGCAATCTGTAGAGAAACACCTGACTGTACTACATTAGGTAGACATGAAGTGAACGTAGGAGAATCAGGAGTGATAAAGCTACATCTTTATTGGTTAAGGCTGGCCGTTTGCAGTTGACACCAAAATTTGTTGTATAGTTGACAGTAAAGAAGATTATCTAAGAATACAAAGGGATCTTGATCAATTGGGTCAATGGACTGAGGAGCAGCAGGTGGAGTTAATTTGGATAAATATGAGGTATTGCATTTTGGTAAAACAAACAGTTCATATTAAGGCCCTGGGTAGTGCTGTTGAACAGACAGACCTGGGGGGTCAGGTACATAATTCTTTGAAATTTGCATCACAGGTAGACAGGATGGTTAAGAAAGCATTTAGCATGCCTGTCTTCATTGCTTAGACCATTGAGTATAGGAGTTAGAATGTCATGTTGAGGTTGTACAGGACTTTGGTGAGGCCACTTTTGGAGTACTGTGTACAGTTCTGGTCGCCCTGCTATAGGAAAGATAATGTTAAATTGGAGAGGGTTCAAAAAGATTTACCAGGATGTTGCTGCGACTGGAGGATTTGAGTTATAAGGAGAGGCTGGATAGATTGGGACTTTTCTTACTGGAGTGTAGGATGTTGACGGGTGACCTTATAAAGGTTTATAAAAGCACAAGAGGTATAGATAAGGTGAATTGCAAACGTCTTTTCCCTCGGGTGGGGGAGTTCAAAACTAGGGGGAAAATATCTAAGGTGAGAAGAGAAAGATTTAAAGGGGACCTGAGGGGTAATTTTTTCACACAGTGGGTGGTTTCTATGTGGAATGAACTGCCAGAAGAAGTGGTGGATGCAGGTAGGGTTACAACTGTTAAAGACATTTGATAGCTACACAAATAGGAAAGGTTTAGACGGATATGGGCAAAATACGGGTAAATGGGACTAGTCTAGTTTGGGAAACTTGGTTGGCATGTTTCCATGCTGTACAACTCTGTAAGCTCTGGTGGAAACAGTTTCAATACATACTGAAAAGCCGCTTGATTGAACCTACTCTAACCTGCTGGAGTTTACCTATTGAGTTAGTTCCTAAACTGGAGGGAACACATTGATTCTGTATGGATTAAAGAAAGGTAAATTCAATTGTGAAGACAAATTTGAATCCTATTCCACTGTTAGAGGAATAGTAGTTTTGACAGGGTATCATTTCTTTCTAAGATTGGGGTTGTAAATCCATGTCTTTTCTTATTGCTCTGTATTTTTAATTGTGGATTGAATGGCTATCATCAGACATGATCATTTTGAATAATACAGCAGACTCAAAAGGCTGAATGGCCTACTCCTGACCCTATGTTCTATGTTTCTGTGAAATGGGAAAGGAATTGCTTTAAAGCCTTAGAAGCTGAAGGATTATTACGCTTTTGAAAGCAAGTAAATGACATTCATTGTAGGTACTGTTTGCACAGCTGAAGCGGCTTGCACAGTTCAAGCAGCGGCAGGAGAAGGTGCAGACCAGCTAAAGCGAAGGATGTCCACAAACAGAGATTCAGTTGGCAACAAGTAGTTGATGGGGCTGTAAGCAATATTTGGAGAAGGCATCAAATCTCAAATGCTCAGGCGCTCTGTTTTCTCTGCAGTAAAAGCCACATTAACCCTAAAGGAAAGAGTGTATTTTCCCTTCAGCAATTCCTGTAAACTGTGACCTTTAAGAAAGGATAAATAGATATGTGTTGTTGTTTGTGTAACACATATTTTGTGATAAACCATATTTTTGAAATAGTGTTTCATCTTATAAGGGTGGAGGCAAGTAAAGATAAAATGCTTTTTTTTCTGTACTTTTGATTGTATGCTGAAATGAAAAAAGGACTGTTAGAACTGTGGAAGTGATTCATTACTTGGTGCTTTAAAAGCAGGTTATCGGCACTCATTGTAAGTGCTTTTTACACTGCTGTTTGTTCAAACAGTGGGACAGGATACAAAATTTAACTGGCAGTGTATACAACATGATGTTCAGCCAGTAACAAATAGCTGACTGGTTTATGGAATACAAACCAACTGTCGATGACAAGACATTTTGTCTGCCACTAACGATGTTCTTGGCTCCCAAATAGCTGAATGAACAAGATAGCCAGAACCCTTTGGACCGCTGAGAGACAAGTGCTTTCTTTCTTTCTCTAGTAAGAAATTTGTAGACCCTTAAGTAAATCAGTTTGTTTCTCTTACCTGGTGTTGTGAGCTACTGCTTTTAGCTAATAAATCAGACATATTACATGTTGTGAACTAATTACTCTGTACATCCTGCAAGCAAGTGAAACTACCTGCAGAGAGATCATTGAGCTGCAAGTCCTGGTAAACAAAAGGGATCATCTCAGTGAGCCCTGTGGACATGGACCGTTGAACTGCTTTCCCAGTTTTTCCCTCCACCCAAAGCACCTGTGTTTCTTTTTGTACCTGTCTGTATGCATGTGTAAGGGGAGTTTTATAACAGGGTTAGAGTTTTAACTCGTAGAGTTATATGTTGATGTTTTATAGTTGTTGAGCTGTAGCTAGAACATATTTATTTGTAATAAGGTTATTCTTGTGAAGCACAGAAACCTGATCAATGTTTTGTAAACCTGGGTCTAAAAGACATACTTTGAATAATTTGATAAAATCTTTAATTTTTGTGACAACTCCATGAGTAGCAGAGCTTGATTTCCAGTCTACTACCCCAGTGAGACATGACATCGCTCCTTCCTAAACACAGAATATCTTTGAATATTCAGTTCCCAGTCCCGGTCACCAAGCTACCATGTGTCTCTATTGGCAATAATATTTTAACCTTTAGATTATCTATGTAGTTGCAAATGCTTCATGCATTCAGGTATATCCTCAACTTTGTCTCTTTTTACATCATTGAGGTGTATTCAATGCACAATTAATTCCTCAAATGTTTATTTCTCCCTCACAACGTTTCAACTTCATGTTACCAGATTAATTCCCTTCCAATGTGGTTTACCCCCAGCTTCCTATGCCCTAACAAGCTAATCCAAGCCTGACAGCACTCACAAATCCCCCTACGAGTCTCAGGGAATCAGTCTCAGTCCTGCTAAAATGTATTCCATCCAGCTTATACAGGTCCCTCCTTCCCCAGAACCAATCCAAATGCCTCAAAAATCTGATGCCCTCCCTCTTATAACAGTTCTCCAGCCACATGTTCAATTGATCAATTCTCCGATTCTTATGCACACAAGCACATGGCACTGGGAACAATCCTGAGATTTTTCTCGAGATCCTACCTTTTAATTTCTTCTCTGACATCCTTGACTCTGGCACCAGAAAGGCAACATACCATCCTGGAGTCATGGTTGATGCCGCAGAATACCTATCTGATACCTTGACTATGTAATCCCCATCATTGTTGCCCCTTCATTCTTCTTTCTCCCCCACTGTACAGATGAGATGACCTTGGGGGGCCATGGACAGGGGCTGCATTCCCCCGAGGAACCATCACCTTCACTTGTTTACAAAATGGAAAACAGATTGGCAAGCACTACTTCCTGTTTTACTATGTCTGCCTGGCTGTTACCCATTCCATCTCTGCTTGTATATTTCTCAGCTGCGGTGTGACCGCCTCCCTATATATAACATCGGCCTCATGGATTGACTCCAGCTACTGTAAAGTTCTAAAAGCTGGCGCTCAAGCTTGTGCAGCTGGTGACACTTCCTGCAGATGTGTTTCTCTGGGAGACACAGTACATGCATGTCTTCACACATAACACTTCTCACCAATGACCTGCCATCCCATCACTCTGAAAACTATTTTTCATCCTTAGAATAAATATAAGCTAACTATAAAATCATACTGGTAACAACAATACTTACATTCCCTTTGTTTTCCTTCAGTTTTACTTAACTAATTTTTAGATTTGGACTTGAATTAATTTTACCTCCCTTTTTCAAATGTTCCTAGCTGAAATGTATTTGGATTCAGTCCTGACAATAACTTCTCACCAACCAATAACCTTATAGATTTCCTGAAAAGTCACTCTTGGAATTTTTCACTCAGCCTCCATTACACTGTGTTCACGATGAAGCCACTCTTTGCCCTCCGTAGGGTTAATCTTTCTGCCCGCACTCTTGGCACTGTGTTCAGAATGCACTATATCCTTTCATTTTGTAAGCTTACGTTGCACCCTCTAATTAGTTTAAAGCCTTCTTTAAGTCCTAGTTGTTCACTTCATTGGGACACTGGTCCCAGCACAGGTTAAGTGAAGCCCTTCCAAATGGAAAACCTCCTGACTACCCTAGCAGTCATGCCAGTGCTCCATGAACTGAAACCATTCCTCCCCCACCAATCTTTAAGCCACATATATACCCCCTTGACTTTATTGCCTCTATGCTAGTTTTCCCATGGCACAGGTAGTAATCCTAAGGTTATTGCTTTTGAGGTTCTACTTCTAGTTTTCTTTCTAACTGTTCAAAATCTTCTAGCAGCACCCCTTTTACTGTCTGATCAATCTTGTTAGGATCAATGTAAACTACAGCAACAAGATCCTCCCCTCCTTCTCTGCAGAGAAATCCATTTGTTTCCTCCATTCCTGAAGACTGTGTGTGTTTAAGTGGGTATTTCGTAGTCATTTCGCGGCATAAGCTTAATATTCACAATTGATGACTGTGTACAACCAATGATTATATCTATATTGATTAATTTTTTTGTTTTGATAGTAAAACAATAATTGTTTATTAATAATTCACAATTGTTCTCAAACACTAGATCTCTTTGTCACGGCCATCGGAAATCAACATTCCTTTAAAACTGAGTTTTTCTAGTATTTCTTTTACAGTTTGAGATCTCATGTAACTGTTACAGTAACTATCAGGGTGGCATGGTGGCTCAGTGGTTAGCACTGCTGCCTCACAGCGCCAGGGACCTGGGGTCAATTCCAGCCTTGGGCGACTGTCTGTGTGGAGTTTGCACATTCTCCCTGTGTCTGCGTGGGTTTCCTCCCGCAGTGCAAAGATGTGCAGGTTAGGTGGATTGGCCATGCTAAACTGCCCATAGTGGTCAAGGATGTGGAGATTAGAGGGATGGGTCTGGGTGGGATGCTCTGAGGGTCGGTGTGGACTTGTTGGGCCGAAGGGCCTGTTTCCACACCGTAGGTGTCTATGATCTACTTACCTTTCCCAAACAAAAACAGTTGCTAATAAACAACACAAAAAGAAGGTGACAAAAATGGCCACCATAAACTAGCATATCATTATTTGGCACCATACATAGCCCATTATCAATGCTGTGTTTGGGGAAAATAAAAGTTGTGTTCCCAAAAAGCATGAAAACTAATCTTCAAATGAAGGTGAGCAAGGGACAACGTTACTTCTAATGTCATGAGCGGTTGTTTCCTGCCCATTGATTAAAAGGATTCCAAAAAAGTGATTGACAAAGCGTAGATTGCCACTCCTGAAAAGTGTCTCAATATGCTCAAAAGCAAAGGACAGTGCTTGTCAGGTGGAGGTGCTCAGCAGACAGCTTTCTCCTTCAGATGGAAAATGGAAGAGGAGAGAAGGGCTAAGACCTAAGAAAGAGCACCCTATCACTTTGGCTTCAGATAATACTGCCTTCACAATTTTAATGAGACTGACAAACACCAAGATTCTTTGCCCTCTGGTATCAATGAACCATCCTCAATTGTCTTGGGTTGTATACCTATTGCCTTAACGATAGTATCATATCTAGACTTTCGCTTAAGAAACGAATAAACTATCTGAAAATTCCTTAGGAATAATCAACTGCCTATATGAGATAATCCTGGTCACAAAGCCCCCAAATTCAAACACAACGTACTCCTCAACATCTGATCATCCAGTTATGCCGTCTTCTTCCTAGGTGGTTTGAAAATATTTAGGTCAGTTTTTCCTGGATATATCCTAGAAATTCCTTCACGTCTTAATCATTTTACTCTAAATGACTCATCCAATATCAATTGGGCTAAAGTCCTCCCGATAGCTCTTGTGAGTTTTCTTTACAGATTTTCTCCTCTCCTTCACTACTTGGAGAACCATCGCGTATATCCAATTGCCAGATCAAACTCTTTTATTTCTCAACTCTAAGCAAATAGATTCTGACTTTGTCTTTTCTTTCAAATACTATGTTTTTCCTGATCAGTTACTGCTACTCCATCCCACTTTTTTCTCCTTCTATATTTTTTCTGAATACATTATATTCTTGAACATTTCCACTAAGGGAATGAGAGGTGAGCTTTCAGGAGTGAAATTAGCTACAATTTCATCACACGTTGGATTGTAAAAATTTGGAACATTGGCTCTCCAGATTTAAGCGTCTTCCTCCTGTCCTCATGTTCCCATGTGTCTTAATAACAGGAATATTTGAAAAATTTTCCATTTTTGATAGATGCCAGTGTTGTTACAATTTGGGTAGGGGCACAGTTTTGTCTGCAGCATGAGTCTTCAGTTCTACAGCTGGGAAGCTGTTGGAGCTGATAATGTTTCCTTCTTTGAGTGTTTTTGGCAGTTTGAGGCTCAGACAGGAATTATGTGCATTGCCTGAAGACTGTCATTGTAAAGCAGTAGACATATGAGGTGTTTCTGGGGTTTTTCCAGGTAGAGTTGCAGATGTTTGGGGGTGACTGGCAGAGTTTGGGGGTGAATGGGGAAATGTTTGGGGTATGAGAGTAAGCTAGTTAGTAATACAAAAAATGCAAGAATTGTTTCAGTTATCTGAGGGATAAGAGAGGCAATGTGGGCACTTGATTGCTGGAAATAACACTGGAGAAGTAGTAACAGGGAACAAAGAAATAGCAGAGGAACTGAATAGATATTTGTATCAGTTTTCACAGTGGAAAATACCAGAACTACACTAGAGTTGGGGACAATGGTGAGCGTAGTGGCCACCACTAATGAGAAGTTGTTGTGGAAATTGAAAGGTTTGGAGGTGGATAAATCACCCAGACCAGATGGACTACATCCCAGAGTTCTGAAGAAGATTGTAACGGCATTGGTGGTGATCTCAAATAACTCGAGCTAGGGTGGGTCCCAGAGGACTGGAAAGTGGCTAACGTTACACCCCTGTTTAAGAAAGGAGGGAGTCCATTATTAAGAGTCCATTATTAAAGATGAGATTGCAGAATACTTGGATGTGCACGGTAAAATAGGGCAGAATCAGCACAGCTTCATCAAGGGGAGGTCACACCTGATAAATCTATTAAAATGCTTTGAGGAAGGAATGAGCAAATTGGATAAGGAGACGGGGGGTGAATGGGGTAATGTTTGAGGGTTGGGGTATGTTTAGGAGTAAATTGGAGAGCGTGTGCGAGTGAATAGTGTTTCGCAGTGAACAGGGTAGTGTTTGAGGGACAGCAGTGTTTTGGGGTGAATGAGGGGTATTTGGTGAATGGAGGATTGCTTGGGGGTGAATGTGGGGTTGTTTGAGGGATGGGTGTGTTTGGGTTTGAATGGAGGAAGTATTTGGGGAATGCGAAAGGTGTTTGAGGGTGAATGTGGGGTTGTTTGAGAGGCGTAGGTGATGGAGGGACGGAGGAATGGAGGATTGTTTGAGGGATGAAGGTGTTCAGAGAATGGGTAGCGCTTGCAGATGAATGTCGGAGTGTGGATGGGGCTGGGGGCGAAAGATTCGGGAGGTTGTTCAGAGACATGGGGAGGGGCTTTGGAGAAGTGGTGAACGTGGCGGGTAGGAGTTATTTCAAAGCATCCTAACTCAAACAAACCACTTCGCGACTGCGAGCAAATGACGCTGAAACTCACTTAACTCGGTAAACAGCTGGTTATTCTGGTTAAGGCGGTCACCGGGGTAATGAGCCGTGGGAAGAGGTTCCGGGTTATGACCCGGAAGGCACGTGACCGGATGTGACGGCACTGGGATGGCGGCCGAGCGATTGGGAGAGAAAATTAACAGGTAAAAATACTAATACATCAGAGAGGATGGAAGAGGTAGAAGGGAAGAGGGGATAAGAGGAGCAAGGTGGAGAGAGAGAGATGGACAGACAGGGGGAAGGCGAGAGAGAGAAGATTACGGAGATGGTAAAAATAGGACTGAGTCAGCACGGGGAGGGATGCCTGACAAATCAGTTAGAACTCTTCGAGAAGGTAATGAGCAAGTTAGACTAGGGAGAGCCGGTGGGCGTGATCTATTTGGATTTCCAGAAGGTCTTTGACAAGCTGCTGCACAGGAGGCTGCTAACTAAGGTAAGAGCCAATGGTGTTAGTGGGCATGGTACTAGTATCAATAGAGGATTGGCTGACTGTTAGATGACAGAGTGTGGGGATAAAGGGGGTCTTTTTCAGGAATGATAACCAGGTAACTCATGGAGTTCCGCAGGACCCAGTGTTGGGACCATAACTATTTACATTATACATTAAAGATCCAGACAAAAGAATTGAGGGTGTTGTTGCCAAGTTTGTAGATGACACACAAAGCCAGGTGGAGGGACAGGTAGTGCTGAGAAAGTGGGAGGCTGCAGAGGAATTGGACATGTCAGGCAAGTGGGCAAAGAAGTGGCAGATGGAATTCAATATGTGAAGCTGTGAGCTTGTGCACTTTGGTAGAAAGATCAGAGGTGCAGACTATTTTCTAAATGTGGAGAGGCTTTGAAAATCTGAAGCACAAAAGGATTTGGGAGTCCTAGTTCAGGATTCTCTTAAGGTTAATGTGCAAGTTGAGCTGGCAGTTAGGAAAGCAAATGCATTTAATTTGAGAGGGCTGGAATACAAGATCATGGATGTATTGCTGAGGCTGTATAAGGCTGTGGTCAGATTGCATTTGGAATATTGTGAGCAATTTTGGCCCTGTCTGCAAGGAAGGATGTGCTGGCCTTGGAGGAGGTTTACAAGAATGATCCTGGGATGAAGGGCTTGTCATATAAGGAGCGTTGAGGACTCTGGGTCTGTAGTCAATCGAGTTTTGAAAGATGAGGGAGGATCTGATTGAAACTTTCAGAATATTGAGAAGCCTGGATAGAGGGGACACGAAGAAGGAGATAGCAAGAACTGCAGATGTTGAAGAGCATGGTATCGCAGTGGTTAGCACTGCTTCTTCACAGCACCAGCGACCCAGGTTCAGTTCCGTCCTTGGGCAATTGTCTGTGTGGACTTTGCACATGTAGACGTGAAGATGATGCTTCCACTAGTAGGAGAGACTAGGACACAAAGGCACAGCCTCTAAGTGAAGGGACAACCCTATGAACTAAGATGAAGAATTTTTTCAGCCAGAGGGTGGTGAATCTGTGGAACTCATTGCTGCAGAGGTCTGTGGAGCCAAGTCATTGGGTGTATGTAAGGCAGAGATAAATTGGTTCTTGGTTAGTCAGGGGATCAAGGGTTACAGGGAAAAGGCAGGAGAGTGGGATTGGAAAACATATCACCCATGATCGAATGGCAGAGCAGACTTGATAGTGAAATGGCCCAATTCTGCTCCTATATTTTATGGTCTCATGAAGAGGGAGAAAGATAGAGGGGGGTGGGAGGGAGGTAGAGAGAGACAGAGACACGGTGTGGGGAGGTGGTGAGAGGAGAGTGAGACAGCAATGGAGGAGGGAAGAGAATGGCTCACGGGGAGGTGGAGGGGGAGAGAAATGGGGAGTTGAGGGGAGAGGGTCACAGATGATGGAAGAAGAGAGTTGGGGAAAGTGTAAGGGCTTGGTGATTGAACTGTCAGCTGGATCTCACTGAGTCTGATTACTGTTACTTTAAGATGACCTTTGATTTCCTTCACTAATGTGTTATTGCAATGATTTGCAGCTGAGAGCTGACCAACACCTTCGGCCACAGAATGCAGCAGGTTCATCACTGCAAGCAACTCCTTGACCAGCTCCAACAGCAGCGCCTCGATGGCTTTTTGTGTGATTGTACTGTTGTCATTGGCCAGTTGCAGTTTCGAGCCCACCGAAATGTTTTAGCTGCGTTCAGTGACTATTTCCGATCTGTTTACGGGCTCAGTCTGGATAATAATGTTGTGTTCCTTGATCACAACCATGTCAGCTCTGATGGGTTTCAAAAAATCCTGGATTTTGTATACACTGGAAACATTAATATTGATGGGTGAGAACTTGTCTTTCTGTTAAATTGTTAGCTGTAGGCAGATTTATTCACTCAGTTTCAGACTAACAGTGATGGAATGCAAGTTACTACCTGCCACTTCAGCACTGCACTCTTTAGTAACCAACTGCCCCTTCCCAGACCCATTTCACCCCACTTTCAGGAACAATTTTGCCTCCCTCCAACCCATTCCTTCACCCCAGTCTGACCCAGTTCACTACTATTCCAGTCCCAAGAGTCTAATAGAAAGAGGATCTCACTTCCATGTTTTGTTCACCTGCTTCTTCTAGAAAACAAAGCAAAGCGAAGGTCAGTTACATGACAAAATTTGACATCAGTCTCCAGTTAACATCCAAACAGGTCTTTAAAAGATCAAGGCATATCCAAGTCTGGTGAAGAGAGTGTGGGATGTGGTTTCCCATCTTGGCTGTGGGGTGATTATTCCTGGAGATCTGGAGAAATTGTTGGAATGTTGAACCTGAAGATTTTCAATTGGTTAAATGAGCCAGGACATTCCAGACTTAATTGTTGGTCTGCTATTTCAACTAATAGCTCCCTGAATGATGTTTGGTCTTCATACCCACATGAAGACAGCTGGTGAGTGTTCATTCATCAGTTTAGAAACAGGAGATCATTTCTCTGCTTGAGCCTATACTTCATGTTTGGCTGATCTGTGACCTGACTCCATGCACCGGTATTTGTTGCATCCTTAATATCTTGCCTTAAAATTTTAAATGAGATTGACAAGCTTAGCAATTGATCTAAGCATCAGTTGCTGTTTATGTAAAAGAGCTCAACTATCACTGCTGTGTCTCCTCTCATGCAGCCAGTTGCTTAATTAGATCAGTAATTTGCCCTCAATTCCATTAACTTCAGCTTTAGCTGACAGACTCTGACGAAGATATCTTCTAGAAGTCCATTTAAGTAACTTCGGTAGACATTTCCCTATCTAATATGTTAGCCAGCGTTTTATAAACATTCAGTCATATTCTCGGGTAACATCTACTGTTTACATAGCCGCACTGGCCATTCTTCATAGGAGCAGAAGTAATCATTCGGTCCACCGAGACTGCTCCAACATTCGTGAGACTATGGCTAATCTGATGACCGTTAACTCTACTTTTCTGCCTTACCCCCATAACTGTATGTCTGCCTGAGTGCTCAGGTTTCCTCCCACTGTCCAGAGATGTGCAGGGTTACAGGGATAGGGTGGGGGGGTGTTCTTCAGAGGGTCAGTGTGGACTCGATGGGCCAAATGGCCTGCTTCCCTCCTGTAGGGATTCTATGCTAACCCTTGATTTCCTTAATGGTTAAAGCTTGTGTATCTCAGCCTCTACAGTAAAGAATTTCACAGATTCACTACTTTCTGAGAGAAAAAAAAATCTTTATCAATGAGTTATGTGGGTGACCCTGACTGTGAGGTTACATCCTTTGGTCGTAGACTTTTGCACAAGGGGAAACAACCTCACAACATCTAGCCTGTCAAACCCCCTAACAATGTTGTATGTTTCAACAAGATCTGTTCTCATTCATCTAAATAAACACCAAATAAGTACAAATCCAACTTGCTCATCCTCTCATAAGAAAATGCTTTCATACCTAGGATCAAGCTAGTAAACCTTTGGACTGCCTCCACTGCCAATATATCTTGCTTTAGGTACGGGACCAAAACTGTTCTCTCTATTGCAGCTGTGGTCTGATTATTGCCTTGTATAATTTTAACAAAACCTGTCTCCCCATTTTTATATTCCATATCCATTGAAATACAAGCCAACATTGTATTGGCTTTTCCTATTACTAGCTAAACTTGGACATTAGCTTTTTATGATTCATGCACCCAATTCACTCTTTTGTGTAATAATAAGAACTGCAGATGCTCGAGTCGATTTAACAGTGTGGAGCTGGAGGAACACAGCAGGCCAGGCAGCATCAGAGGAGCAGGAAAGTTGACGTTTCGGCTCAGGACCCTTAAAAATGTATAAGTCTTTTTGTGTTGTAGTTTCTGTAGTCTTTCCCCATTTAATTATATTCAGCTCTTTATTTTTCTTGTCAAAGTGCATAACCTCGCATTTTCCCATTTTGTGTTCCATCTGCCAAATTTTTGCCCACCCACTTAACTTGCCTATGTTCCTCTGACTCTTTGTGTTACTCTTACATTTTGCCTTACCTAATTTTGCCCCATCTGCAAACTTGGCGATAGTACATTACTTCCCTCATCCTAGTTAGTAATATTAATGGCACTGGTTCAGCTGAGCATTTTCAGATGTTAGTTATGGACTTCAGCAGTTTTGCAACAATAGATGTTGGGCCAATGAAATACAGGTCCCTGGATTCCCTCTATCACCTTTAATAAAAAGCAGAGTGAAATGGACAATTTTCCATTTGAGGGAAATTTTGAAGTTTATAGAGTATTTGCAATCTTCTCACTATTTTTGTTAAAAACCAAAAGTAGGAAGTCATCTAGTCCAGAATTTGTCATTCGTTTGTTCTGTTATTTTCTTTATAACTGCTATTTTGGTTTCATGAATTTTGGTCAATCCTTAAGCCTAATTCAACATTAGCCCTCTTAGAATATCAAGCAAGCTGATCTTTTCCTCTGCTGTAAATACTGATGTACCATTTATTTATTTGCATTGATGTTGAGTTATAAAGGCATTGCCACTGACCACAACCTTATCCTAATATTAGCTGAAACATTTGTGTGTTGATTTTGGTATGTATTGAGCGTTATATATGGAATCCATCAATTTCCCAGAAAGTGCCTAGTATCATTTTTTTGATGATCCCATATGCTGCATTCAACCGTCTGAATGTGCTCTGTGTCTGGTATGATTGCTGGAAATTTTCCATGGGATTTACTTTCAGCAGGGTTAAAATTTGTATTTGTGCCAAGGCCATCATTTTGAAAGGCAGTTTAGATGGAATTCGTTTAATGGTTTTTGCCTTGTTACTGCAAATTGAAACACTTTTTGCAAGAACAGGATATTATCTGTTCTCACTGTTCTTTGATATTTCTGGTTTCCGTCTATTGCTTTTTGTCAAGCCAGTTGGAAAGGCTAAAACCACTTAACAACAGCAGTGACTGAATTGGATGTTCTAGATTAAAGATTTTCCTGAGTAGACAATGTCAGGCCCCCTGTATTTGGGTGCATGAGATAGTCATTGTAACTATTGCTGTCATAACCTGATCTGTTATGTCCACAGATGTAATGTTGCTGCAATAGAGGCTGCTGCTGGTTACCTGCAGATGGAAGATGTGGTGAAAATATGTAAAGCAAAAATGGAATCACCTGTAATTAATTTGAACACTGTCCCGAAAGCAGCATCTGAAATACAGGGGAACACAGAGCTGAGTAGCTGCTTCACCACTTCAGAGACAGAGAACGACATTGTTCAGGAAGGACCTGGAAGAATGGTCACCTGTGAAGAAAAGTTGCTTAATACTCCAGATGTTGGCCTTCATCTCAAATCGGAAAAACTGCAAACGCAGCCAGCAAACATAAACGTCGTGTCAAGAACCAGAGGTCAGAAACCAAAGGCTGACCACAACTCTATGCTGCCAGTGAGAGGTATCAGTCCCAACAACGTGCTCAAGTGTACTAAGATTAAACGAAAGAGTGGCTGCACTGTGAGAAGGATGGAGAGGAGAATATGCAGTGAGAGTACAGCACAGTTAGACACAGTCAGCACTGACCTCCAGCCTAACAAAGACTCTCAGTCAGCTTTATTCAATAACTATAAAACTTCTTTGGCTGAGAACAAGATTGTTCAGAAAACAAATGGGAAACAGAGACGGAGATGCTCTCAGCAGCAAGAATCTGTAGCAGAACGGTGCAAATCAAAGCTGATAACTGGAGGAAGTGGTGTAAGACTGGTGGAGCCAGGAAATACTGACATGAAGCAGCTGAAGATGAAGCCAATTTGTAACATTTGTGGCAAAGTATTCTCAGAGGCTAGCAGCCTGCGCCGACACATGAGAATTCACAAAGGACTGAAACCTTATGTCTGCCAGCTTTGTGCAAAGGCTTTCACACAGTGTAACCAGCTAAAAACACACATCAGGACCCACACAGGTATCTGCAAATACAGCAACCGAATGAGACTAATCCTAATTTATTGTCCATGTTATCACTGGGATTATGGTGAAAGTGTAATGGTGGATGGTGAAAGATGTTATACTGTCTAAATTTTGAACAGAGGAGCAGCCACCTGAATAGGGATAATTGCATTACTCTCACTATATAATGGTGGGATCCAGTACATGCCTGTCACTGTATGATAGGTACAGTACTGTTTGGGTCAGGCCTGTCACTGCAATAATACTTAGGTACCTTACTAGTGGGGGAAGTGCTGTTGTCATAATACTGGAATACAGCATCAGTGGGGACAGGTCTGTCAGTTTATAACTACACTACAGTACAGTATTGGTGGGGACAGGTCTGTCACTGTGTTACACTGGGGTACAGTACTGATCAGGTGTGCCTCGAATGCAGAATGATGTCAAAAAGATAATGTTAAGCACTCTCTCTGCCTGAATGTACACAGCATTTGTGGCAAGCTAAATGATTTAAATGCAAAAATAGAGGTAAATTGTTATGACACAATTGCCATTACATAACCATGACTGGTGACCAGAACTGGTAACTGAATATTCCAGGGCATTCCACATTTAGGAAGGACAGACAAGACTGGAAAGCAGGTAGAGTTGCACGGGATGATAAGGGATGGCATCAGTGCATTAGTAATAGGATCTCACATTAGAAAAACAATGAATGCAATTTTTTAGATAGAGCTAAGAAACAGTGAGGGGCAGCAGATATTGGAGTTATTTATTGGCTACCAAACATAGCGTTAATTTGGGGTGTGATATAAATCAGGAGGTGAGAGAGAAGCTTGTAGCATGACCTTAGGGAAGACTTCAATCTGATATAGATTGGGTAAACCATATGAGCTGTAAAGGATGAAGTTATGAACTGACTTAAGGATGGCTTTCTAAAGCAGCATGTTGAGCCAACTGGAGAACTGGCTATTTTAGATCTGGTATTAGGTAATGAGAAATAAGTACTGTACTGAGAAGTTAAATAAGAACAAAGAACAAAGAAAATTACAGTACAGGAACAGGCCCTTCAGCCCTCCAAGCCTGCACCAACATGCTGCCCATCACCACTAAAACCCCCTACCTTCCGGGGACCGTATCCCTCTATTCCCATCCTATTCATATATTTGTCAAGACGCCCTTTAAAAGTCCGTATAGTATCTCCTTCCACTACCTCTCCTGGCAGCGAGTTCCAGGCACCCACCACCCTCTGTGTTTAAAAAAAACTTGCCTTGTACATCACCTTTAAACCTTGCCCCTCGCACTTTAAACCCATGGCCCCTAGTAACTGACTCTTCCACCCTGGGAAAAAGCTTCTGATTGTCCAGTCTATCCATGCCCTTCATAATCTTGTAGAACTCTATCAGGTCCCCCCTCAACTTCCGTCGTTCCAGTGAGAACCACCCAAGTTTCTCCAACCTCTCCTCATAGCAAATGCCCTCCATACTAGGCAACATCCTGGTAAATCTTTTCTGTACCCTCTCCAAAGCCACCACACCTTTCTGGTAGTGTGGCGACCAGAATTGAACACAATATTCCAAATGCGGCCTAACAAGGTTCTATAAAGCTGCAACCTTACCTGCCAATTTTTAAACTCAATGCTCTGGCCGATGAAGGCAAGCATGCCATATGTCTTGTTGACTATCTTTTCCACCTGCGTTGCCACTTTCAGTGACCTATGTACCTGTACACCCAGATCCCTCTGCCTATCAGTACTCTTAAGCGTTCTGCCATTTATGTCTATTTTCCATCTGGATTAGACCTTCCAAAATGCATTACCTCACATTTTTCCAGATTAACCTCCATCTGCCATCTCATTAAACAAAGGAACAATATTGGCTATTCTCCACTCCTCTGGGACCTCCCCTGAGGCCAGTGAGGATACAAAGAGTTCCCTCAAGGCCCCAGCAATTTCCTCCCTTACCTCTCTCAGTATTCTGGGGTATATCCCATCAGGCCCTGGGGACTTGCTACCTTAATGTTTTCAAGACCCCCAATACCTCCTCCCTTTTGATCTCAACATGACCCAAACTATCTACACACCCTTCCCCAGACTCATCATCCACCAAGTCCTCCTCTATGATGAATACTGACGCAAAGTACTCATTTAATACCTTGCCCATTTCCTCTGGCTCCACACATAAATTCCCTTCCCTGTCCTTGAGTGGGCCAACCCTCTGCCTGGCTACCCTCTTACTCTTTAAATATGTGTAAAAAGCCTTGGGATTTTCCTTAATCCTGTTGGCCAATGACTTTTCATGACTCCGTCTAGCCATCCTGACTCACTGCTTAAGTTTCTTTCAACTTTCCTTGTATTCCACCCTTGCTTCATGTATTCCCAGCCTCCTAGCCTTGATAAATGCTTCCTTTTTATTTTTGATTAGGCTCACAATATCTCTCATTATCCAAGGTTCCCTAAACTTGCCATACTTATCCTTCATCCTTAAAGGAGTGTGTGAGTTCTGAGCAACTTACACTTGAAAGCCTCCCACATACCATATGTTGATTTGCCCTCAAACATCTGCCTCCAATCTACATTCTTCTATATTAATGGTACTGGAAGTTGATAAATCTTCATCCCAGAGTGGTGAAGGAGGTGGCCATAGAGAATGTTGGTGCATTGGTAATCACCGAACAAAATTCGATAGATGTGAGGATGATTCCTGCAGATTGTAAGTAAGCAGATGTCATCACGCTATTTGAGAAGGGAGTGATAGAGAAAACAGGAAACTACGAACCTCTTAGCTATACGTTAGTAGCAGAGAACATGTTAGAATCTTTTATTAAGGATGTGATGATTGACTTTCAATGTCCCAGACATGAACATCACCATTCCTATATATGTCCTACCCCAGTGGCAGACAGACCCAGCAAAGGTGGTAGCATAGTGGTATACAATTGGGAGGGATTTGCCTGGCAGTCCTCAACATTGACTCAGGACCCCACGAAGTGGAATGGCATCGAGTGAAACGTATGCAAGGGAACCTACTGGTTACCGCATGCCGTCCCTGCCGAAAAGAAGTTAATGAATCACTACTGCTGTATGTTGAATGTCACTTAACGGAAACACTGAGGGTGCGCAAGGTTCTCTTGGTGGGAATTTCAGTGCCCCCTACCAGGAATGGCTGGCTGGGCAGCAATGCTACCGATCAGGCTGGTTGAATCTTAAAGGATATTACAACTAAGCTGGGCCTGCAGCAAATAGTGAAGGAACTAACGAAAGAGAAACATACTCAACCTCATCTTCACTAATCTGCCTGCTGCAGATGCATTTGTCCATGATAGTATCAGTAAGAGTGATTATTGTGCAGTCCTTAAGAAGGTGAAGTCCCTCCTTCACATTGAAAATATTTTACTTTGTGTTGTGTGGCATTATCACTGTGTTAAATCGGACGGATTTTGAACCAGACGGCCATCCAGAGGGTGCTATGGGATGGCGGCGGCAGTGGCAGCAGCAGCAGACTTGTACTCCAATATAATCTACAACCTCATGGTCCAGCTTATTCCCTGCTCTGCCATTACCATTAAGCCAGGGGATCAACCGTGGCTCAGTGAAGAGTGCAGGAGGGCATGCCAGGAGCAGCACCAGGCATAACCTAAGAAAGAGGTGTCAACCTGGTGAAGCTACAAAACAAGACAACCTGCAAGCCAAACAGCATAAGCAGCAAGTGGTAGACAGCTAAACGATTCCACAGTCAGTGGATGGATCAAATCTAAGCTCTGCAGTCCTGCCACATCCAGTCATCGGTTGTGCTGGACAATTGAGTCAGTGAAGTGGAAGCTCCAGAAACATCCAAATCCTCGATATTGGAGGAGCCCAGCACATCAATGCAGCCAATAAAGCTGAAGCATTTACAACAATCTTCAGCCAGAAGAGCCAAGTGAATGATCCATCTCGACCTCCTCCAGAGGTCCTCACCATATGGGGTGCCAGTCTTCAGTCAATCTTTCCTCTGATTAGAGATCTGGCACAATGGAAGATGGCTGTGGCTGTTTGAGGTCAGTCATCTCGGCTCCAGGATAACTCTAGGAGTTCTTAGGGCAGTATCCCATATCCAGCTATATCTAGCTGCTTCATCAATGACCGTCCTTCCGTCATAAGGCCAGAAGCGGAGATGCTTGCTGACTAGTGCACAATGTTCAGCACCATTGGTCACTTCTCAGATTCTGAAGTAGTCCAAGTCCAAATACAGCAACACCTGGATAATATACAAGTCTGGTTGACAGGCTGCAAGTAACATTCGTTCTTCACAAATGCTAGGCAATGACTACCCCCAACAAGAGGGGATCTAACCACTGTCCCTTGACATTCAGTGGGTGTTACCATAACTTCATCTCCCATTATCAACATCCTGGAGGTTACCATTGACCCAAAAATTGAACTGAACTGGACCAGTCACATAAAAACAATGCCAACAAAAGTAGGTCAGAGGCTCAGAATCTTTCAGTGAGTAACTTGCTCCTGATTCCCCAAAGCTTGACTACCATCAACAAGGTACAAGTCAGGAGTATGATGGAATACTCTCCACTGAGCTCAGCTCCAGAAACATGCTAGAAGCGTCACAATATCCAGGACAAAACAGCCCACTTAACATATAGAACATAGAATAGTACAGCAGTACACGCCCTTCGGCCCATGATGATCCTAAGGTCTATCTAACCTACACCCCTACCTTATACTGTCATCCATATGCCGATCTAATAGCTGCTTAAATGCCCCTAATGAGGCTGACTAAACTACCCTCTCCGGCAATGCATTCCATGCCCCGACCACTCTCTGAGTAAAGAACCTACCTCTGACGTCTTCCCTGTATCTACCTCCACTCACTTTAAAACTATGCCCCCTCGTAATCGCTACCTCCACCCCAGGAAAAAGACTCTGACTGTCTACTTTGTCTATACCTGTGATCATTTTGTACACCTCTATCAAGTCACCTCTCATCCTTCATCGTTCTAAAGAGAAAAGCCCTAGCTCTCTCAACCTTTCTTCATAAGACCTTCCCTCCATTCCAGGCAACATCCTGGTAAATCTCCTCTGCACCTTTTCCAACGCTTCCACATCTTTCCTGTAATGAGGCGACCAGAACTGGACACAATACTCCAGATGTGGCCGAACCAGGCTTTTGTATAGCTGGAGCATAACTTCACGGCTCTTGAACTCAATCCCTCTATTAATGAAAGCTAACACACCATACGCCTTTTTAACAACTCTATCCACCTGGGTGGCAGCTTTCAGGGAACTGTGGACATGAACCCTAAGATCCCTCTGCTCCTCTATGCTGCCAAGAATCTTTCCGTTAACCCTGTATTCTGCTTTCAAGTTTTTCTTTCCAAAATGAATCACCTTCCGAAATGAACCACTTGGCACCACATCCGCAACCATTCACTCCCTCCATCACTGTGGAGCAGATGTGTATACCATCTACAAGATGCACTGCAGAAATTCACCAAGGCTCCTTAAACATCAGCTTCCACAACCATGACCGCTAACATGTCGAAGGTCAAGGGCAACAGATACATGGGAACACCACCTATTCCCCTTCAAACCAATCACAATCCTGGCTTGGGAATATATCGCTGTTCCTTTTGTGACACTGGATCAAACTTGTGGCACTCCCTCCCTAACAGCATTGTAGGTGTACTTATATCAAAGGGACTACAGCAGTTTTAAAAAGGCAGCTCACCACACCTTCTCAAGTTTTAGCCAGCAGTGCCAACATTCCCATGACTGGATTTTTAAAAAAAGGACAAAGGACATCACTGTAGGAATTCTTTCGGGTAAGTCACCAAGACTCCTCTGACAGCACTTTTTAGACCCATGATATCTACCATCTAGAAGGTTGACAAGCGATGTGTGTGAACAGCACCAACCTGAAGTTTCTGTTCTGAAAAGGTGTGAAAAATTTATAGAGGCTGCAGAAAAGATTTGAGAATAGTTCTGGGGCACAGACCTTCAATTAATGGATAGATTTGAGAAGTTGGAACTGTTCTTTCAGAAGGGAAGGCTGAGAGGAGGTCTGCACAAAGTAGATAGGGAGTAACCTCACGTTGGTAGTATGCTTGAGGTTGAGGAGACACAGATTTAAGCAACTAACTCAAGAGGTAATGGCAACATGAGAAAATTTGTTTTCCGCAGTGTGTAGTTTTGAATCTGGAATGCACTGTCTGAGCGTGTGTTACAGAAAGGTTCAGTTGAGGCAGTTAAGCAGAATTTGAATTATTGTTTTGAAAAGGAAGAGTATGCAGAGAAATCACAGAATGTTACTTGATAAATCACTACTTCAGACAGCCAGCACAGATGCAGGGCTGAATGGCCTCCTCCTCCTCCTGTGCTATAACCATTTTCTGATTCTCTGATTCCTTTGCAAACTTTTAATTCTTTTAAGTGTGGTCACTGGAACTGCATACACTAACTGTGTTCTACCCTATACAAAACGTTATAAAGGTTCAGCTTAACTCTACAAATTCACTGAATTGTTTTAGGAGAAATTTTTTTGGGAGATTATGGTAAGCCCTTTTGCTATCTCTACCCCCAGTTCCTTTAATCTGGGGTGCAAGATATCTGGACCAAGTAACTTATCTGCTATAGGCATGACTGATCTCTCTACTAAGTTGTCCCTATTTGCCTGTTAGGGTACAAACTATCTTACATGTACCATTTTTGTTCATGATGTTATTTTCTCAGCATCCTCTTAGCAAACACGGGTTAAAAGTACTCATTTAGTATTCCAGCATTGCCGTGTATCTCAGAGCATATGTTATCTTGTTTATCTGGAAGATAATCCACTCCATGTCTTACCACCCACTTGCTATTCCTGGGTTCATTTTTATGTTGGCTGCTGTTCCAATCTCATATTCTGTCTTTGCCAGTCTCTCAATTAGTTGATGGAAACCAAAAGGAAAGTATTTGGCCTCCTACTCGCTTGAAAATTCAGCACCATGCATCAGGCATTTTTTTTTTGTTGTTGTTGTTATTGTCATTGCTGTTTCTTCATATTCTCTATCTCCCTCATCATATGAGCAGTTCTAGTTTTGGGTTCCCTGCCTTTCACTCCTGTCAGTTGTACTTAGCTTGTAACTGAAACGTCTCTTCTTTAAATGCTATCTATTGTTTAATTACAGTTTTTCCTATCAGTTTCTGGTCTGCCTGTCTTTCAGTGAATTCCGTTGATATCCTCATGAGGAAGAAATTAATTACAATAAGATTGAAATGGGTTGTCATATTGTGGATCAAGAGCACAATATTTTCATAAAAATAATTTTCCAATCATGAATCAAATATATAAAGCTGAAAGATAAATCTGAAGGTTGTTGGAAGCAGAAGAGAATTTCAAAGATCCACAACCCTCTGAGTGAAGGAATTTTTCCTTACCCCGGTCCTAAATGGCTTACCTTTCATCCTGAGATTATGTCCCCAGCTTTTGATTTACCACTAGGGAAATGCCTTCTCTGTGTCCACCCTATGGCACCCTGTAAGAATGTTGTAAGTTTCAATGTGGTCATCCCTCATTCTTTAAAACTCTGGAGAATGCAGAACCAGTCTCCTAATTCTGTCCTCAGAAGACACACCTGCCATTCCTAGGCATCAATCTGGCGTACCTCCTCTATGGCAAGAATGTGCTTGTTTCGATAAGGGGACAGGAGCTATGCACAGTACTCCAGGTGCAATGTTGCCAAAGCTTTATACAACTGTAGTGAGACATTCTTGCTCCTGCAGTCAAATTCCCTTATGATGAATGCCAACATACTGTTTGCCTTGCTAATTGTTATGACACACCTCCAGCACAGTGGGACTTGTTGAAACTTCCTTGTAGATATTTTTAATCAACCTGTTCAGATATATTATGACCCAGGTGGAACATAAGGGACTTGAACCCATGCCTTTTGACTCAGAAGTAGGAACACTACCACTGCCACCCAAGACTCTCCCCTGAAGGCTCCTTGTATCCTCCTGTCAACTTGCATTCCCACTCAGATTGATGCTATCTGCAAATTTTAAAATGTTACAATTGCTTCCCACTTCTGTATCATTTGTATAGATAGTGAACAGTTGTGCCCTAGCATTGACTCTTATGGTATCCCACTGCTAAGAGCCTGCTGTCCTGAGAATGATCCATTTACTCCTCTGACTGTTAAACAGTTCTCAGTTCATAGTATATTTTGCCAACCCATGTGTTCGGATTTGTATTTGATGGGACCTTAACAAAAAGCTTCTGAAAATCAAAATGCACCACATCCATTTGTTCTGTTGTTAATGTTACATAATCCTCAAAATACACGCAAGTTTATCAAGCATATTTTTGCTTTCATAAATCCATGTTGCCTCTGCCCAACTTTACTGTTCTTTCCTTAATATCCAGTTATTAAATCCTTTATAATAGACTCTAACATTTTCCCTACTATTGGAGCCATGCTAACAGGTATGTAGATCTCCATTCTTCCTCCCTTCTTAAACAGTGGGTTTACATTTGCTGCTTTCACATCTGCTACCTTTCCAGAATCTATAGAATTTTGAAAGATAACTTCAAATACATCCACTATCTATTAGTCCATCTCCTTTAATCTATTAAACATCAGCCAACACCACCTGATAACTGATCTGTCCCTCACCATTTATCCTCTTTAGCCATGCCCATTAAATTATTGCAGCCCTGCCCTCTGAAATTGTCTGTTGAGTTTCCACAGCCATATACCTTACATCCTGGCTTTCAAAACCTTCAGCTTAAGCTTTGCCTTCAATTCCCCAACTTTAGCCACTGTATTTTTCCATGCTGTGTATGTTCACTGCATCCTTTCATTCTAAAGTGCTGGAGCAACCAAAATCTCTTGGATAAAGACAGATCCTCTCTTTTTCTAATTTCAGTTAGACATTCTGAGTTACAGTTGCACTTTCAGTCTTTTGCTGCAAGCTGATGTACTGCTGTAACCTGTTGCAGGTGAGAAGCCCTATCAGTGTGACATGTGCGATAAAAGCTTTGCCCAGAAATGTCAGCTAGTCTTCCACAATCGCATGCACCATGGTGAGGAGAAGCCATATGCTTGTGACGTCTGCAGCCTTCAGTTTGCAACTTCCAGTAACCTGAAAATTCATGCCAGGTAACGTACAAACCACACATTGTGTCAAGTCCGTCCTTGAGCACATTCCATCACTGTCCTCCATTGAGTAAGATTTGCTATTTTACAACCAGTAAGCTGTTTCTGTTCACCTGAACAACTTACTTTCCTTTATTAAAGTATGTCTGAGATTTTTGCTTGTTTCATTCATTTATTTGTAGACATCACTGGCTAGACCAGAATTTTGTGTCCATTCCATTTTTTTTAAATTCAAAAATAGGATGTGGTTACCACTGGCTAGACCACAATTTGTTGTCCATCACCAATTTTTTAAAAAGTTCATACATGGGATGCAGGTATCACTGGCCAGGCCAGCGTTTATTGCTCATCTCTAATTACCCTGAAGAAATTGGTGGTGAGTTTCCTTCTTGAATCTCTGCAGTCCACGTTGTGTAGTACATTACCCAACAACAAAAGAATATCAAATATAGTTCTATATCAGGGTGGTGTGTAGTTTGAAGGGAATTTAGAGGTGCTGGTGTTAGCATGCATCTGCTGTCCTTGTCCTTCTCGGAAGGTACTGTTGAAGCATCTTTAGTGAGATACTATGGTGACCGTGTAGATGGTGCACACTGCTACCACTGTGCAACACTGCTGAAGAGACAGTATGTTGTAGGTGGTACATGGGGTGCCAATCAAGACTTGGTGAATTGCTGCAGGGATAAGCTGCCTTTCTACTTATTATTGTTATTATTATTATTACTGATTTGAATCACATCATCTAGCTTTCCATCCTCTCTCCTCAACACAAAATAAATCCACTTATTCAATTGCAATTGGTAGCTGACTGGCAATGATCTCTTACTGACCTTTTACATAAAATCAACTTCCTGCAATTAGATCATCTTAAGGGGCCAGCTAAAAATTCCCAAATGTTCATCTCCTTTAAATTGTTGTTGGGTATTTTTGATTATTATTATTTAGATTATTAAACTTTAAATCCACAAGAGAAAGAGTGAGTTAAGAGTAGAAGATCTGCTGTTTGAGAGAAGTCTCTTATTCCCACAACATGATATTCCTATGTAACTTTGTGTATTCACGTAGATATGCTGTAAACCTAATTTAGGCCTTATTATATTTCATCTTCCTCTGACACTACCTAATAGTTCACTATTTCTTATTCTAATGCGCTTTGTTTCCCATAATCCCTTGTGCGTATTGTTTCCCACAATCCTTTGTGCATATTGTTTCCTCTTTCAAATGCGACATCTTGGTTCCCAACCCTGCTAAGTTAGTTTAAATCCTTCCAAAGGTAGGAGGAAACATGCCCATGAGGACAGAGTTTATACTTCTGTTTAAATGTAGTCTGTTCATGTGTATATATTAGTCCCAAATCTTTTAGACTATGTACTAAAGAATTTTATTTTGCATCATTTCTCCAACAACCCATTCATCTGCTTTATCTTCCTATTTGTGTATGTGCTAGTGCTTTAGTTCCTAAAATCTGCCCTTATAAAATTATTTTTGTTTGAGTGTTGCTCACATGTATTTGTTGCCCATTCCAAAGCAGCTTTGAGAAGTTTGTGTGTTCTTGAGACATTGTAATCCTTATGGTGTAGGTACATTCACAGTGCTGTTAGAGAGCAAACTCCAGGATAATGACGCAGTGATAGAGAAATGACCATAGTTTGTTTTTGTGATATTTGAGGAATAGTTATTGACCAGGGCACTGGAAAGAACTTCTCTGATCCTGTTCAGAATGATTTCTTTAATTGTCGGGTGTGGGTGTCTTTGGACAAGCCACCAGTTATTGCCTATCCCTAGTTGTCCTGAAGAAGGTGGTGGTGAGCTGTCTTCTTGAACCTTTGCTCACCCATGTTTTTGGCAAGGGAGTTGTAGAATTTTGACCCAGCAACATTGAACGAATGACAATAAATATTCAAGCCAGGATGGCGTGACTTGGAGGAGAGCTTTGCAGAGGTGATTTTCCCATGAATCTGCTTCCCTTTCTTTACCCTCTATACGGAAGTGGTTGTGTGTTTGAAAAGTACGGTTGGAGGAGCCTTGCTGAGTTATTACATTGTATTTTGTAGTGGTGCACACTGCTGAAACTGAATATCGGTGACGGAGTGAGTCGATATTTGTGAATGTGGTGCCAATCAAATGAGCTGCTTTGTCCTGAAGCAGCTTTTTATGTGTTGTTGGAGCTGCACTCATCCAAGCAAGCATGCAGTATTCCATCACACTCTGTACTTAGCCTTGTAAATGGTGGACGGGCTTTTGGGAGTCAGGAGGTGAGTTACTCATAGAATTCCTAGCATCTGATCTCTTGTAGGTCCAGTTCAGTTTCTGATTTGTTCAATTTCTGTAATTGAATTCTGTAATGCTGTGCAATCTTCTTACATCCAGTTGAACAGGCTTGTAGAGCCGAAGTTTAATGTCTCACTTGAGGTAGTACCTCCTGCACAGTGCAGTGCATCGTCTGCACAAGAGCATGAGCCTTCTCTTAAGTCTAGGAGTCTTGAGTTGGGGAGTCTAGAACTAGGGGACACAGACTCAGGATACAGGTTAGACCATTTCGGACTGAGGTGAGGAGCAATTTCTTCACTCAAAGGGTAGTGAAGTTGTAGAATTCTCTATCACAGAAAGCTCTGGAGATCAAGTCAATGAATATATTCAAAAGAGAGATAAATGTTAAGGTTTTAAAGGCATCAAGGGGATGGGGACAAAGTGCTAATATGGCTTTGAGAGAGAAGATCAGCCATGATTATGTTGAATGGCAGAACAGGGCTGAAGGGCCAAATAGCCTTCAGCATTTAATTTCTATGATGACCTACTGCAGTTCCTGTGTGAGAGATGTGGCCTCACCAATACCTGTATAACTGAAGCATAATGTGTTCAATTCTTGTATCAAAGGGTTGCGCCCGTTACCCTTCTTGGTTGCATGCTGTACCTACATACTAACTTTTCAAGCACCTTAACGTCTATAACTCTTGCTACCCAAGAGTTCTGCAGTCATTTTTGTTTAATAAAACTCTGCTTTTCGTTCTTCCTGCTAAAGAAAGCAACTCCCATGGTTTCCCAAATATACTCCAAACAGGTGATCAACTAAACTATGGTGCAGAATTAGGATGAGATGCACAACTCAGCAGTATTGTTAAACCCTGTTGATCAAGAGCTCAAGGTATAATGGGGTGACTTTCTCTCAGTTTCTTCAGTTTGCCCTCTGCGTTAAAGAATTCCGCAGATTCACTACTGTCTTGAGAGAAGTAATTACTTGTCATCCTCACCACTTACCTTCCCACCCAGCTGCAGAACAATGGAAGACATTCAGTTTGGGTAGCAGGTCAGTAAAACATATATTCACTATTGAATTAACAATTCAGCTTTCAGAGGTTGAGGAGATCAGAGATATTGATTCCTGGAGCTTTCTGTGATTCTCATGAAATATTTTCTTCAGTTGCTTTGGTTTTCTTTAAGGATTGTACTGTTACTCAGAGGGATAGATAGGCTTGCAAGGAAGCAGTGCTCACCACAATTGAACAACTGTCGCATCAACAGCAAAACAGGAAGCAATCTGCAGATTGTGACTTAGCAAATTTCAGCTCCAGACCCCTTCCAAATCTCAGTTTGTCTGTCTGGAAACTAAAGTCATTCAACAGTTTTTTATTTTTCTTTTAAGTGTTTCTCACAAAATCTTTTAGCTTTTTTGTAAACAAGCAGTCCCAAGTTTTCTGATATGTTAGACTGTTAGACCATTAGACACAGGAGCAGAATTTGCTTGTAATTAAATGATATTATGGCTCATCTGTTAATGATGCTGGAAAATGGCGACTTTGTACACTTTTTACTGTATTCCTATATCCCTGTACTTGAGTACACATGACAATAAAATCTAATTCTAATTCTAATCCTCACCGCTACTTCCCTGCCTTATCCCTTGATTGTCTTACTGATTAAAAGTGTACCTATTTCAGCCTTCAATATATTTGAATATAATGAATTTAACCATCCAGTCTGTACATCTCTCTGTGTTGAAGAATTCCACAGATTCACTACCCTTTCGGAGAAGAAATTACTCGTCATCCTCACCACTTCCCTTCCAATCCATTTCTGTGTCATCTGCAAATTTGGATATAATACATTCACTTTCTTCAGCCATGGCATTAATATACATTTTAAATGGTTGTGGCCCCAGCAGCGATCCCTGGGGCATTCCTCTACAGCTTGCTACCCTGAAAATGCCTGCCTTATTCCAACTCTGTCTTCTTTTAGTTTGCCAATTCTATGAATATACTACTTCCAACACCAAGGGCAGTTATTAAGTAGCCTAATGTATGGTATTTAGTGAATGCTTTTTGGAATTCCAAATAAATGACATCCACTGCTTTCCTTTTATCTATCCAGCTCATTACCTCAAAGAATTGTAATAAATTTGTTAGGCATGATTTCCCCTGCGTGAAGCTATACTGACTCTACTTAATCATATTTTGTATTTCTTAAAGCTGTACTATTGTATCCATTATAATAGGCTCTAGCATTTTCTTAATCTGATTTGGCCTACATTTTTTTTCCTTCTATTTTAAACAATGGTGTTACATTGGCAGTTTTCCAGTTCTCTGGCAATCTCAGGATTCTTAAAAGATTGCTACCACTGGATCCACTGGCACTATCTTCTAGCAACTTTATTTCCCCATTTCCATTCTCTGAGGGGCCTGTATTAACTTTGGTGTCTCTCTCTTTATATTTAAAAGAAGCTCTTGCTGTCTGTCTTGATATTACTTGCAAGTTTACCTTGCCTTAAAGTGTATCTTTTTTTTTTGGTCATCTTCTGTTGATTTCTAAAGCATTCCCAATTCTCTAGCATACCACTAATCTTTGCCACATTGTATGTTTTTTCTTTCAATTTGATGCCAACCTTAACTTCCCTGGTTAACAATGGTTGACTTACCCAGTGCCTCAAATCTTTCTTTCTCAATGCGACACACCTTTGTTGTGAGCCATGAACCATTTTCATAAACATCTGTATTATTCCTCAAAAGTCTTTGCTGCTTAGCTCCTTTCCCTGTCCACTCCAGCTAGGTCTACCCTCATTCATTTGTAATTACCCTGTTTGCATTTAGACAATTGTCGCAATCCAAGCTCCTCCCTTTCAACTGAATGCTAAATTCTGCCAAGTTATGGTCACTGTTCTTGAGGGGATCTTTTACTCTGACAACTGCCTCATTACACATTACCAGATCCAAAAGAGCCTGACTTGTGGTGGATCCACAACACATTGTTCCAGGAAACTGTCCCAAATACACTCAATGAGTTTTTTCCTCGTGGCTACCTCTGCCAACCTAACTATTCAAATCTGCACAATGATTAAAGTCACCCATGATTAACAAGGTACTGCCTTTTGTTAAATGCCCTGATTATCTCCCGATATATTCTCTGCCCCAACGTATATCTACTTATAGAGTGCCTAATAGACTTCTGCTACCAGTGCCATCTTCCTGTTTTTATTTCGTGTTTCCACCCATATAAATTCTAAACTTACAAACCAAGATCATTTCTTGCTACCATACTTAATCCCTTACTAACAATGCTACCACCACACTTCCTGCCTGTCCTTTCATGCAGTCAAATATCTTAATGTTTAATTCCCAGCTTTGATGTCTTTGTGATCATGTCTCTGTACTGACTAAGATCATATCCAATAACCAGTAATTGAGTAATTAATTAATTTCTTTTGTTCTGAATACTATGCACATCCAAATAAAGAGCCATTAATTTTGCCTCTTCACCACTTCTTCCCTGTTTGACTCTACTTATGCTGTTATACCGTGCTTGTATACTCTGTCCCTTCCTGTCATCATCTAAATGGCTGAAAATGCTGCCCTATTCCCTTGCTTTGTAAGTCCACATTTCCTAAATCTTCCACTCCCAATTAGTTCAAAGCCCTCTCTACAGTCCGAGTTATTCGATTAAGCCCATCCCACCAGAACAGTTCACTTCATAGAATCACGTATTCCTACAGTGTGGAAAGAAGCCATTTGCCCCAAGAAGTCCGTGCCATACCTTCGAACAGCATCCCAACCAGATCCCTATGCTGTCTCCATAACCCTGAATTTACCATTGCACATCCCTGGACACTGCAGACAATCTTTAGCATGGCCAATCCACCTAACCTGCATATCTTTGAACTACAGGCAAACCCAGCATAAAACCACACAGACAGTCACCCGAGACTGGAACTGAACCCAGGTCCCTGGCTCTGTGAGACAGCAGTGGTAACCACTGAGCCACCATGCTGCTCATATTTCTACCCCACTACTGGTGCCAGTGTCCCACAAACTGAAACCCATTCTACACACACCACTCTTTGAGCCATTTAATGCTGTCACTTTATTTACCATATGCCAGTTTCACCCTTCTCAGGTAGTATACATGAGGTTAGTCACTTTTTTGAAGTTCTGATTTGTAATTTAGTTCTTAACTATTCAAAACCTTTCTGCAGAACACCCTTTCTACTCCTGTCAATGTTGTTGGTATCATTGTGAGTCATAATTTAAAGTCCAGTAAGGAAATGTTTAAGTTTGCATAGGCCCTACCAAAATTTGAGGAAAATGTCGTGTGTGAAAATGGCTAAACAGATGAATTGGGCAAAGTTGCAGTGAGGTGCAACAGAGTTTGTAAGAAGAGATAGTAAGAACTGCCAATGCTGGAGTCAGAGATACCACAGTGTGGAGCTGGAGGAACACAGCAGGCCAGGCAGCATCAGAGGAGCAGGAATTTTTTTTCTGTGAAGAAGGGTTCCGACCTGAAACTTCAGCTTTCCTGCTCCTCTAATGCTGCCTGGCCTGCTGTGTTCCTCCAACTCCACACTGTCTTATCAGAGTTTGTAAGAATGTGTCCAAAACAAAAGGCCACAAATGATGTTGTAGCTTTAACTACAACTAAGAGACCAGAGGTAAATATTGTGAGTGCAGAAGAAGTACATAGGGTAAATGAGAGATATGAAAGTGTTTGGTCTAAAATGAAGATAATCCCTTTTCCTGCAAAGGAATTAATGAAGTCCTGTGCTAAGGGACTCGAGGGCTGCTCAAACTCTTCATGTTGACATAATTTTTACCAATCTGCCGGCAGCAGATGCATCTGTCCATGATAGCATTGTTAAGAGTGACCACTGCACAGTCCTTGTGAAGACGAAGTCTCCCCTTCGTGTTGAGAGTACCCAGCATCCTGTTGTGCAGCACTATCACTGGGATGGACTTCAAATAGATCCAACAGCTCAAATGGGATGGACTTCAAATAGATCCAACAGCTCAAGACAGGGCATCCAGGAGGCACTGTGTGCCATAAACAGCAGCAAAAATTGAGCTCCAGCGCAACCTGCAGCCTCATGCATTGGCATATCCCCACTCAATTATTACCATCAAGCCAGGGGATATACCCTGGTTCAATGGTGAGTGCAGGAAGGCATGCCAGGAGCAGCACGAGCATACCTAAAAGTGAGGTGTCAACCTGGTGAAGCTACCAAACAGAATAAGCAGCCAGTGGTAAACACAGCAAAGTGATCCCACAACCAATGGATCAGATCTAAGCTCTGCAATCAGTTGGAGTCATACCTGGCACGATAGATGGTTATGATTGTTGGCGGTCAGTCATCTCAGCTTCAGGCTATCTCTGCAGGAGTTCCTCACGGTAGTGTTCTAGGCGTATCAATCTTCAGCTGCTTCATCAAAGGCTTTCCCTGCAACATAAGGTCAGAATTGAGCAAGTTCACCAATGATTGCACAATGTTCGGTACCATTTACAATTCCTCAGATACTGAAGCAGTCCATGGTGAACTGCAGCAAGTTCTGCACAATATCCCAGCTTTGCTAACAAGTGGCAAGTAACATTCACGACACACAAATGCCAGGTTATGACCATCACCAATAAGAGACAATGTACCGCTGTCCCATAACATTCAATGGTGTTATCATCACTGAATCGCCCACTGTCAACATCCTGGGAGTTACCATTGATCAGAAATTCAACTGGACTTGCCACATAAACACAGTGACTTCAGGGGCATGTCAGAGGCTAGCAATACTACAGCAAGTGACTCACCTCCTGTCTCCCCAAAGCCTGTCTACCATCCATAAGGCACAGGTCTTGTGGTACAGTCTTAGGCAGCAAGATCAACATCTTTCAAACCTGTGACCACTTCCATCTAGAAGTATAAGGGCCTGGCAATACCACCAACTGAAAGTTCCCCTCCAAGCCACTCATCATCCTGACTTGGAAATATATCGCCGTTCCTTCACTGTTGCTGGGTCAACTCCTAAAATTCCCTCCTTACTGGCATTGAGGGTCAACCCACAGCATGTGGACTGCAGCGGTTCAAGAAGGCAGCTCATCAGGACCTTCTTGAGCAACTAGGAATAGGCAATCAGTGCTGGCCAGCCAGTGACACCCATGTCTCATGAATGAATAAAACCAAATTATAACAGATGGGCAGAACATGTGAAACAAGTAGAAAACCTGTTTAAGCAATTACAGTTTGCTGGTTTAATAATAAATTTGGCCAAAGGTGATTTTGTGAAAGAAAGAGCAACTTACCTTGAACATATCGGAGAGGACCAACTGTTGCCAAGGACAGCAAATTCCCTGTTCCTAAAATGAAACAAGAAATCTTGATTTTTAGGAATGTGTAGGTGTTACTGGGGTTTGTGCCTAATTTCAGCACATAGCCACCCAGATTTTTCCAGATTTGGGGTAGGTGCAGTTTTGTCACAGGATGATAAGCTGGGAGTTGAGAAGCCAGTTTGGTATTTCTCCTTATCGGTATCAGAAGAAGTACTCTTCTGTAGACCTCCACAATAACACTCAACACTGGAGCCCCCCAACGATGCATCCTCAGCCCCCTACTGTACTCCTTGTACACCCACGACTATGTTGCCAAATTCATCGACAAATTCACTGATCACACCACCGTAGTTGGACGGATATTTAACAACGACAAGTCAAAATACAGAAGGGAGATAGAGGGCTTGGTGACGTGGTGGAATGAGAATAACCTCTCTCTCAATGTCAGCAAAACTAAAGAACTGATCATTGACTTCAGAAACAAAGGAGGAGAACTTGTCCCCATCTATATCAATGGAACTGAGGTTGAGAGGGTGGAAAGTGTCAACTTCCTTGGAAGTCCAAGAAGCTATCTTGGACTTCTCACTAAATGTGATGGTCAAGAAGGCACAACAACACCTCTTGTTCCTCAGGCAGCTCAGGAAATTTGGCATGTCCATAGGGACCCTCACCAATTTCTACAGATGCACCATTGAAAACATACTGTCCGGCTGCCTAACGACCTGGTATGGCACGTGCTGTGCCCAGGACCGTAAGAAACTACAGAAGGTGGTGTGCGCTGCCCAGACCATCGCGGAAGTCAACCTTCCGTCCATGTACTCCATTTACATAGCTCATTGCTGCGGAAAGGCTGTCAACATCAAAGACCCATCTCACCTGGTAATACTCTCCTACAATCTCTTCTGTGAGGCAGAAGATACGGAAGTTCTAACAACACGCACCAGCAGGTTCAGGAACAGCTTCTTCTTGGCCATTATTAGATTGATGACTGGACTTTCTAGACTCAAATAATGCTGATCTTGCTAACGTTGATCTCACCTAGCGCTCGCCCTGTGCAATGTAACCTGTATGCCTCTGTTTAAGTTTTTTCACAACCTGTGATCTATGTGTCCTTGCTTACCATGATCTGCTTGGACTGCTCGTAAACAAAGCTTTTACTGTACTCCCAAGATAGCAAGAACTGCAGGTGCTGGAGTCCGAGATAACCCATTGTGGAAGTAGAAGAACACCACAGGCCAGGTAGCATCAGACGAGCAGGAAAGTTGACATTTCAGGTCGGGACACTTCTTCAGAAAAGCCCATTTCTGAAGAAGGGTCACAACCCGAAATGTCAACTTTCCTGCTCCTCTGATGCTGCCTGGCCTGCGGTGTTCCTCCAGCTCCTCACTGTATTATCTTTTACTGTACTCTGGTATACATGACAATCAATCAATCAAAAAGAGACTTTGAGATTGTTATTAGCTCTTCAACATTTTGAAGTCTGTGTCCAATGTGGTTTAAAAAAAAAAGAAATGCTAACATGCATTGATCATAGTCCACTGGCCTTGTTTGAAAATTTTAAACCTTGGAATGAGAGATTATTCAGATGGAGTTGTTCACTTAAACCATTTGCTATAAAGATTAATTACATTAACTTTTCCAGTATAGCAATGTAATTGCAGTCACATTGTTCCAAGTGTAAGTAAAAGATTTAATAAATGTTAGAATTGTGTAATGGAACAGAAGGATGAAGCAATGTAGGTCTTGTATTTCATTGTTTGTGTATCTCTAAAATGGTATGGCCATTCCTTAATCATTAGGTCAGAATCTTAGAATTTCCTACAGCACATAGACTGCAGCAGTTCACCACCATCTTCACATAGGAAATCCAACCAGTGACACTTGCAGTGCATTTATGAATTTGGGTAAAGAGCTGCTTTAAAAACCAAAGATTGTGGAAGGGTTTGCTGCATTTTTTTTTTCAAGCAGGCTACCAATACTGATTGTAGGCACTGTTTACACTGCTATTTGTTCAAGTTAGGGCCGGCGTGGAAGTGTTGGTTAATGCTGATGAGCTGGAGCCAGGATTATATTAAGGGAGATTCAGCTGACAGCAAGTAACTGATTGGTCTATAGTGCAGTGACCAGTTTCAATGACAAAGGCCTTCTGCCTTACACCAACTATGTGATTAGCTTCCAGGGACCGAAGTAGTTTTTGCGTGTTAATGATAGTGTTGGAAGCCTTTGGACCTCTACAATAGAAGGTGCTGTCTCTCGCTCTCGCTGTCTCTCTAGCCACTAATAGACCCAGTTGGGAATTCAGGAGAAACTTTTACCCAGAGAATAGTGAAAATGTGGAACCCATGAACATAAATGATTGAGCCAACTGATGTTGCATTTGGAGGGGATATTTTGAAAGGGTTAAATAAAGAATATTGGGAAGAGGTCTGTGTTGATCACATGCACGGCAGTGTACCATTTGTTTCAAACGAACTTTTCCATGCTTGAAGTTGAATATCCCCCTCTTCTAAAAGTTATGATTAAATCTGCTTCCACCAATGCTTCAAGCAGCACCTTCTGGACCATTATCATTTCGTGCATTAAAAGAAAATTCTCCTCATTTCTTCATTGGATGTATTGTTAAATATCTTCAATCTACATCCTGTCATTACCAGATTCAGGTGTGCCATATTTCAGTCTTTCTCTGGCCTTGTTTCTACAGGAAGCACAGTGGGGAGAAACCATATGTGTGTGACCGGTGTGGCCAGCGATTTGCTCAGGCCAGCACCCTTACATACCATGTGCGTCGTCACACAGGAGAGAAACCTTACATCTGTGACACATGTGGGAAGGCATTTGCTGTCTCCAGCTCCCTCATCACACATGCACGGAAACATACTGGTATGGTCTGCTCAACATAGGGCTCTATATTAATACCAAATAAAAAATAAAATTTTGCAACTTCGCGGAGTTTAGAAGAGGAAGAGATGACTTGATTGAAACATATAAAATCCTGAAAGTTTGACTGAGTGGATTTAGACAGGATGTTCCTTTTTATGGGAAAATTAGGGGTCATTGATTAAAAATCAGGAGTTATCGATTTTAAAATAGGGATGAGGCAAAATGTTTCTTGAGATCCTTAATGATGTCAGACCTCTCGAGTGCAGCTCCAACAGCTTTCAAGAAGCTTGACATCATTAAGCAGCAGCTGGATTGATTGGTACTATATACGCCCCTTTAAATGACCTTTGATCTTGGAGGCCAAAACATTGTATGATTTTGAGAAGCTGTTGAAGCTGCAGTCATCCAGCCAAGTGCTATCACATTCTTGACTCGTAGCATAAAGATAGTGGATAAACATGGGGGAGCGAAGAAGTGGGTTACTTGTTGCAAGATTCCCAGTCTCTCACTTTTTTAGTCACAGTATCTTTATGACCTGATTACATCCAGAGTGAGGTGTATTCAACTGCAGCATGTTCCGAGCCTCCTGGGTCCACCCTGTGCCTTGTCACCTGTTGAAGCCAAGCATGTTCTTCTGCCTATGTATTCAAACACTGACAATTATGAGGTGCTGCATTTTGGAAAGGCAAATCAGAGCAGGACCTATACACTTAATGATAAGGTCCTTGGGAGTGGTGTTGAACAGAGATCTTGGAGTGCAGGTTCATAGTTCCTTGAAAGTGGAGTCACAGGTAGATAGGATAGTGAACAAGGCATTTGGTATGCTTGCCTTTGTTAGACAGTGCACTGAGTATAAGACTTGGGAGGTCGTGTTGTGGCTGTACAGGACATTGGTTAGGCCACTTTTGGAATACTGTGCAATTCTGGTCACTCTACTATAGGAAGGATGTTATTAAACTTGAAAGGGTTCAGAAAAGATTTACAAGGTTGTTGCCAGGTTTGGAGGTTAAAGCTATAGGGAGAGGCTGAATAGGCTGAGGCTATTTTCCCTTAAGCATCGAAGGCTGAGGGGTGACCTTATAGAGGTTTATAAAGTCATGAGGGGCATGGATAGGGTAAATAGACAAGGTCTTTTCCCTGGGGTGAGGGAGTCCAAAACTAGAGGGCATAGGTTTAAGGTGAGAGGAGATAGATTTGAAAGGAACCCAAGGGGCAACTATTTCTTGCAGAGGGTGGTGCATGTATGGAATGAGCTGCCAGAGGAAGTGGTGGAGACTGATACAATTACAACATCTAAAAGGCATCTGGATGGGTCTTTGAATAGGAATGGTTTAGAGGGATATGGGCCAAATGCTGGCAAATGGGACCATATTTATCTAGGATATCTGGTTGGTATGGTTGAGTTGGACTGAAGGGTCTGTTTCCGTGCTGTACATCTCAATGACTGTGTGAACTTCTGACTTGGCATTAAGAGCATTGCCAACTGAACCATGCTGGCACAATGTAAATTGCTGTGTGACTGGTGCAGCCGGAGAATATACGGTGATTTACTGTGAGGGACGACGAGAACCAAGCCCCCACATATCTCTCATAATTAGTCAGTCACTGACGATCATAATTTAAACTGTTTGAAGTTGTTGAAATTTTAACAAGCATGTTATGCAACTATGATTCACTCTGTCTTTTACAGGTGAGAAGCCATATAGCTGCCGGACATGTAGTAAAAGTTTCATCTCTTCAGGAGAGCTGAATAAACATAGCCGATCACACACGGGTAAATGGCGGCACTCTGAGGTGGTCCGGAATCTATGCTGGTCCTCATTTCAGCAGAATTTTAAAACTCTAGCATGGATTGTTAACTTGTAGCTTTCCTAGTGGTCCAGTTAACAAAGAGTACCAGCAACTGAGCCCCTGTACCCTCAACTTAGTTTGATACAGAGGATAGTGTTGATGGGGTAGCAAGGGAGGATAAAATAAGTGAGAAAGGCGATGGGGGAAAGTAATGGAGCAAGTGAATGTCTCAGGAGGTAGGGAGATTATAGCCTTCCATGGGAAACCTGGGCAACTCAACTGCTTGAGGATGGATCAGGGAAGGTATGGGCACTTGCCGTACAAGCAGAATATGAGGAACTGCTGAATGAGTGACTGTGGCCGTGCAATGACCATTGCTCACATGCTGAACTCCTTCCCTGAGAGATTCTGTCCTGGTGATGTCATAACCATTCACATCATCCAAGAAGCCCTTGAATAGAGTGCTAGCCTTGACATCAAGCTACAAGTGCTTCCCCAATCATACAAATAAAGAAAGGGCACTGAAAATAGACAATTTGGACTAACCAAATATTAACTAAAATGAAATCGGTGTAAAATAATAGCAGTTGTAGAATTCTTGAATAGCTTTTCCAAATGCATGTTAGCTAGTATAGCAAGCCCAACACGAGAGAGTTTTAGTCCAAGTGGAGGAAGTTCAGGAGTGGAAATGATATCATGGGCAAGCTTTTTGATGGTGGTGATAGTAAGTCAGTTAAGTTTTAAATAGATATGAAAAATGACAAAGCTAGACCAAAAGTTTTAAATTGGGGAAAGCCTAATTTTACTTAACTGGCAGGTGTTTCGTGAAAGTAGACTGAAAATGGCCGCTAGAAGGTAAACCAAGGTCTGAGCGGTGGAGGCATTCATGAAGCTGATAAGGAGGGTTCCACTAAGAAGATAGAAGAATCTCTGTTTTGTTACCTGAGCCACATGCAAATTGGCTTAAGGGAAATCTGATTAGAGAGATGAATGCATGGCTGTAAGACAGGGGCTGATGCATATGTGGTAGTGGAGGAGGCTTGTGAAACATTAGATGAGATAAGTGTACCAAGGAATTGTCAATGAGTTCAGCATCTTTGAAAGTAGGTAACTTGTCAGGCAGGTCCAAGTAAAACATAGCCCAGGCTGCTTAAAGTAGAAAGGAAGAAATAGCAAAGACTCTGACCGTCATTTTACAGTCGTCTGTGGATGCAGGCATGGCATCTAAGGATTGCTCTCACTGTACTATCGTTATAAAGAGGGAGAAAGGCAGAATTGTTAGAATCATGGAAAGCCATTCAGCCGCCATGTCTGTGTCAGCCCTGTGCTACAGTACTTCACTTTGTTCCACTCCTCTGTCTATTGTCCTTTTATTCTCTTTCTTCAGACAAAGATGCAGTGTGTTTGAAAGCTTTGAGTGACCCAACCTCCACCATATACTCAGGCAATTACTTCAGTTAAACATGACTTGCCGTTAACAAATCAGGTTCTGGTTTTCCTTAATTAATCTACATTTGCCCAAGTGACATAACTTTGTCCAAAATTCTCAATGTCCCCACCATTGCCTGCAAAAGCTTAGGTGCAGCTCAGACTTTTATAGGCCCAACCTTTCTCAAAAACAGACCTAATAATCCAGGAATCTGAAGCCCTCCTGTATCAACCCTTAAGTGACACATTCATCTGTTCTATCTGCCTATTCCTATACTTCTTATCCCCTGCTGCCCTCATGATGGAGGGAAAGTCGTTATGAAACAGCTGAAGAGTTTGGGCCTAGAACACAATCCTGAAGATGACTTCAGCCAGTGGAGAGTTTTCTCCCTAATTTCCATTGACTCTAGTTTTATTAGTAGTCCTTGATGTAGAGGCAGTCACTCTCACCTCACCTCTGGAATTCAGCTTTCTTTGTCCATGTTTGAACCAAGGCTATAATGAGATAAAAGTTTAGTAGTCCTGGCGTAACCTAGACTGAGCATCATTGAGCATGTTATACCTTTGCTAAGGCTGCTTGATGATATTGTTGACACCCCATTCCATCACTTAGCTGATGATCAAGAGTAGACTGATGGAGCTGTACTTGGCTGCTTTATTTGTTTTGTTGTTGTAACTGCACTGGAACAGCTTGACCAGGGGCTCAGCAAGTTCTGGAGTACAAGTCTTCAGTACTATCACCAAAATGTTGTCAGGACCCATGGCCTTTACATTATCTACTGCCTTCAGCCAATTATTGATATCATATTGAGTAAATGGAATTGGCAGAAGACTACATCTGTAATGTTGTGCACATTGGAGGGGCTGAAACAGATCATTCACTTTCCACTTCTGGCTGAAGATAGATGCACATGTTTAGTCTTGTCTTTTGTACTGAGCTGAGGATATTTGTGGTCCCACCTCAAATATTTGGAAATTGATGCAGGGTTTTGGGGAGGAAGCAGGGCAGTGGGATTAGGATTGGTGCAAGGCTGTATGGAGAGAGTGGAGGCTGTGGCTTTAACTTTAGCTTTGATAAGGGGCTAAGGTGAGTTTGTGGTGTGGTGGGATTACTTTAGGAGTTGATACAATGCCCATTGGGGGATTGGGATTAGTATAGAATTGTTGCAAGGCTTTGGAAAGAGAGCAAGGCTTTGGGATTAGTTTGGGTTTGATATAAGTCAGTGGGGAGACAACAGGTAGTGGGATCAGTTTGGGTTTGATACAGGGCTATGGAGAGAGAGCAGAGCAGCAGGATTGATTTTTGGAAGTGTGGCCTAAAGCTGATCCAAACTAAAATTTAAATTAAGAATTGGAAGAATTTTCTACATGGGAAATCAGATAATTTGAACTATTTACATAAATATTGATTTTAAAGTATTTCTTTCAGGTGAAAAACCTTTTGTCTGTGAATTATGTGGAAATTCATACTCCGATGTGAAGAATTTAAAGAAACATAACAGTAAAGCTCATGATGGTGAGTATTTTCATCAAATTGTAGATATTGGCAGTGCTGAAACACATTATTCATTTCATCAAGTACCAAGGTTTTCCACATAATGCGTTGCCTTTTGGATGTTCCTATGAAATGTGATACCACCAACGTTTCAGATAATAGGAGAGCTGTAAGGGGGCATGAGAAAACCTTGGCAGATAGGATCAAGGAAAACTCCAAGACTTTTTACACGTACGTGAGGAATAAGAGAATGACCAGAGAAAGGGTAGAGCCGATCAAGGATTGTAAAGGGAATTTGTGCACGGAGCCTAAAGAGATAGGAGAGGTCCTTAATGAATACTTTTCTTCGGTATTCAAACTGAGAGGGACCTAGTTGTAGAGGATGACAGTGTGAAACAGGCTGGTAGGCTAGAGGAGGTCGATGTTAGTAAGGAAGATGTACTAGAAATTTTGAGGAACTTGAAGATAGATAAGTCGCCCAGGCCTGATGGGATTTATCCAAGGATTCCATGGGAAGCGAGGGAAGAGATTGCAGGGCCTTTGGTGATGATCTTTTTGTCCTCACTGTTCACGGGTATAGTGCCGGAAGATTGGAGAGAGGCAACCGTCATTCCTTTGTTCAAAAAGGAAAATAGGGATAACCCCGGAAATTACAGGCCAGTTAGTCTTACGTCAGTGGTGGGCAAATTATTGGAAAGGGCTCTGAGAGATAGGATTTATGATCACTTGGAAAGGCACAGTTTGATTCATGATAGTCAGCATGGATTTGTGAGGGGTAGATCATGCCTTACAAACCTTACTGAATTCTTTGAAGAGGTGACCAAACACGTGGATGAAGCTTGGGCAGTGGATGTGGTATACATGAATTTAAGTAAGGCGATTGATAAGGTTCCTCATGGTATGCTCATGCAGAAGATAAGGAGGCATGGGATAGGGGGAAATGTGGCAGATTGGATTCAGAATTGGCTGATCCTTCGAAGACAAAGGGTGGTAGTGGACGGAAAATATTCAACATGGTGCTCAGTTACAAGTGGTGTACCACAAGGATCTGTTCTGGATCCTCTTCTATTTGTGATTTTTGTAAATGATTTGGATGAAGGAGTGGAAGGGTGGATTAGTAAGTTCGCGGATGATACGAAGGTGGGTCGAGTTGTGGATAGTGCGGAGGGCTGTTCTAGGTTACAAAGGGACATTGATAGGATGCAGAGCTGGGCTGAGAAGTGGCAGATGGAGTTTAACCCTGAAAAGTATGAAGTGATTCATTTAGGTAGGACAAACTTGAAAGCAGAATACAGGGTTAACGGAAAGATTCTTGGCAGTGTGGAGGAGCAGAGGGATCTTAGGGTTCATGTCCACAGTTCCCTGAAAGTTGCCACCCAGGTGGATAGAGTTGTTAAGAAAGCCTATGGTGTGTTAGCTTTCATTAATGGAGGGATTGAGTTCAAGAGCCATGAAGTTATGCTCCAGCTGTACAAAAGCCTGGTTCAGCCACATCTGGAGTATTGTGTCCAGTTCTGGTTGCCTCATTACAGGAAAGATGTGGAAGCATTGGAAAAGGTGCAGAGGAGATTTACCAGGATGTTGCCTGGAATGGAGGGAAGGTCTTATGAGGAAAGGTTGAGAGAGCTAGGGCTTTTCTCTTTAGAACGACGAAGGATGAGAGGTGACTTGATAGAGGTGTACAAAATGATCAGAGGTGTAGATAGAGTGGACAGCCAGAGACTTTTTCCTAGGGTGGAGGTAGCTATTACGAGGGGGCATAGTTTTAAAGTGAGTGGAGGTAGATACAGGGGAGACGTCAGAGGTAGGTTCTTTACTCAGAGAGTGGTAGGGGCGTGGAATGCATTGCCAGAGAGGGTCGTGGAGTCGGCCTCATTAGGGGCATTTAAGCGGCTATTAAATTGGCATATGGATGATAGTATAAGGTAGGGGTGTAGGTTAGATAGATCTTAGGGTAAAAGTTTGGCACAGCATCATGGGCCGAAAGGCCTGTACTGTGCTGTACTGTTCTATGTTCCATGTTCTAATATTTTCTAGAAGTTAAAAACCTGTTTGAGGAATTGATACAGGGCCACAGGAAGGAAGGGGGACAGCGGAATGTGGATTGTGACAGGGTCAGTGGGCTTGATTTTGATACTGATACAGGGCTATGGGGAGAGCGCAGGACAGTGGGATTGAGAGCAGTTTATGGAAGAAAGCAAAGCAAAGCAATCTGATAAATTTGAGAAGAAATTGCTCATTTCCTCACTAGGTCATTTACCAATTATTTAGGACTACGTTACAACCAATTTAGGCAGGATAAAAATTATTTCCTTATTTCTGTCACTCCTTTACTGGCCACAACAGGGTTTGAATGTAAAAAGAAAGGGGATATTGCCTATGAAACATCAGAAATGAGTCAAATTCCTTTTATAACAAATAATTAGTTTATTACAAACAAAACTTACTCAGGTAAAGATAATTAACAAAAAGCTTAAACTGTGCAAATGTGTACAGCTACCCTTCTTGAAAAATGCTATAGACACACACATAAAACCTACACGCAGAACATATAACAGCACAGGAACAGGCACTTTGGTCCACCATGTCTGTGTCGACCATTGTGCCAGTGAAAAAGTAATCCAGTCTACCTGCACATGGCCGTACCCTTCTGTTCCCTGCCTTTTTATGTGTCTGTCCAAAAGCCTTTTCTAAGTGCTATTGTATCCACCTCTACTATTTCCCTGCCTACACATTCCAGGCCCCTTCCACTCTCAGTGTAAAATTCTTGCCTCGCACATCGCTTTATACTTTTCCCCCTGTCACTTTAAACCTATGCCCCCTAATATTTGACATTTCCACCCTGGGGAAAAGACTCCAGTTATCTGTCTTATCTATGCCTCCCAATTTTATATACTTCTATCAAGTTGCCCTTCAGTCTCCGATGGTCTAGCAAAAACAATCCAAGTTTGTCCAACATCTCCTTATAGGTAATACACTGCAATCAAGTCAACATCCTGATAAACTTCTTTTGTGTCCTTGCCAAACCCTCTACATCTTTCCCGTAATGTGATTATAAGAACTGCACACAATACTCCAAATATGGCCAAACTAAAGTTTTATACAGCTACATCATTTTCTGAAGAAGGGTCTAGGCCCGAAACATTAGCTTTCCTGCTCCTCTGATGCTGCTTGGCCTGCTGTGTTCATCCAGCTCTACACCTTGTTATCTCTACATCATGACTTGCCAACTTCTTTACTCAATGCTCCAACCAATGAAGGAAAGTATGCCTTATGCCACCTTTACCACCTTATCTGCTTGTGTTGCCACTTTCAGGGAGCTATGAACTTACATCCCACGATCCCTCTGTATATCAGTACATGGAACCCCTATCTATAAAACTTTCTGCCTCCTGTATGCTCTTTAGTAAATCCGGCAGCTGCTCCAACCAATCCTTGTGGTCTGAGAGGAGCTGCAGTTGGATGTACTTCCTACAGAAATCAATGTCAGGGACATTCAACTTCTCCCTGTTCCCCACATCTCACGGGAGGAGCCTTCTACTCCACTAACTGCTGTTACTACCCCTCCAGTATCTATTACATTAAAAAGGAAGGAAATACCTTAATGAGCAGCGCGGTGGCTCAGTGGTCAGCACTGTTGCCTCACAGCACCAGGGACCTGGCTTCAATCCCAACTTCGGGCGACTGTCTGTGTGGAGTTTGCACATTCTCCCTGTGTCTGTGTGGGTTTCCGCTGGGTGCTCTGGTTTCCTCCCACAGCCCAAAGATGTGCAAGTTAGGTGGATTGGCCGTGATAAATTACCCATAGTGTTTAGGGGTGTGTAGGTGCAGGGAAATGCGGGGTTGCAGAGATAGGGTAGAGGAATGGGTCTGGGTGGGATGCTCTTTGGAGGGTCAGTGTGGACTCGAAGGACTGAATGGCCTGTTTCCGCACTGTAAGGATTCTGTGATTCTTAACCTACCTAAGTGTTGCTGGCCCTCCTCAGCAAAGCCCAATGCTCACCTAAGCCCTCATTTTTAACCTCAATAGCAGCACTCCAAACTTGCTATTCTTTTAGAGCTTGCTTCCCTTTTATATGCTGCCGGTAGGAAGGAAAATGTCTTCTCAGAATCTCCCAGAATCCGCCTCAGTCACTTCTCATTTCTGCCATATGTAGGTAACTGTCGCCATCTCTATGTAACTATGACTATTTGTAGGCAGTCTAATCTTAAAAGTAATAATGTGAAATAACAGTCAAATTCAGAAAAAAAAATTGTTCACAGATTATCCTAAATGCTCGTCAACAGCTGAAGTCACTATTCACACAAGCCGTTGGCATTGGGATGTCTTCCAGGATCAGTTACAGTTGGTGGATTCCCCCTTAAGAGCTCTTCATTTTGCAGCAATGAAAACTTCCCTTTCAGAGCCCTCCACCTGGGGTAATGCAATCTTCTGATGGCTTTTCAACTCTTAAACTTTGATGAGAGAGGTTTCAAAGAGAAGAGTGAGAAAGCAAAGCCTGTTGCTCCATTCAAATTTAATAGCTTTATTACACCCACAAACTGGGTCATTTAGTCTTAATGACTCCAGTTGAGTAGCTTGTGTTCTTTCTAAATGCAGCGTTTTAGCCTGCTGCAGCAAGTTTGTTTTGTTTTCCAAAGTGTCCTGTCCAAAATACCCGAAATTTGAATGTATGTTCAGTCAATAATTTTTAAAATTAGCACCTCAGATATAAGGAGCTGTAGGCCGTCAGCAGCAGAATTGTATTGAACCACAATCAGTAACCACAGAGCCCCCACTCTGCTGTTACCATCGAACTATCAAACTGGGAGATTAACTCTGTTCAATGAAGTGTGCAAAGGGACATACCAGCAGTAGAACCAAGCATACCTAAAAATGAGATGGCAAAGGTACAAAACAGGACTATTTGTACAGTAAACAGCAGAAGCAGCATGCAATAGACAGAACTAAGCGATCCCACAATTAATGGATCGGACCTGAGCTCTGCGGTCCTGCATCCAGTCATAAATGGTGGTGACTAATAAACAACTATAGGAGGATGCTTCACAAAATCCCCATTGTTTATGATGGGCGATCCTGGAAACTCAGTGCAAAAGATGAGACCGAAACATTTGCAGTCATCTTAAGCCAAGAGTGCCATTTGGGGGATCCATCTTGCCCTCCTCCTGAGGTCCCAGTTTTCACATATGCCAGACTTCTGTCAATTTGGTATGATCTGAAATCAAAATATGGCTGAACGCACTAGATAACTGTCAAAGGCTATGAATCCTAACAGCATTTCAGCAATACTACTGAAGACTCAAGCCCAGAATTGACATGCCTTTAGTCTAGCTGTCCCAGTACAACTGCAATGTTGGCATCTACCCAGCAATATGGAAAATTGTCTAGTTATGCCTGGCTCAGGAAAAGCAGAACAAGTCTGACCCAGCCAATTGCTGACCTATCAGTCTACTTTCAAAACAGTGCTATTGAACAGCTCTTGCTCAACAATAACCTGCTCACTGACATTATGGGTTCTGTCAGAGCTGCCCAGCTCTTTACTTCATTACAGCTTTGTCCAAACATGGACAGATAAGCTATATGTCCAAGGTGAGTTGTAAGTGCATCCCTTGACATCAAGGCCATATTTGACCAATTGTGACATTAACAGCCTTAGCAAGCCTAGAGTCGATGGGCAGGAGAGGGAATGATTTTTGCTGGTTAGTCATACCTAGCACAAAGCCAGATGGATGTCAGAGGTCAGCACCAAAGGAGCACTGCGTAAACAGGGAATCTGTACCAAGACGTTGCTGAACTGTTAAGTCTCATCTTTTTCTGTAATGGTGTTAAAGGGGCTTTAGCCCTACGTCTGCCTGTGTATTGCCATTATAGAGTGTCCTGTCTTTATTCAAGAACATAATCCTTGCATACTCTTGATATTTGGTGCTTAAATGAGAAGCTGGGGATATCCGCATGCTTTATGAGCTTATTCCATGTAATGATTTCCTTTCCAGCTGTAAAGAGGACCGATAGTAATGACCATGGGACAGACTTTGTTGACCGTGAATCACAGGACTCCATGGAGCTGAAACCCTCTGATCTACCCATCCCACTCGCTGTTGCCATGGGTGCGGATCAGCAGCAAATGATGTTGCCCGTGGGCGAGGGCTCATCTTTATCCAGTGAACAGTTGCTACGACCATCAGTATCCTCTTACCCTGAAACCCAACTCATTTTCCTGCAACAACTGTACTGAGAGGATCACAGCACATTGACAGGCGGGGAGCTCAGCTCACCGAGGGTCAGAGGGGAGCTCAGCTCACCGGAGATTAGAGGCGAGCTCAGCTCACAGATGGTTAGACGGAGAATCCAGCTCACAGACTGTTAGAGGGGGAACTCAGCTCACGGAGGGTTAGAGGAGCAACTGAGCTCACTAAGGGTTGGGGGGCAACTCGGCTCACGGAGGGTTGGAGGGGAGCTCAGCTTACCAAGGGTTAGAGGGGAGTTCAATTCACTGAAGATTAGAGGTGAGCTTGGCTCACTGTGGGTAGGACGGGGAGGTCGGCTCACGGAGGGTTGAAGGGGAGCGAGGGATTCTCAACTTGCCAAGATGTGTGAGAAGGATCTCACTGAATTAAAAGGGGATCAGAACTCAGAGGTGGGCATCATGTCTTCTGGGTGAGAAAGGGGATCTCCGCTCAATGATGGAGAGAGGGAGGGGAGTTCACTGACAGAGGGAGGGGATCACAACTGACTGATGGATAGAGGAAGGGGAGCTGTGCTGTGTTTGGGAACACAGTAGGTTGCCTGTGGACTGAACTGTGAGCTGTAAGCTGTAAAGCGTGAAATCTTTAAGCTCCTCACTCTCCGGGGTTTGCTGCTGCATTACTGCTGCCCACAGAAATTGACAATGTAGATCCATGTATTTATTCCCATGTACTTAGGATATTAGTCGTGGCAAAGCCTGTGCTGTTTACACGATGGAATCATTGTAACAAGTCATGTTATTTTGTTCCTGGGTTGAATATTTCTGTCTACTGACAGATCAGAATGTTTGTCTGATAACAATGATTTACCTGCCTCAGGTCTTGAGCATGTTGTCTTTAATGAGGAGCTGTGTGACCATTTCTCAAGGTATCCGTTTACTGTGAGCTGTTATCTGGTGCAGTATTTATGGTCAATATTCCCCATCATAAATGTAGAACATCTCAAGTTTTTTTTATCCATCTCTCACTAATATTAATTCATTAGCTCAGCTGTCCCACTGCACACTAACTATGGGTCTGTATTTGCTCCTTGTTAAATTCTCTGTATCAGAGATTTACTTACTTATTTGAATCAGTCTTCCAACAATCTCAACCCCTACCCTTTTGTGGATTAGAAGGAGCTTAACCCAACCTGTATTCTGTCCTGATGATTTGATGGGGGCAGTGTACAAAGGACTTTACTCTTTAAATAACCCCTTGCTGTACCTCTCCTGGAAATGTTTGGGGACAGTGTAGAGGTATCTTTACTTTGTTTAAAAGTGTAGAGAAAGCTCTACTTTGTTTAAAAGAGTAGGGGGAGGTTTACTTTTTATGTAACCCTTGTTCTGTACCTGCCCTGAGGGTGTTCGATGGGGACAGTGTACAGGAAGCTTTAGATGTTTTCTAATTCAGAGATGTTATTACACACATCTGGAGCAGATGGGACTTGAACTTGAGCCTCCTGGCTCAGTGGTAGGGACAGTACTGTGAGCTTTACTCTGAATTTAACCCTATGCTATATCTGCCCTGGGAATGTTTGGGGACAGTATAGAGTGAGTTTTGCTCCAAATCTAACCCCAACTACTTGTCCTGGGAGTGTTTTATGGAGACAGTGTAGAAGGAGCTTTATCCTGTATCTTATTGGGAGGGCAAAAGGTTTTAGCAGGCATAAAATTTGATATCCTAGGCCCAGAAGAGATTAGTCCCAGGCTGTTGTGGGAGGCAAGGGGAGGAAATTTCTTAGAACCTGATATTAATTTTTAAATCCACTCTGGCTGTAGGAGACGTGCAGAGGACTGGAAGGATAGCTAATATGATATCATCATTCAAGAAGAATTTACATTTTAACCAGGGAACTAAAGGCCAGTGAGACTAACATCAGTGGTTGGGAAAGGTTAAGAAATCATTGAGGGACAGAATTAATCTCTGCTTGGAAAGGCAAGGATTAATCAAGGATAGTCAGCATAGCTTTGTCAAGGGGAGATCATGTCCGACAGGTTTGATTTAATTTTTCAAGGAGATAACTAGATGTGTAGATGAGAGTAGTGCAGTTGTTGTAGTCTATGTAGACTTCAGCAATGCATCCGTCAAGATGTTGCATGGAAGACTGGTCAAGAAGGTAAGAACGCATAGGATCCAGGGCAGTTTGTCAGTTGGATCCATAATTTTTTTTTATCTATTAATGGACTAAGTGCATCGTTGGCTAGGACAGCATTAATTGCCCATCCCTAATTGCGCAGAGGGCAGTATCAGAGTCAACCACATTCCTGTGGGTGTGGAGTCACATGTGGGTCCAACCAGTTAAAGATGGCAGTTGCCTTCCCTAAAGGATACTGGTGAACCAGATGGGCTTTTCCATTAAATATACAATGGATTCATAGTTATCATTAAACTCGTAGTTCCAGATTTTTATTTTTAATTGAATTCAGTTTCTGCCATGGTGGGATTCGGATCCTGGTCCCCAGCACATTACCTAGGTCTTTGAATTAATAGACTAATGATAATGCCAGTGGGCTGCCCTCACCATCACTAAATGAGTTAGTGGCAGGAGGCAGTGGACCAGTGGCAAATGGGATTCTGTCCAGAGAAGTGTGAGATGGTGCATTTTGGGAGTACAAGATAAATGGCAGGACCCTAGGAAGTACAGAAGATCAGAGGGACATTGGGGTATGCATGACCAGAATTCTTGAAGGCAACAGAGCTGGTAGAAAAGGTGATCAAAAAAATATGAAATATTTGCCTTTATTAGTTGAGGCATTGAATGCAAAAGCAGAGAGGTTACGAGGGAGGGTTCAGACCCAAAACATCAGCTTTCCTGCTCCTCTGATGCTGCCTGGCATGCTGTGTTCATCCAGCTCTACACTGAGGTTATGATGGAGTTGTGTATAACACTGGACCACAACTGGAGTAGTGTGTGCAGTTCTGGTCACTGTGCTATGGAAACAATGTGACTGATCTAGAGAGGGTGCAGAGGAGATTCACCAAGATGTTGCTTGGCCGAGCAATTCAGCTTTGAAAAGAGACTACATAGACTGGTGTTATTTTCTTTAGAGCAGAGAAAGCTGAGGAAAGACCTGATTGAGTTGTACAAAATTGAGAGGTGCAGATAGGGTAGTTGGCAAGAAACATTTCCATGAACGAGAGGAGTCAATAAAAGGGGGCCTAGATTTAAAATTGGGACAGCATGTTTAGGGGGAATTTAAAGAAGACATTTATCACCCAGAGGGTGGTGGATATCTGGAACTCACTGCCTGAAAAGGTGTTAGAAGTGGAAACCATCACAACATTTAATGAGCTCTAGGAAGGTCATTACATACAAGGCTACAGGTCAAGTGCTGGAGAATAGATCTCGAGTAGATAGGTGCTTGATGATCGGCACGGATGCGATGCGTCAAACCTATTTCCCTATTTTCCATGCTGTACAACTCTCTGACTCCAATCCCTTGTTGTAGCTGTCCTTCATAGGGACAGTATAAGGGGGATAATGTGTTTACTTTGTTTAAAAAAAGAGGGATCCAAGCTGGTGTGCCACATTTCCCTTGTCCCATGGTTCTCAGGAGCACTGACCTTATTGGCCCTTATCCTGTCTCCAGCAGTTCTCTGTTATTTTGCCAAATTGCTATTAATCTGCAGTTTTGGATGGGTGGGATTTGCTTTTGTCACTTCATATGTGAGTCTTTTGAAATCTGAGCTGCACAATAAACTGTTTTGCTCCTTTGGTGTTGTGTTTTTTTTTTAAATCAGCCTAACCATCTTCTGTTGATGAACCAAGCTGCTTCATCAACAACCTTCCCTCCACCTAAGGTCAGAAGTGGGAATGTTTGACAATCATTGCCAAATGTTCAGCACCATTCGCGACTGAAGCAGTCTGTATCGAAATGCAACAAGATCTGAATGATATCCAGGCTTGGGCTGACAAGTGGCGAGTAACAGCCGTGCCACACAAATGCCAGGCTATGACCATTACCAATAAGTGATTACTGCCTGTTTACCCTCACTGAATTCCCCCGCTGTCAACCTCCTGGCGGTTACCATTGACCAGAAACTCAACTGCACTTGCCACATAAACACATTGGCTACAAGAGCAGGTCAGACATGAGGAATTCTGTGGTGAGTAACACACCTCCTGATTCCCTAAGCCTATCTATTATTTACAAAGCCCAAGTCAGGAGTGTGATGGAATAGTCCCCTCTTGCCTGGTTGAGTACAGCTCCAGTGACACTCAAGAAACTTGACACCATTTAGGACAAACCAGCCTGCTTAATTGGCACTACATCCAGAAGCATCCATTTCCTTCAGCACTGATGCTCAGTAGCAGCAGTGTGTACTGTATCCAAGATGCACTGCTGAAATTCACCAAAGATCCTCAGACAGCACTTCCCAAACCCACAACCACTTCCATCTAGAAGGACAAGGGCAGCATATAGAAGGGGAAACACCACCACCTTAAAGGTCTACTCCAAGCTACTCGCCATCCTGACGTGGAACTATATTGCTGCTTCTTTGCAGTTGCTGGGTCAAAATCTTGGAATTCTGTCCCCAGTGGCATTGTGGGTCAACCTACAATAGGTGGACTGCGGTGGTTCACCAAGGCAGTTCACCACCACTTTCTCAAGGGTAACTAAGGACAGGCAAAAAATGCTGTCCAGCCAGCGATGCCCACCTCCCACAAATTAATTTTAAAAATCAGCAATTCACAGGCAACAGCTTGGAACTCATGCCAGTCCCTGCACCACACAGACTAAAAATAATAATTCCTAGAAATTGATCCTATTGTCACTTATTCCATTTGGGGCTGGGACTTGCCGCCTTGTTTTCCAATTAGTTTCGGACAATCTGATCTTTTTCTAAGCATAGTGGTTAGTGCTGCTGCCCCACAGTGCCAGGGACCCGGATTCAGTTCTAGTGTTGGGTGATTGGCTTTACGGAGTTTGCACGTTCTTCCCATGTCTGTGTGGGTTTCTTCCCACAGTCCAAAGATGTGCAGGTTAGGTGAATTGGCCATGCTCTTTTGCCCATAGCGTCCAGGGATATGTGGGTTGGTGAATTAGCCTTGGGAAATGCAGGGTTAAATGTAGGGTGGTGGGATGCTCCTCAGCGGGTCAGTGTGGGGATTCTGTGTTTTTCTCTTTGTATCTCATCGTCTCTGCCCTTCTCTCACCCAGTTTCCCGTAATCGTCCCTGTTGTACCTTCCAAGCCCTTTCTGCCTTTATCTTTCTTTTTGCTTGTTTCTGTCTATTTCTATATGTTTCCTTTTATCTCTGACTGTCTTTGTCTCCACAAGTCTTTGAATTGTTCTGCTTTATGTTTCTGCCCCAGTTTCCCTCTGTCCTCCCACTCTGACTTTGTCTCTAGCTTCAACTTTTTTTGTCCTCTATCCGTATCTATCTTTATCTTCCTCTATGTGCCATCAATTTCCATTACTCCTTTCTCTACATCACTCCTTTCTCTCTCTTTCCCACTCTTTATCTTTCTCCTACCCTCCGAGTCTCGACGTCCCTATCTTTCTCATTCTTTCTGCTTCTCTCTTTCCCGGTGTGTGCCTCCTGTTTCTATCTCTTCTGCCACTACATTCCTCTTTATCTCCCCCGAGCAGCAGATGCGGCTTTCGGTTGTGTTGGTATTATGAGGCGCTTGTTGCTGTTTGTCGGTCACTATAGAAACAGAACACGCAGTTGTACGCAAGATGGATTTCACATTGGATCACGGAGAGGTACCAGGAGAGAGGGACTTGAGATGTAGATGGGAGTGGGGGTATCGAGACAAAGGGAAAAGAGCGACAGGGAAAGGGAGGTGTGGGGTGGGAGGAGAGGGGAGATTGGAGAACGGGGTAAGTGAAAGGGAGAGAAAGAAAACAACAGAGGTGGGGATTGGTGAGAGACAGAATAGAGAGCTAGAAAGTAGGAAGAGGGTGAATAAGGAAGGCAGAGGCATTCGGCAGGAGCGGGGAGGAGGGAGGAGAACCTTATGGAGAGACAGTAATGATATAAATTGGTATCAGTTGTTGGTTTATGACAGACCAGCTGATTTACTTTTGCAATGTTTTTAGAGCAGAGTGAACAGTCCAGGAAGATTGACGGATTTTTACTTGCAAACCTGCGCAGAACTCAAAAAAAAACCCAACCCATACATTCAGGAAGTGATTCGCCAGACTGACCGCCTCCCACCAGGGTCAGTCTGCACAATACTTAATCACTTGTATTAAATTTGCAAAGAATATTACCGCTAGTAGTAAACACTTTTATATGAGTGACAGAACGATCAAGGGAGATGGGGGTCATTAAAGTCCATACGTTGTAATTGAAAACAAATGAACTGGGGTGGGGGGTGGAGGTCTGTTAAACAAGCATTTTATATCTGATCATAGAAGAGGGAGAGGATGAAATATGTATGAACAAATGAATGAGCGGGTGCAGGAGGAGGCCATTCATCCCATCATACCTGTAGTGACCGATATAACTGACTTGCTTAGATCCATGGCCCAGATTTTTTTTTTGTTGCGTGTCTGTGGCCCCGTGAACTGTTTTTCTTTAATTCTCAAGTCCCTGTCCAACTCATGTTTAAGATCATTATGGAATCATCAGCTCTGACCATCTTTTTCAAATTGCGTGTTCTATCATACATCACAGGAATAACTAAAATGAAGGGATTATTCAGTTTCTCTATCTTCAAATTGTATCCAATGATTGATCTGTGTCTTCATTTTATCCACACATCTGAACTCCATATCTCCAAGATAATTATTAATAGCAATTTCAAGTTACTAAGTTATTAACTATTAGTTTTCGTGGTAATTCCGTATTTCTGAACTACATGGGAGGTGTTTCTGACTTTTCCATGAATAGCTTGGTTCTAAAGTCTGTTTCCTGGACCTATCAATTAATTTAAAAGTCTTAACGATGTCAATCAAATCATCCCTTATACCTCTCTATTCCAGAGAATACAAATTTCTTCAATATCTAATCCTTGGCGTTCACACCAAGGCCAAAATATCTTATCTAAAACACGTTGCCTAAGAGTGAACATGGTACTCCAGATGTGTTCCAATCAGAGTTTTGCAAAGCTGTAACAAAACTTTCTTCCTATTATATCACAGTGTGTGAGCTATGGTTGATATGTAACTACTGTGACAGAATGGTAGTTTTACTCTACAGCTAATCTAGAGGTTTAGACCAATGATTGAGAGACATGAATTCAAGTCTCACAATGGCAGATGATAAACTTAAATTCAATCAATTAAATCAGGCTAGAATAAATATCTCATCATGGTTATCTCATTTACTAATGTTCCTAATAGAAAGAAATCTACAGTCATCACCTGATCTGGCCTACATGAGACTCCATGCCAAGGGCAACATGGTTGAATCGGAACTGCACTTGGAAATGACTGAGAAAGCCATACAAATTGATAGCTTAGTCCCTTGCCTTGTGGAACATTCCCAAGTGCATTACCTCATACTCTTCTGAGTTGAATTCCATTGGCCAGCTGGCCAAAGCATTGTTGTCCACTTGCAGTTTAAGTTTATCCTCCTCACTATTTATCACCCTACCAATTTTCATGCCATTCACAAATCTCTCAATAATATCCCCTACATTTAAGTACAAATCATTAATATACAACACAAACAACAAGGGTCTGAGCACTTGAATAAATTGTAAAAAGCTCAGTCTATCACTGATCTCTTTGACACACCACTCATTGCATTGTTGTCAACTAGAAAATGACCCATTTGTGCCTACTTTCTGTTTTTTTGCAAACTAGCCAAAGTTTACTTTTTAGAAGTAACATTTATGTCACAATTGCTAGGCAATGACCAATGACCACTCTTTGATGTTTCATGACATTACCATCACTGAATCCTTATAAACAATATCCCATGGCATTACCATTGATCAGAAACCAAACTTGACTGGCCATATAAATATTGTGGCTACAAGTGTCAGTCAGAGGGTAGGAATTTTGTAACAAATAACTCACCTGTCTTCTGAATGCCTGTTCACCATCCACACAGCACTGGAATACTCAATAAGTTTGACACTATCCATAACTATCCAAGCAGTTTGCTTAATAAGTACTCCAACCAACACTTTAAATATTCACTCACTTTTCCACTGACACAGTGACAGCAGTGTGTCCATCAACATGATGCACTATATTCACAAAAGGTCCTTCAACAGTACCTTCCAAACCTGCAACCTCCACCTTCTAGAATGACAAGGCCAACAGAAACATGGGAACCCCTCCATCTTCAAGTTTCCCTCTAAGTCACATCCCATGTTGACTTGCAACTATGTTGCTTTTCCTTCACTGTTGCTATGTCAACATCTTGGAACTCTCTCCCTATCTACACTGTGGGTGTCCCTAGACTCCAAGGGCTGTGGTAATTCAAGAAGGCAACTTACCACCTCTTTCTCGAAGGTAGTTAGTGTTGGGCAAGAACAATGTCCACATCCCATGAAGAAATAAGTAGTAAACTTGCATGGTAAATAAAAGCAGATGATAAAAGCTTCAACAACTATGTAGGAGAAAAGAGTAAAATTAATGAAGACATAAATAATAGGTCCCCTACAGCTTATGGAATGCAAGGAACTAGCAGATCAATTAAAAAATTACTTTAGTTCTATCCTCATAGACGAAGTCACAACTTCCCAGAAATTCAGGGAATGAAGAGTCTAGTCAGAAGGAGAAACTGAGAAATTGATGTTTAGTAAAACAAGTCCTGGAGAATTCTACCTCGGTCTCGTCCCAGATGTCCCATTGTAACAATCAACCTAGATTAGATCACAGTTCAGCTTTTTAGGTTTTACAAAGTAGTTAGACATCATCTGACACTTTTGATCACCTGCAGAGACTTATTATCCAGCATGTGGACACTCCGCTCATACCATTTGTATGATCTTTTGATCTCTCTGCCTATAAACTCTGTGCTTCACTTCACCGGATGAAGGAACAGTGCTCCAAAAGCTTGTGATTTCAAATAAACCTGTTGGACTATAACCTGGTGTCATGTGACTTCTGACTTTGTTCACCCCAGTCCAACACCTACACCTCCACATTAAGGTAATTAGAAACACCAGTTTTTGGAAACTATGCCAGATTCCTAAGAACTTCTTTTGATAAAAAGATCTTAGCAGAGAGACTTGCAATTGCACTCATAATAGTTTTTAGCACACAACATGCTGCTGATTTTATTCCTTGATAAAACCTTTACATCCAGAAAGTTCCATAACTTCTAATTTTTCGATATAATCTTGAAATATAAGTATGTTATTCCCAAAACTGATGTTAGGTATTGGATTGTCATTCCCTCTTATCTCTTTCCTTCCTGTCTTATATAGTGGAGGTACACTTGCTACTGTTCCATCTGCAGGAAACTATTTCTGAGACTGTAGAATTTTGAAACATGACCACTAGGGTTATAAGAATGGGAAATATGAAGATTTGGACAATTTTTTGTTTGCAAATGGTTTGTCGTGACTTTTTCAAATGCAGAATCAAATGGTCAAGAGAACGGGGGATTGCCTGCTGATCACAAAAAGTCAAGTGACTTTGGAAGAAAAGCTCTTAAAAGAGAGATAAGAAAATGCTTAATGGTCTATGATTGCTAGACAAACAACCTGAGCTTTGGAAGGGACAAGGTGCTATGTATTGTGCCACAGACTTGAGAATTGCTGTCTCATTCTTTGTCTCTTCTCTCTCCTTCTCTCCCTTTCTTTCTCTCTTCCAGTGAGGTAACCTTAAAGAAACCCAGCTGAAAAGCTGTCACAGTATTTTCTGGGTACTTTAGAAAGTTCCAGAAATCAGTATCTCCAATCTCCTAATAGACTGTGGCTAATGATCTCTCAACTCAACTGACCTTTCACGTTACTGAGAGTCTTTCATCGCTTTGTGACCAACAGCAATTGGAGGTTTTTAGTATCTTGCTCTATGAAGACAGGCAGAAATATCCTCTTAATGTCTGCATTTCCTTATGGTTGATTGTAAATTTCATTAACACTGCTTGTCAAACTAGTTGCTGCTGACCTTTTCCTTTTACATATACATATAAGCTTTTTCAGTTCATTTTTATTTTTTTTTGCAAATTTACTTTTGCATTCTCATTTCCCTTTATTATTTATTTAATACTCTATTGATTTTAAAATGTTCCTTCAGTAAGGATATTTAGTTAGGGTCACTATATTTAGTAATAAGTTAAATAACACAAGACAACCATATATCCAAGTTTGCTAAATATGTGCAGAGTTGGTGACAATGTTCACAATGTAGATGGTGAAATAACTCTTCAGAGGCCAGCATCCCATCACCAATCACCCTTTATTTACAAATGCATAGCCTTTGACAAGAGCACTGCCTCTCACTCAATCAGACAATCAGGGGGCCCAATATTCTGGCATTCATATTTTATGTCAGCCAGATCTTCCTGACTGGACCTGATTAACAGCATCAATCAGAAAACTCATCGTCAATGAAGTCCAGCTGACTGACTGCATTACAATCACTACAGATGGCAGTATAAAATTACAAAGATGCAGCAATTTTTTTTTGAGTGAATGACTTACTAAGTATGTGGTTATCCATTCTCAACCAAAAATGGAAAGATCAGTTTACACAGAGATAGTAAGAACTGCAGATGCTGGAGTCAGAGACAACATAGTGTGGAGCTGGAGGAACACAGCAGGCCAGGCAGCATCAGAGGAACAGGAAAGTTGACGTTTCGGGTTGGGACCCTTCTTCAGAAAGGGGGGGGGGGGGGGTGGGGGGGTGGGGGGAAGGGATCTCAGAAATAAATAGAGAGAGGAGGGATGGGGCTGGGGAAGGTCGTTGGGATGGTGATAGGTGAGTGCAGGTAGCGAGTGGTCTGGATTGGTCAGTGAGGTGGGAGGTGCGGATAGGTAGGAGAGAAGATGGACAGGTTGTGTCAGATCAAGGAGGCAGGAATGAGAGGGAGGGTTGGTCATGGGATGATGCCGGGGTTGGGGAGATTTTGAAACTGGTAAAATCCACATTTAGGCCATTGGGCTGTCGGCTCCCAAGGTGGAATATGAGGTACTGCTCCTCCAGTTTGTGGGTGGCGTCATTGTGACACTGGAGGAGGCCTAGGATGGACACATCACCCAGGGAGTGGGAGGAGGAGTTCAAATGGTTTGCGACTGGAAGGTGTTGTCATTTGTCGTGAACAGAGCGCAGGTGCTCTACAAAGCGGTCTCCAAGCCTCCGCTTGGTCTCACCGATGTAGAGGAGGCCACATTGGGAGTAGCAGATGCAATAGACCACATTGACAGATGTGCAGGTGAACCTCTGTCTAATGTGGAAGGTTTGTTTGGTGCCTTGAATGGAGGTGACAGGGGAGGTGTAGGGGCAGGTGTAGCACTTCCTGTGGTTTCTGGGAAAGATACCGGGGGTGGTGGGGCTAGTGGGGAGTGTGGAGCGGACGTGGGAGTCATGTAGAGAGCAGTCCCTATGAAAGGCAGATAGGGGTGGGGAGGGAAATATATCTTTGGTTGTTGGGTCAGATTGTGGCAGAAGTGGCAGAGAAGGATACGTTGGATATGGAGGTTAGTCAGGTGATATGTGAGCACAAGGGGGATTCTGTCTTTGTTTTTGTTGGGGGGAGGGGATGTGAGGGCAGAGGTGCGGGAAATGCATTTTTGATCACTGAAGAGGGGGAAGTTGCTGTCCTTGAAATAAGAGGACATCTGGGATGTGCGGCAGTGGAACACCCCATCTTGGGAGCAGACGCAGCAGAGGCAGAGGAATTAGGAGTAGGGGATCACATTCTTGCAGGAAGATGTGTGAGAGGGGTGTAGCCTAGGTGGCTGTGGGAGTTGGTGGGCTAGAAATAGATGTTGGTTTCGAGGCGGTCACCAGAGATGGAGACAGAGAGGTCCAGGAAGGAGAGGGAGATATCAGAGATGGTCCAGGTGAATTTGAGGTTGGGGTGAAAGGTGTTAGTAAAGTTGATGAACAGTTCAAGCTCCTTGTGGCAGCACGAGGCAGCACCGATACAGTCATCAATGTAGCGGAGGAAGAGGTGGGGGATGGGGCCAGTGTAGCAGCGGAAGAGGGATTGTTCCACATATCCTACGAAAAGGCAGGCATAGCTTGGGCCCATGCAGGTTCCCATGGCCACACCTTTAGTCTGTAGAAAGTGGGAGGAGTTAAAGGAGAAGTTGTCAAGGGTAAGGACAAGTTTGGTTAAGCGGATGAGGATGTCAGTAGAGGGGGACTGGTAGGGCCTGCAGGAGAAGAAGCGGAGGGCTTTTAGGCCATCTGCGTGGGGAATGCAAGTGTACAGGGATTGGATGTCCATAGTGAAGATGAGTTGTTGGGGGGCCAGGGAATTGGAAGTCTTGAAGAAGGTAGAGGGCGTCGGTGCTGTCCAGGACATAGGCGGGGAGTCCCTGGACCGGGGGGAAAGGATTTGAAAAGTCAAATCAGACTTGAAAATTTAACTCTGTTTCTCCCTGCACAGTTGCTGTCAGACCTGCTGAATACCTCCAACTTTCCTTGTGTTTGTTTCAGATTTTCAGCATCCACAGCGTTTTGCATTTATTTTAGATCAGCGTACATATTTAATCAAATCAGTTGAAGTACGAAGAGAGTTAGAAGTCCCTGTAGACAATAAATAACATATCAGTGTCAGGGCAAAAAGATACTCAAAAACTATAAAAGTTTTATTTTTACTCGTTCGCTGGATGTGGGAGCTGCTGGCTTGACCAATATTTGTTGTCCATCCCTAATTGCCCTTGAGGAGGTGGTGATGAGCTGCCTTCAACTTGATTATGTTCAGCATGTTTATAGTCACAGTATTTATATGGCTAATGCAAGTCCATTTCTGGTCAATGATAACCCCCCAGGATGTTGATAGTGAGGGATTCAGTGACAGTGATGCCATAGAATTAAAAGGGTTGTTGTTAAGATTCTCACTCATTGGAGATGGTAGTTGCCCAGTACTGCGTGGCATGAGCGTTATTTGCCACTTGTCAGCCCAAGTCTGGATATTGTCCAGATCTTGCTGCATTTGGAGATAGACTGCTTCACTATCTGAAGAGTTACGAATGGTCCTGAAGACTGTGTGATCATCAGTGAATGTCCCCACTTCTGACCTTATTACAGAGGGAAGGTCATTGATGAAGCAGCTAAAAATTGTTGGACCTAGGACACGACCCTGAGGAAGTCCTCAGGGATGTAGGGATGTGCTGGGACTGGGCCAACTGATTTGCAACAACTACAACCATCTTGGTTTGTGCTAGGCGTGACTCTGGATAGTCTGGCTTTTCTCAGTCTGGTCACTGTCTGGTGCCAGATGACTTCATGTCCAGTATTTCTTGAATTAGTCCAATCACTACAGGTAACAATAGCAGGACCTATGCTTGTACCTTTCCATATTTGTAGCACTCTTAAACTGAATGGAGTAGAGGAGACAGAGATTACTTTGCATTCTCCTTCTCCTTTTTCTCTCTCATTTATGTACTGGCAAATGACCCTGTATCATCTCAAACTGCAATGAATTTCCAGATGTAATAGCATCATTAGTGAACTTCGACACTGTCTCACTTACCTAATAGGATACTGCAGGATGAGGGCACAAAGCCTAATGGGCCAGAGGAGTCCTATACTTTCCAAAAAAGAATAATGGAGCTAGACTAAAGACCCTTCTGACAATTGTAGACAGTTTTAGGCCCTTCGCGTTCATTAGACCAAGCCTGCCGTGATGAGGGAAAATAGTCTCCATACCAATTGATGCTTTTAGTTTCTGATTTTATTCTGGATACTTTGTACATTTTTTTGCAATTTGTGGAGAAAGCTTCTTTCTCATTCCATGTCTGTGCTTAGGTCATTTTTCAAGGTAGACATGGATGAGCTGCTGGCAGAATTCCTCGGCCCAGTCTGCAAATCTTGAACCCTAAACACCCAACTGACAAAAGGGAAATATTTCTTGCTCAGAATTGTTGAATGGTGAACGTGATGATCCTGATGAATGGACCACTGTCTGACAGCCCTGCTTTAGGCATGGCCTGCTGCGGTATAGTTATGAAGGCAAAGAGTGTGTGACAAATCCCAAGTGCCCCAAGTCCGTCAATTGAATTCTGAGGAAGTGCCACCGGACCCGAAATATTAACTCTGATTTTTCTACACAGATGCTGCCAGACCTGTTGAGCTATTCCAGCAACTTCTGTTTTTGTTCATCAATTGAGTTGTCTGCCCTTTCCCTGTAGGACTATGTATGGGGGATTCACATTGACTCTCAATGGAAACACACGGCTTTTCCCTAACCATAAACCAACGGATGATGATGCTGCAGTTCTGGTTCATGTCCTACATCGACATACCTATATCACAGGTCAGTCCTGTTCTGTCTAATTCTTAAGATCAAGGTATAACTTTAAATTGATTTTTTTTTGTTGTTTGGGAGATAAGAAGGGAAAGAAACAGTTAGTCATTTTCAGGGTTGCATTTCTGAGCTTGTAGGATCTTTGAGAAATGGAATCTGGAGATTTTTGTTTCTTTATCAGTATTTTGATGAGATTTTAAATCCTTGAGGTGAACAGTTCAATGAACTAAAAAGGCAGGGAGAAAGAAAGGTGTTGTTACCTAACCAGAGAAATCCAGTGTCACAGAGAAACTCAACAATCCAAAAGGTCAGTCAGTCTTTGTGAGGAAGCACGAAAGGACAAAGGCAAGTCAGCCAGACAACTGAGTGAGGGAATTCATATGGGTTTGCTCTGATGTTAAATGTGATAGTGAGTTTAGTTTGCAGTTTGTTTTAGGTGACTTAGGGAGAGACACCAGATGAATGCAAAATGCATTTTGTGACTACACTAAAAAGAAAAATCATTGTAGCTCTACCAGCCTGAGTCTAAGCAAGGAGCTTTAGAGTGAAGATAGTAGTGACTCATCACTGAGATTTGAATATTTACAAGGATATCACTGAGATAAACGAGTGTGAATTTGTTTTTTATATTCACTTGTGGGACATGGGCATTCCTAGCTGGGTGAGCATTTAATGTTCTTGAGAAGGTGGTGATCAGCTGCCTTCTTGAACCGCTGCAGTCCATGTGCTGTAGGTTAACCCACAATGCCTTTATGAAGGTAATTCCAGAATGTTGACCCAACAACCGTGAAGGAAAGTGATATATTTCCAAGTTATAATAGTGAATGGCTTGGAGGGGAACCTGCAGGTATTGGCGTTCCCATGTATCTGCTACCCTTATCCATCTAGCTGGAAGTGGTCATGTGTTTGGAAGGTGCTGTCACAGGATCCTTGGTAAATTTCTGCAGTGCGTCTTGTGGATGGTACAGACTGATGCTACCAAGCATTGGTAATGTAAGGAATCAATGTTTGTGGATGTGATACCAATCAAGTGTACTGCTTTGTCCTGGATGCTATCAAGCTTCTTCAGTGTCATTGGAGCTGCACTCATCCAGGTCAGTGGCGAGTGTTCTATCACACTCCTGACTTGTACCTTGTAGATGGTGGACAGGCTTTAGGGAGTCAGGAGGTGAGTTATTCACTGACGTATTCCTCGCTCTGATCTGCCGTTGTAGCCACTGTATTTATAAGGATATCCCAGTTCAGTTCTGGTCAATGATAGTGGGTGATTTAAGTGATGGTAATGCCATGGAATATCAAGAGGTGGTGGTAAGATTGACATAGGAACTTAGGAACAGGAGTAGGCCTTTCAGCATCTCGTGCCTGTTCTGCCATTCAATGAGATCATGGTTGACCTAAGACCTAAGAGTCATACAGTCATACAGCATGGAAACAGACCCTTTGGACCAACCACTCCATGCCGAACAGAATCCCAAATTAAACTAGTCCCACCTGCTTAACAAAAAACTTATCAATTTCAGATTTTCTGAATGTCTTATTGAAAAAGAAATTACCTATTTCTGATGTCTGGAATGAAACTTTTTCAACTTCTTATTTTTTTCGTGTAACATAGCTCATGTTTTCTTTTTTTTTGTGTTAAAACTGCACTGCCAGACTCTTGTAAATATATTCAGTACTTGACCTCAGCTGTTTAACAAAAGACAAAGTTAATGTCTATCCAAGCCACATAACTCTCTGGAATCTGAATTGTCCAGTATTAATATCAGCTGGCATCACGAAAAATTGAATCAAAGTTTAGTCTTAATTTAACCTGTTAATCTCACTCAGTTTGTTTTATTCTATAAACTACCCCGATGCTTTTGACAGTTTTCTCACGCAATACGCATGGAACCAACTTGGAATATTAGTCATTATAGGTCTAGTATTGTGCAGTGAGGCTGGATTAATCAATAAACACATAGGAAAAGATCCACTGGGAAAAAGTGATCGTAATACAATTGAATTCCATATAACGTTTGACTGCATTTACAAAAAAATCTTAAACTTAAATAAACTTAATTGCGTAGGTATAGGGAGAAAGTTGGCTAAATTGTTTAGATAAATAGAACGTAAAGTAAAGCAATATATAAAAGATGTGAAATATTTATGAAACAATTTGTAAGTGTTTGACAAAAATAGATTCAACTGAAAAACAAAACTGGACAAGGCTGATCCAACTATGACTTACTTAAGAAGCTAAATGTAGTATCAGAGGAAAAGTAGAGGCTTGTAATGATGCAAAGACTTATCTGAGAATGGGGACAGTCACGCGGGCGCGGATCGATAGCTGCAGAAGGTTCTGGAAAGCGGCCGATCAAAGTGATGGTGAAAGCCCTGAAAGGCCGTGAGGCGTCCGCTGTGGAGGAGGAGGCGTCCGTCAGGGAGTTTAAAAATGAAATCTCCGAACGATTCAAGCAAACAACCAGCATAAAATTGATATAAAGGATAGATTACATTTCTAAATTCGCCAAGAATATAAAACCTGTTTCTAAATGCTGTTGCAAGTACATAAAAATGATGAAAGTAGCTAATGTAAACATGATATATTTGAGCAAAGACAGAAGAAATTACCAGAAGGAGTGAAGAATTGGCAGGGACATTTAAAAATATTTGCATCTGTCTTCAAATAGAAGGTAAGAATAACCTTCCGGAAATCAGGGATAAGCACAAATTTAATAATAATGAGGAACTTAATGCCATTAATATCAGAAGGAGGAAAAACACTGGAGAATCTTAAGAGACTAAAATCCAACAAATGCCAGAACATGTAGCCTGCAGTCTGGGATTTCAAAAGAGAAATCTGCTGTGATAATGGATGCGCTGCTTATGATTTTATAGAATTTCCTGAACTGTAGAAGTGTCCTAGCAGTTGGCAAATGGATACAACTACTGAAGGGAAGGACGAAGGGAAAGACTGTGATCTGCAGCCAGTTAGCCTAATATCCGTCATCAAAAAAGTACTGGAATCTTGGACGAAGGAAGTCTTAACAATGCAATTAGGTTAACGCAGCGTAAACAAACAAACTCTAAGGGTGGAATTATGGAGAGGACGAAGACAACTATGGCTCAATTTGTGGCAGAATTGGATAAGAAGCCTAGTAAGGCCTAACTCAGTGTCAGGAACAATTTTACTATTGGTGTAGATGGGGAGATGTAATGAGTTAGTGAGTAGGCAGCACAGAGGACATGCAAGGTTAGTGGATATGAGGATTGGAGTGGGTGATAGCAAGGTACACTTTATGGTCTTCTCAGGGATAAGTCAGGCGAATGTGGTTGAGAAACATGTCAGCTGTGATATGGTCTTATGGTAGGGAAGATGTTTCAGGCACTAGTGAGAGTGGTAGAGCCTTAGTGGGAGGTTTGTACAGCAGCCGATAGAGTGAGGGTGAGGTATCAGAGAGAAGATGGTGGCACTTACAATGGCGGACTACAGAAGGTGATTGACCGTCTTCCTACATTGCTGGGCCTTCCTCCAGATGCAGAGACTGCTTTAACCAGGGTGGCAAACCTTGAACTAAGCTGGCATGGTCTGGTGTGATGGCCTCCATGGATGGTCCTGAGGAACGAAGAAGTTTTACCACTTCACCACTCCATCCAGTAGAAACTCCAGGCCACTGCTTGCAGTGGGGAAAGACAACCCTTGTCTGCCATGTCTGGGGCAAGTGTCAGAAACCATGCAGAGCAGCTCTGTACTGACAGTACTTGTCCAGGTGCGCATTGGGCTTTTAAAGATGGTGTGGTAGCAAAGGATGTTGGTGAATTCTGGGGTGTCCGAGTTGCTCTGGGAACAGTCCGTGGTAAGGTGAGGCTGGAATTGGATATGACAGATACCAATAAGTGGGATAGGTTGTTACTGATGCAAGAAACCCCACAATACCTCACAGCTCAAGACCCTCCAAAAGTATCAAAGCAACTCAAACTTAGCCAACAAAAACATAAGATTCAGCCCAAGATAGATGTAGGAAAGGGAAATCATGATTGACAAAGTTATGGGAGATTTTTGAGCCTACAGCTAGTTGGTCGAAAGAAGTGGAGCCAATAGATGTGGTGTACTTAGACATCCAAAAGGTATTCAATGAGGTGCCAAACAAAATTTAATATACAAGATTAATGCCCTGAGAAGTTGAGAGCGATAGCATGGATTAAGGATTGGTTGATGAACAGGAAGCAGAGAATAGGGATAAATGAGATATTCTGAAGTTGTCACTTGTGGAGTGATGCAAGGATCAGCATACAAGCTACATTAATGAGTATTGCTGTCAAAAAACACATTTTGTTGAAGACTGTTGCCTTGCATGCATCAGGGAAATTAACAAGAATATTCATTTAAAGAGAATACCAATAAATTGATGAGAGGAGGGTGCTAGTTGGTTGGAAAGTGGACTCTAATTGGTACAGGTCACTAGTTTGGGCTGTAAAGTGGAAAGTACCATTCATGTCAGGCAACAACTGTATCTAATAGAAGTGAATTTCCTCACGACACTTAATGGCATTACCATCATTGAATTCCAACTATCAACAAGCTGGGAGTTACCATTGACCAAAATAGAACTGGACTAGCCAAAGAAGTACAGTTGCTATAAGAACAGATCATTTTAAGTGCTATTTACACAGCTGCTTGTGCAAGCTGTGAGGGAAAATTACAGATGGTCTGGGCCCAGGGGCTTACGTACAAATAGAAAATTTTCTGGCAACAAGCAGTTGATTGGTCTGTGGGCAAGTGACCAGTTATCAAAGATAAAGGCCTCCTACCTGCCAACAATCTCTTAGGTAGTTAAACAGTTTCGGGGTGTGAATTGTTGGGACAGAAGATATCAGACCTCTGAAAGGAAAGGGGCTGTTTTTGCCCTGCAGTAAAATGCAGCTCAAGCCTGAAGGTAGCCAGTTTATTTCCCCTCATCAGTTGCTGTAAGCTGTGACTTTGAATGAATGATTTAGAGACCATTGTATGTGTGAACCAGTAACCCTGCGCTTTGTTAAAACAACTGAAAATACCAAGAGAAGGAAGATCGATGAGTGACAAACCAAGAGGATCATTTCAGTGAACCTTGACAGGTACCGATGAACTGCTTTCCCTGTTGTTCCCTGTGCCATTAACACCCATGTTTTCTTTTCTGTCTCTATATGTCTGTTTATGTGTGTAAGGGGGTGTATAAGTCAGTTAGAGTTCTAAACAGTAGTTATATGGTGATCATTTATAATTATTTATCTGAAGAGAGCATCTATTTGTTTGTAATAAATAGTCATTCTTGTTACGTACAGAAACCTTCTTTCAGTCTTGTAAAAAAGAACAGATAAACTGGGGAGTTCTGCGTATTTTTTAAATTATTTAACTTTTGTGACAACTCCAGGAATGGCAGGGCTTGATTTTCAGCATGCTCTCCCAGTGAAGAATAACAGGATTTTTACAGGGCTATGGGGAGAAAGTAACATGCAGGTTATTACTTTCCAATGGGCCTCTGGGGACAGAGGGAAACAATGGGAGCATTTTTTGTACTTGTACAGGGTGATTGGGAGAGAGCGTGGCAGCAGAATGAGTTTAGGATTGATACAGGGCTAAGTGGAGACAGCAGACCAGTGGTATTAATTTGGGATTGGTTCAGGCCATTGGGAGAGAGTGGGGCTGAAGGCTTAATTTGGGATTCCTCACATGTTTACTTATATAGATCAAGGATGTTTTTTTTCAAGATTGGGATTAGGAATAGAAGAAAAAGTAAACTCTCATGAAGAGTCCTGAGCATTCTATTTTGACTTGTATTTTTTTCAGGCATTGATTTACAATACAGCAACTTGACAAACTGTGGAGCGGAAATGTTTGGAAAATTGCTTCTGGTATGTGTTAGAAGAAAAGCTGGGAAAGGTGCTGGTCTATACAGTGCTATGGGGAGACAGCAGGATGGTGGGATCAGTTTGTGGATTGATACAAGGTCATGGTGAGAAAGCAGGGCGCAAGACTATTTTTGGATTGATACAGAGGTATAGGGAGAGAGTAGGGTCATGGGATTAAATTGGGATTGATAAAGGACTATGGGAGAGAGCCAGGCTATGGGATTAGATTGAGATTGATGCAGGATTGTGGACATAGAGTGTGGCAGTGGGATTAGTTTCTAATTGATACAGGTCTATGGGAAAGAGTAGTGAGATTAATTGGTACATGGTGACTGGGAAAAAGTGGCAGTGGGATTGTTTGGGATTGCTACAGGGCTATGTGGAGAGAGTAGGACGGTGAGAATAGTTTTGGATTGATGCAGGGGGATGACGAGAAGATGGTAAAGTGGGATTAGTTTTGGGATTGATACGGGATGATAGGGAGATAAAAGGCAGTGAGATTTGTTTGCGATTACTATGCGGTTGTAAGGAGAGAGTGGGGCAGTGGGTTTAGTTTTGGATTGACATGGGGTGATGGGTAGAAGATAGGGAAGTGGGATTAGTTTGGAATTGATACTAGGCTATGGAACAGTGCAGAACAATCAAATTGGCATAGAGGAGGAATGAGGCAGTTGAAATAACTAAAGTAATAGATTTCATCAATCTGAATGTCTGAGTAATAATGATGCTTGTGTGAATGTGTCTGGCGACTTCCTCTTGATTGTTATTTTTTTGCTATCATCTTCCAGGACAGCACCACGCTTACTGATCTCAACCTGATGTGTAATGAGATTGGCAGCCATGGAGCTAAATGGTTGGCCAAAGGTTTACAGGTAAGTGTCTGAATCTCTTGACCATCACAGGGTGGGCTTGGAACCAGTCCTGACTGGATAGTTCCATGGACTGTGGCATTGCACGTGGTGCTACATGTTGTACTTGAGTGCCAACTGTCCCCACTTCTAACCCACAGGAAACGTGATAAAGGCCACTGTTTCTCCAGTGTACATTTGTGACAGGATGACTGGTTACACTTGATGTGGATGTGATTGGCCCTTGCAGTGGGGTCACTGGAGTGGAGAGCCAGTGTTTAAGGGATGTTGCCTCTTTCCTTTTGCTTTGGACTGAGATGTTACCTGTGGGATGATTAAAATAGGAATGCAAGCATTTTCCTTGCTAGGGAGAGGTTCAAATGGATCCTGGACTTTGGGGTTGGGAGGTGTTTCAATCAAGCGGCAATAAGAATAAAGGTAAAGGTGCTACATTGGGATTTATCTCTGACTTGCGACCAGAAGTTGCATTATGGGAGATAAAAAGCCAAGAAGTGAAACCTATCAACAAGCTTTATTCACAATTACAAGGAAACAATATTAAAAATAAACCTTTTCATGCAGTTCAACAGATCTCTGAAGAATCTGAGGATGAATGGGAATAAAATTGGCAACAAAGGTGGAATGCACTTTGCTACAATGCTTCAGCTAAACTGTACTTTGGAATCTCTAGACCTTGGTGACTGTGATTTGGTGAGTTGCTCAGTAAGATTCAGTTATATAGACTAATCACAAATGGCCAACCAGCAGCAGCAGAGGATCATTTATGTGATCAAGGAGTCATGGATGCAGTTGCCAGTGAACGCTTGCAAAGAGGAGTAGCTTGAGACTCAGGACTATCTAATAAATACACATGTTAACAATGTAAAACAGTGTGCGTATATGAGTTAGTGTATATTTATATAGTGTGTCTATATATTGTGTGTGGAGCTATATGCCAGTTTGTATGTCCACGTCATGTTTTGTGTGTGTTCATGTTTGTGTGAGTCAGTTGGCTGGACAACTGATTAGCAATGCAGAGTGACACCAACAGGTCAGGTTCATGTCCTGCACTAACTGAGGTTACCATGAAAGTCACCCTTCTCAACCTTGACGTTGGCCTGAATATTGGTGACCATCAGGTTAAACACACCACCAGTCCTCTTTCTAATGAGAGCAGCCCTATGGTCCTATAGGACTATGGCGACGTTACCTTTGTGTCAGTGTGTATATTTATGTGTTCCAGTATAGTTTTGTACATTTTGGTGTGTATCTGTGTATGAATCAGTGCATACCAGTGTGTGTGTTATTGTGTGTTTGTTTTATTAGTTTGACCATGGAATGTGAGCTTAGCGTAGTTGGCCATTGTTATTTCCCATCTCTACTTGCCTTAGCAATTGAGGTGCTGAGTTGGCTTCTTGAACCACTGTTGCTCCAGAGATGTAGAGACACCTACAATGCTGTTAGGGAGGCAGTTTCAGGATTTTGACCCGGCGACAGTGAAGTCTCATATGTTTCCAAGTCAGGATGGTGAATAACTTGTGGGAATCTTGCAGGTTGTCGTGTTCTCAAGTACCTGCTTCTAGATTGTAGTGGTGGTCAGTTTGGAAGGTACTGTCTTTGAATTTCTTTTCTTCTCTTTCAAATTCAAGCTTTTTTCATGTACCATTCTCTTTCCTGTTTAACTTGCTTCATGTGCAACCAAATTCTTTTTAACTTAACTGAATTGCTGTTTAGTTTGCTTTCCCGTTCTTCTTATCCTAAATGCTGTGTTATTACCTCACTTACATCTGCTTTCTTAGCCTGCTTTAAATCTCAACTTCAACTTTGCCTACCAAATTCTAATAATCTTGCTTTTTTTTTTCTGAATCACCCAAGGATAAATCTTCCACCCCCTGAAAAGTCAAAGCCACTGCCAAAGCCAGTTTGATTGAATAATGCCCAAGAAACCAAAAATCATAAAACAGTCAGATTGTTTTTCATGAAATTAGTTCAAAAAATTAAGTCCAGCAATTACCTGGAGCCATGTGGTTTCTAGGAAATGTCTTATTTTAAAAAAAAATCCAATGTGTCTTTTCATTGAAGTTTTAAAAAAAAGTTATCCCCACAATCCTTTAGACTCAAGTCCGCAACATGTTGAAATATGAGGCATAACCTCTGTGATTCTCACTATGTCTGTTTATTGCTTGACTAGTCTGTGGAATGGCTCTCCCAAATGTGGTGCAAGATCCTAGAGGTTACGAAAGAAGTCTTTGTAGAATTCATAAGAGTTGTGTTTGTTATTTCCAATGCCTCAATTGATGCTGGGTTTCATCCCTTTACTGAAGCTTCAGATCAGCATGATACAACCCTGAGTCACTTTCTAGGCCATTTCAATGGTCAGTTAGGAATCTACTACATTGCTGTCTGGAGTCACAAATTGATGAGTTTTCACAATAATTGATTTTAAACTGATGATTAGAATAGCTTCAATTTCAAATTTATCAATTGAATTTAAATTCTCCGAGTTACCATGGTGAAATTTGATCTCCAGAGCATTAGCCTCAGCTTTGCTATTACTAATCCAGTAACATTACCACTTCAGTACTACCTGCGGTGAACTGTCAAGATTTTAGATAATATTGCAACATTTTAACAAATGGTCGCTGAAGAAGTATCCACCTTTCAAGCTAGTTCAAGTTCTTTTGTTTTCTTTCCTGTTTGGAATTGTGTTTTCTGCAGCATAACTTAGTTAATTTTTGTGTGGAATTTTATGATTTTTTTCATTTTGTGTTTTCAGGAAATTCAAAGCCTAATTGCCTTAGCAACAGTTCTGCACCACAACAAATCTCTCAGAGCCATTGATGTAGGTCGTCCAATTATTCACACTATTCAGGTACTGGTGAAAAGTCTTCTTTGCAAATTTTCCTGTTGGCTTGTTATTCCTTCATGGAATGTATTCTTATTGCAAATCATGAATTGATTATTGTCATATTTTAAAATCTAAATTACCAATCCATCTCATCCAGTTCACACATACAATTTGCTTTGTTTGGATTTGAGAACTTGCAGTTGTATCCTTTTTTATTTTCAGTATTTTTGATCAAGTATCCTTGACTACAGATACCCTCAGACATCAGGGACCCTCTGTACTGGTGCTGAGGACTGCAGTCAGAGTGTTGCACTTTAATGTGAAAAAACACTTTTTTGAAGTTTCTTCTCGACCTTCCTTTTTCCAAATGCTTCTACTGGTTTCCAAGAAGCACTGGGTGGTTGTTTTGTGTATGAAAGATCTCTAATTTTATCTAAAATATAAAAACGAACTGTTTTAAAAAACAAAAGTTGTTGAAAGATTGCTGCGCTTTTTGAAGCAAGTGATTCATTGTGAGTACTGTTCACATTGCTATTAATTGAAGCAGTAATGGAAGCATGGTTGTAGGGGAATTGGGACGAATAGATCTTCAGTCAGAAACAAGTAGCCGATTGATCTGTGGACTAATGTCCAGATATCGATGTTAGAGGCCTCCTCCCTGCCTGCCAAAAACTATGTGATCTTACTGGGGTACTCCCTGGAAATCAAACCCCATTATTCTTGGAGTTGTGACCAAGGCTAAAGTTTTTGAAACAAATACACAAAATCCCCAAACTACCTGACTTTCAGACGATAGAATGCATGGACCAGGTTTCTGTACTTAACAAGAAATCACTATTCATTGCAGGTCATTAGACTGTAGCTACAGATAAGCAATTAATTCAATTAAGTAAGCGCTACAAATTAAAACCTAAACCACTTACAAACTGCCTCTTACAGAAACCCAGATAGGAATAAACATAACATTGGTTAAAAAAAAATGTCACATGGTCAGAGGAAAACTGAAAAAAAAGTCTTTGTTCACAAGATCTGTGGGTTGGCTTTTGTTGACCTAGATTTCTCCTCAAGCTTCCTTTTTCCAAATACTTCCAAATACAAAAGACACAGGGTGGTTGTTTCACTTATGAAAGGTCTCTAACTTCTTCAATTCAAAGTCCCAATTTGCAGCATGAATGAAAGGAAAGATAAGCTGGTTTCATTCAAGTTCAAAGTAGCTTACTGCAGTGAACGGAGAGAGTTATTTGGCAGCTGCAGACCTACTGATTTTTCTTCAGTCTGACTATCTTCGCTCTGTAACAAACAGATAAAAAGGAATCTACAGGTCAGGAGTGTGATGGAATACTCCCCAGTTACCTGGAAGAGTGTAGCTCCAAAAACAGTTAAGAAGCTTGATACCATCCAGGACAAAGTAGCTTTGGTTGACTGGCACCGCATTCACCACATACAATTCCTAGTCTCAGTAATCTGGCAGCCTCTTCCTTGAGTCTTAATGCAACTGTGTTTAAATTTTCTCAGCTTCAAATAATCCCTTCAGGATTTTAACCAAACATTTCTGATCTGGAATGTTCAACTAAACTCCTTACATTGAGTAACCTGTTTCTTAACAGTTTTAAATCTTCAGGACAGACTGTTTTATACACCCAACTTTAGCCAAGACTTTGCAAACCTGAACTCAAAATGGTGTTCTTCAAGCTATGGTTGTTTCCTATAAACCAAAATGAAGAATTCTGGAACCTTCTAACTGAAACTTACTGCTGAACTGTTTACTCTGCTTATAAAACTCACCCAATGAAAATAAAACTCCAGGAAGTCTCTTTCATACTGTATTTTTAAAATAAATCATCATGGCAACAAAAGTACTTGTTTATTAATCATTAAACCCTTCAAAGACAAAGGCAAAACTGTAAAGACTACATAATTTCATTTTCTGTACTTTTGATTATCAACTCAATATTTAAAAAAAAAGACTGTTTTAAAACCAGAGATTTTGGAAGGAATTGCTGCATTTTTAAAATAAATGTTACTGAAACTGTTTATATTGCTGCTTTGTTCAAGCAGTAGGGGAAGATGTTTGTAAGTGGCACAGCACTGGCTGTGTGTGCAGTATGAGATATCGAAATATTTATAAATTAATCATTAAACCCCTTAATTGACACAAGCCAAACTCACATTCTGCTTTTGAACAGACCTCTTGAATGTTAATTTTGATCTTTCTCTCTGCACCTTCTTTGTGGCTGTAATATTGTATTCTGCACTCTGTTCTGCTATCCTGATGCACTTTGTATGGTATGATCTGCCTGTATACCACGTAAAACAACACTTTTCACTGTATCTCGATACATGTGACAATAATAAATCAATCAATCAATAAATGATATTAAAATATATAAAAATGACACACCTTACATCACATCCCACAAACGGATCTCGCCACTAGGGTAAACAGATGTTACCTGTTTCCTCTATTCAAGACCTTCATGATTTTGTAAATCTCGATTCTGTTATAAGAGAAATAACCCTTGCCTCCTGTTAATCTGGAATCGATAGCTATCCTCCACTTTATCAACAGCCTGGCCAATTTCCCAATCATGCCTCCCACCACATTTATATCCAAATCATTAATTATACCAGAAATAGCAAGAGACCTAACACTGAGTCCTGTGGAACGCCACTGGAAACTACTTTCCATTCGCAAAAACGTCCATTGACCATTACCAGAACTGCCGATGCTCGAGTCAGAGATAACACTGTGTGGAGCTGGAGGAACACAGCAGGCCAGGCAGCATTAGAGGAGCAGGAAAGTTGACATTTCAGGTTGGGACCCTTTTGTTTCCTATGCTGAGCTAACTTTCAATATGGCTGACCACATTCCCTGTATCTCATGGGCCCTTACATTTCTGACCAAGCTGTCATGTGGGTCCTTGTTAAATTCCTTACTAAAATCCATGCAGACAACATTCATTACATTAGCCTTGTCACTTAATAATGATTAATATTCCTTAATAATATTTATACTCACCAGGATTTCTTCCTTTTGTTTTTGTTTAGGAAGAGGAAACTGTCCACATGGCCCATATGCTTCAAGTTAACCACACTCTTCAGGAGTTGCATTTAATAAAAATGGGAATGACAAACTTTGGAATACAGCAACTTTGTGATAAACTGGTTCACAACCAGAGTCTCCGACTCCTCGATCTCCATTGGTAAAAGATGCATTTTGTCTTTCAATTAGCAGGTAGCTGATGAGCTGAATGACTTCCTTCTTTACAGAAGGATTCAATCATTTGATATTGTGTACTGCTGAGGGAGGGCAATTAAGCAAATTATTGCAATTGCATAACAAAGGCATCTGCGACTGGTAGAATGTTGAGGACAAAGTTAATTACAATTTCTCTCTGGTTGGTCACTTCATCACCTGTCACTGTCACCCACTTTCAACATCCTATGGGTTAACATTGACCAAAAACTAAACTGAACTAACCATAGAAATACTGTGGCTACAAGAGAAGGTCAGAGTTTAAAGCTCCTGTGGCAAGTAACTCACATCATCACTCTCTAACGCCTGTCCACCATCTACAAGTCGGGAGTGTGGTGGAATATTCTCCACGTGTTGGGATAGATGCAGCTCCAAAAATTCATAGTTATGCATCTGTCTTTAATTTCCCTGTAAATTTGCTGTTATCTATCTTGCCCACTAGTTGGTGGCCTAGAGAATGCACCCAGTAGTTTATTGCTCCTTAGCATAAACCACATGGATTTGGTTCTTGTTCTCACTCTATATCTTCATCATCAGCAATATTCTCACCGTCAACAACATTGTCTATTTCTAATGTGTAGAATCCCCTGCCTCTGTCCTGTCTCAGCTTATCTGCTGCTGAAACCATCATCCATGCTTTTGTTACCTCAAGATGTTCCTGTTCTGTTGCCCTCCTGACCAGAATCCTACCCTGCACCCTCTGTAAATTTAAGCTCATCCAAAAGTCTGCTGCCTGCATCTTGATACATCATGTCCCCAGACACTGCTACCACTGATTAGAATTGGTTCCTAGTCTAAGACCATCTTCAATTTATCTCTACTTCACTCCTCATTTAGACTTATTCCTGTAGGTGGTTTGAGAGGTTATGTAGACATTGGGCCGTATGTGAACGAATATCATGTGGATTTATTTCAATATGTACCATATACAAATCATTTAATGTGGTATGTCAGTAACCAGATATCCTCTGATGGAGCAAAGTCTTTGGCTGAGCTGCTGAAACACAACACTCCCTTGAAGATTCTGGATTTGGCTGCCAACAGAATTGAGGATGATGGACTGGTTTGCATTAGTGATGCTCTTCGATACATGAATGATCAGCTTGTAGCGTGAGTCTCAATTCTAATCTAATGTGAACAACAGGTTAATCCAGCATTAAGGAATTTTCCTTGGGGAAATGGGGCTAAGGAACAAACACAAATTGACACACACCTTCGGTATAAATAGGGTAGAAGATCAATACAGGACAATGGTGCATCTTTTTACATTGCGTATGAGAACATAGGGAAAGAATACCATCAAAAATTACTAACATGTAAATGAAAGAGAAAGATAGATTAAAGCAGATACCAAAGAAAATTAAATTGCCAGATAATGTTTTGGGAGATACGGCTACAAGAGCAGGTCACAGGCTAGAAATTCTGCAGCTCATTATACGGCTCTTGACTCCTCAATTTTTATCTATCATCTACAAGGTACAAGTCAGGAGTGTGAAAGAATACACCCAATTGGATGAGTGCAGCTCTAACAATACTGAAGAAACTTGACATCATCCACAATATAGCAGCCTGGTTGATTGGTACCACATCTATAAACATTCACTTCCTCTACCACTGATGCTCAGTAGCAGCAATATATACTATCTCCAAAATACACTGCAGAAATTCACCAAGACTCCTGAGACTGCATCTTCCAAACCCATGACCACTACCATCTAGGCAGACAAGGGCAGCTGATACATGAGAATACCACCGCCTTCAAGTTCCCATCTAGCCACTCACCATCCAGGTTTGGAAATGTATCACTGTACCTTCAGTGTCCCTGAGTCAAATCCTGGAACTCTCTCCCTAACAACACTGCAGGTGTACCTACACCACAGGGACTGTGGCAGTTCAAGAGGGCAGCTCACTACCTCCTTCTCCAGGGCAATTAAGGAAAGGCAATAAATGCTGGTCCATATAGCGACATCCACATCCTATAAATAGACGGTTTAAAAAGATAACAAGGTGCAGGGCTGGATGAACACAGCAGGCCAAGCAGCATCATAGGAGCAGAAAGGCTTGCAGGGCTGGATGAACACAGCAGGCCAAGCAGTATCATAGGAGCAGAAAGGCTTGCAGGGCTGGATGAACACAGCTATTTTGATTATTTGGGAATAACTAATTAAAGAAAATTGGCCTGGATTTACTTTCCATGATAGAGAGCCCCCTGCCCCAGTCAGATAATATGTCATTTCTGTGGGGAAGCGTAATGATATTACATGATCAACAGGCAATCAAGTGGCCAATGTTTCTTGTAATTCACTCGTGAGACCTGGGCATCATTGGCTGTCCAGCATTTCTTGCCCGTCCCATTTCATAGGGCCATTTCACAGGGGACTTGAGAATCAACCACATTGCTGTGAGTCTGGAGTCCCATGTAGGCCAGACCAGGTGACCAAAGTAGATTTCCTTCCTTGACCTTCCTCACTTGAAGGTTACTGGTGAGCCAGATGGATTTTTCCTGTCAATTGACAATGGTTTCATGGTCATCAATAGATTCTTAATTCCAGACTTTTTCTTTTATTGAATTCAAATTCCACCATCAGCCATGGCAGGATTCAAACCTGGGTTGCTAGAACATTAGCGGAGTTTCTGGATTAATAGTCTAGTGATGATACCACCAGGTCATCGCCTCCACTGGGCCTTTTACCCTGCGAGTTGAAATTATGGCCTTCAAGAGCTGCTGAACAGTCAAAAGCTAGCTAGCTTCTAATGCTGGCAGCTGGTTAGGTCCAATAATGGCTCCAGTGATAGCGCAGGCATTAATATTGGATCCTGGGATGCAGGCAATTGGGAGCAGTATGGAAGTCTCAAAGCAAGGTGGCCTCGGAGGCGTTGGCATGAGGTTGGTTTTAATGTTGTCAAGTTCCTCAATCCAATACAGTGCCCCCCCCCCAGCGAGGCCATAGGTAAGAGAAAATTACTGCAGATGCTGAATCTGTACTGAAAACAACAAATGCTGGAGATCACAGCAGGTCAAGCAGCATCCATGCAGAGACAGCAAGCTAATGTTTTGAGTCTAGATGACTCTTCATCAGAGCTGAAGTCAGAATCATCTAGACTCAAAACGTTAGCTTGCTCTCTCTCCATTGGAGGCCATAGGTAAACCCGACAAGATTTGTTAGGCGACCTGAAGGAGGCAACACAGAGCCATGAGATTCCCACTAATCACTGGACCACCCTGAATTCCAGTGTAGAAATAACAAGCGATTGAAGCATGAAACTGAACTGGACTCGCCGTATCAATACTGTGGCTACATGAGCTTGTAAAGGCCATGAATCCTGCAGAGGAGTAACTCATCTCCTGACTCTCCAAAGCCTGTCCACCATCTACAAGGCACAAATCAGGAGTGTGTGGGAATACTCCTCAGTCACCTGGATGACCGCAACTCCAACAACACTTAAGAAGCTTGATACCACTTTCAAAAGCTCCACTAGCAGCACACATTAGCAGCAGAGTACAGCAGTTTTGTCTGGGTTCCGTTAAATTCCACGCTCCAATTCTAATCAATAGGTAGAGAAGGCTAAAGGCTGTATATCTTAAATTTCCTACATCTAAGCTGGATTGATGGTGTTTCTTCAGCCTCAAAGGTGAGTGAGTTGAATATAATGAAGAGATAACAGTGTGGTGCTGGAGGAACACAGCAGGCCAGGCAGCATCAGAGGAGCAGGAAAGTTGGCGTTTCGGGTCGGGACCCTTCTTCAGAAATGGGGAGGGGGAAGGCAGCTCAGAAATAAATAGAGAGAGGAGGGGTGAGGCTGGGGAAGGTTGGTGGGATGGTGATAGGAGAGTGCAGCAGGTAGGGAGTGGTGGGGATTGGTCAGTGAGGTGCGAGGGGCGGATAATGCAAACTGGTTTAACTGGAGCAGGTGTGACAAGCTGAAACTTCAGATAGCCAAAACCCTGAATTCACATCACAAGAAACATGATATCTTGGAATCTGTAAGTCGATTTCATCAGAACATGAAGCTGGAGAGAGAGAGATAACACAGTGTGGAGCTGGAGGAACACAGCAGGCCAGGCAGCATCAGAGGAGCAGGAAAGTTGACGTTTCAGGTCGGGACCTCTGACTCCAACATCGGCAGTTCTTACTATCTCTAAACTGGAGAGAGGTCTGAGATAGAATCACAAGCCGAAGTGGGGGTTGCGGGGAGGGTGTCAGTGTTGAATGCCATGAATCAGAGATCCAGACATCACATTGCTAACTTGTAGGTGAAACCAGAAACAGGGGCAGTGAATAGTGACTCATTAACTGATAGAGAAGATGGGGAAATTTCTTTCATTAAAACAGAAAGTGCTGGAGATACTCAGCAGATCTGGCTGCATCTCTGGTGAGATGATGGTTTAAGTCCAGTATAACTTTTCTTTTTCACGTCTTTAGCGAGAGACATGTGAGAATGTAGAACTGGGGCTGTTTAAAGTGAATACTATCATTGCATTTAAGGAGATGCTAAATTAACACAAGGAAGAAAAGATTTCATGAATATGCTGATCAGGCGAAGAAGAGACTTTGGAGGAGGTTCCACAGGTCCATAGAAAGGAAAAGGAGTCATTCAGCCCATCATGTCTATGCTGATTGAACGAACAAGCCTCCCATTTCTAACCCTGCTCTTCAGCCCTGGTCCCTAGCCTCACAGTTTACAGCATTACCTGCAGATCCAGTTTCTTTTAAATGAGTTGAGGGTTTTTTTCCTCCACCACGAAGCTGGATTGTGAATTCCAGACCTATTATCCCAAAGTTAAGTGGCACAACCAGCACCACATTAAATTAGAACCAGCATTTGCTCATCCAAAGGAAACAGCTGAAGAGTAAATCACCATAAACTCTTTATGCAGCAATGGGAATTGGACCCATGCCCCATAACAACAGGAAATCAAATCCAGCACCTCAAACTACTTAGCCACACTATCTAGTTACACATCGTGAATTAAGACTAGGAAGGACCAGATAGGCTGAATGGCCTGTTTCTGTACTGTGTACAATTTAGGCACAAAAAAAACCTTGGATCCTGGGGATCAGTCACTCAAGTGAAATCAATACATTGTTGTTCATATCAAAAGATATAGATCCACGGTCCACACAACACCATGCTGCAGTTCAGCAGACTAATGTTTCAGAAATGCTGCATCCCTAGCCAAGCAATTCCAGTCTAGCCACCACACTGGTATCTACCTGACAATATGGAAATCTGCCCAGATATGTACTGCACACAAAAAAGCAAGACAACTCCAATGCAGACAATTACTGCCACCATCAGTCTACTCTCGATCATCAATAAAGTGTTGGAAGGGGTCATTAACAGTGCTGTTGAGCAGTATTGGCTTCTAATAACCTGCTCACTGACTCTCAGTTTGGGTTCTGTGAAGACCAGTCAGCTTCTGACTTCATTTCAGCTTTGAATCAAATATGGATAAAACATAGATTCCAGGGGTGGGGTGAGAGTGACTGCCCCTGACTTTGGGGCTGCATCTAATCAAGTGCAGCAACATGGAGCCCTAGCAAAACTGGAGTAGACTAAAAAGGAGGGATATCTCCTCTGGTTGGAGTCATATCCGATACAAAGGAAGACTGTTGTGGTTGTAGGACATCAATAATGTCAGCTCCAGGATATCTCTGCATGAGGTCCTTAGGTTGTGGAGGTGCCAGTGCTGGATAGGGGTGGACAAAGTCAGAAATCACATGACACCAGGTTACAGTCCAACAGGTTTATTTGAAAACACAAGCTTCTGGGGCCTCAGTCCTTCAGGTGTTAGTGAGAGAGGTAGTATCAGACACAGAATTTATAAGTAATAGATCAAAGGTTCACACCATGAATGAGGATGTAATAAACAAACCTAAGATGCTGTTAAATCTTTAATCATTTAGAAGGTTTTAATTGATTGATATGTATATGTAAATCCCCAAATTTCTTTCAAGTCATGCTGCTGAGAGAACTACAGGTTTTATCAGTGCAAAGAAGAGGTGACATTTCAGATCAGACAATGCATGTTAGGTGTGAGACCTTGTTTACAATCTGTTTGTGTTTTAGTTTGGAGTCAGACTGGTTTTATTTGTGTGTGTGTGTGTGAGAGAGAGAGAGAATGAGTGAGAGAGAGAGTGAGGGGGTTGAGAGAGGAGGGTGTGAGTGAGGGGGAGGAGAGAGTGTGTTTGGTTGGGGGGGAACAGAGGGTGTGTGTGTGTGTGGGAGAGAGAATGTGTGTGTGTGTGATAAAACCTTTAGTTCTCTCAGGACCATGACTTGAAAGGAATTCGGGATTTACACATACATATTAATCAGTTAAAACCTTCTAACTGATTATAGATTTAACAACATCTTAGGTTTCTTTAGAACATCCTCATCCATGGTGTGAATTTTTGATCTTTTACTTATAAATTCTGTGTCTGATACTACCTCTCTCACTAACACCTGAAGAAGGACTGAGGCTCCGAAATTTTGCGTTTTCAAATAAACCTGTTGGACTATAACCTGGTATCATGTGATTTCTGACTGAGTTCCCCAAGGTATTGTCCTAGGCCCAACCATCTTCAGGTGCTTCATCAATGACCTTCTCACCATCAAAGAGTCAGAAGTGAAGTGGTTCACTGATGGTTGCACAATGTTCAGCACCTTTCACAACTCCTCAGTTACTAAAGCAGTCTATAGCCAAATGCAGCAAGAATTGCATAACATTCAGGTTTGGGCTGTTAAGTGGCAAATAACATCCTACACAAATGCCAGCTAATATATATGGTCAAAAAAAAATAATGTAATCACTGCCTCATAACATAAAAGAGTACAGTATTTCCATCACCAAAGCCTCCATCAATATCATAGTTCTTAACTCATAAAATTATGAAATAATCATGCTCAAAGTTTTGAAACCCATTTATAGAATTAATTATATGTTTTGTTCCACCAGATTATCTGTGGCCAGGAATAACATTTCTGGCATTGGACTAATGGCACTTGCAAATGCCTTGAAATCTAACAACACATTAACCAATGTCTATGTCTGGGGCAATAACTTCGATGAATCAGCCTCCATAGTAAGATAAAATATATTCTATCTTTTTTGGAATAGAATTAATTGTTTAGTTTCTGTAAAACTATCATCACCAAAGTACATATAGGAGAAAACCAGTCAAGCCCTCAACTCTGTTCTACTAATCCATTAGCTCATGGTGAACTGCATCTTACTCCAATGACCCTTCTGCGTTCCATAATGCTTCGCCAACAAAAGTTGATCAGCCTCAGTTTTGAAATTTGTCATTGGCCCCAACTTCAAAAGATTTTTGCGGCCGGGGTCCCAGATTTGCACTCCCCTTTGTACAAACAAGTGTTTCCCAATTTAACCCTTGATTCAACTAGTTTGAATTTTTGGTTTGATTTGAACTGTTGACCTTTGCATAGTTAAATTTGGGCCCAATCATTAGTTGGGGCTATGATCCAGCTTGTCCAGACTTCATCCGGAGCTAGAGATTTTCTAAAACAAAATTACCAGTAGCTTTGTCTTAATAAGAGTATGTTTTATTCTAACATGAGATGTGGGCATGACCAGCAAGGCGGGCATTTGTTGCCCATCCCCATTGCCATTGTACTGAAAGACTTACTCAGCCACTTAGAGGGCAATTAAGAGTCAATCACATTGCATTGGATCTGGATTCATATGTAGACCAGACTTATCAAGGATGGCAGATTTCCTTAATTAAAACCGAAAGAACTGCGGATGCTGTAAATCAGGAACAAAAACAAAGTTGCTGGAAAAGCTCAGCTGGTCTGGCAGCATCTGTGAAGAAAAAATCAGAGTTAACGTTTTGAGCCTGGTGACCTTTCCTCAGAACTGGAGAGTTCTGAGCAGTTCTGACCGAAATGTTAACTCTGATGTTTTCTTCACAGATGCTGCCAGACCTGCTGAGCTTTTCCAGCAACTTCTGTGTTGACAGGTTTCCTTACCTGAAGGACATTAGTGAATTAGATGCGTTATTTTTACGACAATGGACAATGTTTTCAAGGTTGCTGTTAGGCTGGTTTTCATTTCTAATTTAATAATTATTAATCAAATCCAAATTTCACTAACTACAGTGGTGGGATTCAAACTTATTTCTCTGGAACATTAGTCAGTGCCTCAGGATTATTAGTCTAGTGACATCACCATTACTTCCCTACCTCCCCAGTGTTCGGCTGAATGGCTGAATTTAATCTCCTTTCTTCATTTATCTTCGCTTTTCAGTTCTTCCTGAATTTATGCCAATATCAGGATTGACACTGTGTAAGGTATGAGTGGAAAAGGTTGCGGTTTCAGTGACCTTTTCATCCCGTAGATAGCAAATCAGAAAATATTTTCTTTGATGGGTTGTGAATGTTGCTAGCAAGGCCAGTATTTGTTGCCCATCCCTAACTGAACTGATTGGCTCTCTGAGACATTTCAGGGGGTACTTAAGTTTCAACAACATTGCTGTGGGTCTGGAGTCTCATGTCACCCAGATCATTCAAGGATGACAGATTTCCTTCCCTTAACGAGACTAGTGAACCAGATGGGTTTTTACAGTTGTTGGTAATCTCACCAGTATTGAGACCCATCTTACAGTTCCACCTTTAGTATTGTATACAGTTCTGGTCTCCTTATCTAAAAAGGGATAAAATTGTCAAAGAGGGAGTTGAACAGTGGCTTACCAGAATAATCGCTAGGATCGTGGAATAATTTCATGAGGAGAGGTTGAGGAAACTGGGTCTGTATTTGTAGAGTTAAAAAGAAAGACAGGCGATTGCGTTGAAACTTAATAAAATTCTTACGGGTTGGATGTTGGATGTTTCTCCAGCATGAACCAGGGGGCATAATTTCAGGATGAGGTGCAGGCAATTTAAGACCGAATTGGCAGAGAAATTTCTTCACTCAGAAAGTGGTGAATCTTGGGATTCTCTATCCTGGAGGACTGTGAAGGCTCAATCATTGAGCAGGTTCAGGATGAAAATTGATAGGTTTCTGGAGACTCGTGACGTCAAGTAACATGAGGATAATGCAGGAAAGTGCAATTGAGGTAGATGATTAGCTATGATCAAGAATGGTGGCGCAGGTTCAATGTGCTGAATGGCCTACTTCTGCTGCTATGTCCAGTTCTGAATACCATACTTCAGGAAGGACATAAAGTATTAGAAAATGTGAAGAAGAAGCTTGAGAATTGTTCCAAGGTTGAGGAATTTCAATTATGAAGATAAATTGGAGAAGTTAGGACTGCTTCCTTGGAAGAGGCCAAGAAGAAATTTGATTGAAGCATTCAAAATCATGAGAGTTTCAAACAGAGTAAAATGGGAAGAAAATGTTCTCACTCATAAAAGGATTGGGAACAAGAAGACACTGTTTTAAGGAAATAGTAAAATAAGAAAAAGTAATTAGAAGAAATGCTGTTTCAAGCACAAGTGATTAGGATCTGGAATGCAATGTGTAAAAGGGTGGTAGAGATGGGTTCAATTGAGGCTTTCAGCAGGGAATTAGATGGTTATCTGAACAGGAGCAATTATAGAATCCCTACAGTGTGGGAACAGGACCTTTGGCCCAACAAGTCCACACTGGCCCTTGCAGCATCCCACCCAGACCCATCCCCCTATAATCCACACATCCCTGAACACTACAAGCAATTCAGCATGGCCAATCCACCTAACCTGCACATCTTTGGACTGTGGGAGGAAACCCATGTAGACGTGGGGTGAATATTGCAAACTCCACACAGACAGTCACCCGAGGGTGGAATTGAACCCGGATCCCTTGTGCTGTGAGGCAGCAGTACTAACCACTAAGCCACCGTGCCACCCCAACTAAAGACAATGGTCCATATGGGGATGTGCAGGATTATGGGGAGAAGGCAGGAATATGGCGTGGCAATCGGAGATCTGCTGATTTGAAAAGCCAGCCTAGACACATTGGGCCAAATGGCCTCATGAGTCTGTGATTATTTCTGGGAAACAAGTTGTAATGTTTACAGCTAATGGAGGCTGAAAAGAGGTAGAGAAAGAAACACTATTTCCCTTTATGCAATGACTTCACATGAACCAAATTCTCAACTCCTCATTCAGGTGCAGTGATCTCTCAATGCACGCTTTACTTCAATGGTTAGGCAGTGTATGAGGGTCAGACACTAGACAATAACATTGAAATTCTGAGGCAGGAACTGGTTAGTCAGTTTGTGTCAGAGGACATGAAAATAGCCAGAATTCAACATCCTTATAATGGAAATTAACCAATTTACATGTAAAATGTCATGACACAAACTTAGAAAATGTACTGAAGCTCAAGTGCTCTGATCCAAGGTTGTCACAAAAGGTAAAGATTTCATGAAATTACTCAAAGTTTCTCCAATTTAACTGTCTGGTAGACTCAAGTCAACAGACATCACTGACTATGGGTTTCTGTACTTAACAAGAAAATACAATTCATTATAAATAAATTCTAATAACAGGAAACAATGTATGAATTATCAACTCTTCTGGCTTAAGATCTATCCCTTTTCTAAGTTACTATTCACACATGCAGACAGACACAAACAAGTAAACAAACTAATATGGATCAGAGATAGTAGGAACTGCAGATGCTGGAGAATCCGAGACAACAAGGTGCAGGGCTGGATGAACACAGCAGGCCAAGCAGCATCATAGGAGCAGAGAGGCTGACGTTTCGGGCCTAGACCCTTCATCAGAAAAGGGGGAGGGGAAGGGGGTTTTGAAATAAATAGGGAGAGAGTGGGAGGCGGATAGAAGAGGGATAGAGGAGAGGATAGGTGGAGAGGAAACAAACAGGTTGAAGAGGCGGGGATGGGGCCAGGAAAGGTGAGTGTAGGTAGGGAGTTAGGAAGGGGATAGGTCAGTCCAGGGAGGACGGACAGGTCAAGGGGGCGGGATGAGGTTGGTCGGTAGGAGATGGAGGTGCGGCTTGAGGTGGGAGGAGGGGATAGGTGGGAGGAAGAACAGGTTAGGGAGGCAGGGACGAGCTGGACTGGTTTTGGGATGCGGTAGGGGGAGGGGAGATTTTGAAACTTGTGAAATCCACATTGATACCATTGGGCTGCAGGGTTCCCAAGCGGAATATGAGTTGCTGTTCCTGCAACCTTCGGGTGGCATCGTTGTGGCACTGCAGGAGGCCCAGGATGGACATGTCGTCTGAGGAATGGGAGGGGGAGTTGAAATGGTTCGCGACTGGGAGGTGCAGTTGTTTGTTGCGAACCGAGCGTAGGTGTTCTGCAAAGCGGTCCCTGAGTCTCCGCTTGGTTTCCCCGATGTAGAGGAAGCCACACCGGGTACAGCGGATGCAGTATACCACATTGGCAGATGTGCAGGTGAACATCTGCTTGATGTGGAAAGTCTTCTTGGGGCCTGGGATGGGGGTGAGGGAGGAGGTATGGGGGCAGGTATAGCACTTCCTGCGGTTGCAGGGAAAAGTGCCGGGTGTGGTGGAGCTGGAGGGGAGTGTGGAGCGGACAAGGGAGTCACGGAGAGAGTTGTCCCTCCGGAAAGCAGATAAAGGTGGGGAGGGAAAGATGTCTTTGGTGGTGGGGTCGGATTGCAGATGGCGGAAGTGTCGGAGGATGTTATTGGTAGAAGGAAAAATACCAGGCAAACACAGTTCAATTGCACTAGGCCACAGCATTCATTCACGTGACCCTTTTGTTTCATCTGATCACTGATCACTTTTCTAGATTCATTCATTTCTTTCTTAAAGATGCATGTAATTAACACATTATTTGTTCATCACTGGCTAGAGGCAACAGCAAATGATGGAAGATGTGAGGTTTTTTTTCAGTTTTTGGTTCCTTCACTGCACAGAGAGAAACAAAAAGAACCAGAGAGAAACACAGAGAGGCTGTTTCTTGCAGTCTAGAGATTTGTGTCTACCTCTGTATTGTTCACGCAGAAACTATCAACTTGTCCAGGAGTCAATCAGAGTGTTGCTGTCATGCTGATAAGTTTGGCCCCACACAACTGGTCCCAGTTGGACAACCAGTCTGTCTCTGGGTGACAAAATCACACCCACAATGCCATGAGATTTTAGATATATTCCCCACTGCTTGAATAATGTAACAATGTAAACACAACTCACAATGAGTTGCAGTAACTTATTTTCAAATAGGCAGCAACTCCTTCCATAGTCTTTCATTTATAGCAATCATTTTCCCATTTTGGTCTACAATTCAAAATAAAATACCAATGATGTGGTCTGTACAATGAACTGTCTAGAAGCAGGGAGAATTCTGATGTTTTATTTAGCACGGAAGGCTGAGCAGAGATTCCATGGCTCTTTAACATGTTTCACTTTATATTTCAGGACTTTGCAAAACTGATAAAAGCTGGGCGTTTGAAGCCAAAACGAACAGACATTAGCCCATACTGGATTGATGGAAGAGTCTACCTTTCTGAGTTAGCTCATGGGCTGCAAATGTATTATTACTGGACTCCCTTGTATGGCGATATAGATGAGGCAGCTTGTAATGCCAACACATACCTGCTGAAAGATCCAAATACTTCCTTAAGCCAGATCGATATAGAAGAATCTGTAGATACTTCCAGCATTGAAGGAAGCCAATCTTTCTAACGTCTTTCTGACAGCTCTTTCTAGCAGCTATTCAATGAACCCCATTCATCTGCTTTTTATCACTTCATAATCCTGAAAGTGTTCATTTTTAAAATATGCAATCAAACCCCTTTTGAAAGTTACCATTGAATCTACTCTACCAGCCCTTCAGACAGTACATTCCAGAGGACAACAACTCACCGCATAAAATGTATTCTCATCTCCCGTGATTCCTTTGCCAATTACCTCAAATCTATGTCCTTTAATTATTGATCCTTGTGCAAGAAGAAACAATTTCTTCTAGTTTTCTATTTTGAACTCCTCAATCAAATCTCATAACTTACTCTGCCTATGGAAAATAGCCAGATTCTCCTATCTCCCCATATATCTGAAATCCCTCGTTCCTGAAAACATATTTGTGAACCTCCTTCCTAAAGCATAGTGACCGAAAGTGAACACAATACTGCAGCAGAGCCTGAACCAGTTCTTTATAAAGTGTTTACCACAAATTGCTTGGTTTTGCACTCTGTGCCTCAATTTATTAAGCCAAGGATTCAGATGTCTGTTTAACAACTTTAACTTGTCACCTCTAAGGATTTCTGTACGATAAAACCCAGATCCATCAGTTTGCACACCTGCTTTAAAATTGAACCATTTAAACGTATGTAGCCTCAGATTGTTTGAAGTAAGTAGTATTGGTATAAATATTAACCTCAATTTAACCTCATTTGTATCAATGGGATATTGTTGTTTGTACTAATTTCTAATTTAGTATAAATTAGATTAAATGCCATGTTTAGTATTGTTGAAACTCACACCTAATGAACCTCAGGGTCAATATTCCCTCTAAGCATGGCTGCACAGACACTCAGAAGGTCTACGCATGACCTCCTCTTCTGGAAGCCACTGCAATGTATGGGCCTCAGAGGTCTGCACAGCAGCAAATAAAATTAAAGGAAACATAGTTCAGGATGCCTTACTACTGTAATTGGGTGTACCAACCACAAGATGCACTGCTGCAACTCATAAAGTCTCTTTTGACAGTAACTTCCAAATTCGCAGTGTCTACCATGTAGAAGGACAAGATCAAGAGAAACAAAGGAATACCACCACTTGCAAGTTCATCTCTAGGTTGCTCATCATCGTGACTTGGAAATATATTGGCACTGGATCAAAATCCTGGAATTCATGGCTGACCATCCAATTCAATACTCTGTTCCTTTCTCCCCGTACCCCTTTATCCCTTTAGCTCTAAGAACTATATCTAACTTCTTGAAAACATTCAATGTTTTGGCCTCAACTGCTTTCTGTGCAGAGATCAAAATTATTGCCTTTGCCACAAATTTCATCCCATATCTACCAACTCCCCCTCACTCGTTAGAAATTGTCTGAAGTAGAGTTAGACTGCTTGCAAACTTGGTGTCATACCTTACCTCAAAATGAGCTTCCAACTATGTGCCTGTGCCTTCACTATAACTATTTCGACCATATACAAGATCCAGTGCAAAAATTCACCAAAGATCCTTAGACAGCATCTTCTAAACTGGCAACCACTTCCATCTAGAAGGGCTAAGGGCTGCAGATGCATGGGAACACTACTACCTGCAAGATCCCCTCTAAGGCACTCACTATCCTGATTTGGAAATATACCTTCAGTGTCGCTGGGTCACAGTCCTGGAATTCCTAACCTAACAGTGTTGTGAGTCTACTGACAGCACATGAACTGCAGTGGTTCAAGAAGTCAGTTCACCACGACCTTCTGAAGACAACTAGACATGTGAAATAAATGACAGCCCAGCTAGCGATGCCCCCCACATTGCATGAGTGAATAGAAAAAAAATTCTTCCCTGTATTCTGCCAGTCGATAAAGGCTGCTAGTTTTTGTTCTAGGAGCTCACATAATTCGTTGATGTGCCAATGCTTTAAGCTAGTGTTTGATGACAAAAACACTCTGAAAGTCAACAAAAATCCCAAAGTACAGAGCAGTTGTCATACACTGCAATGAGACCCGGACTGTCTATCACCAACACATAAGAGCGTGAGCGAAATTCCACCAGTTAAGCCTCTGGCACATTCTCCGGATTCAATGGGAGGATTCTTAAATAAATGCTAGTGTCATTCTTAAAGTCACAAGCATTCAGACTTAAATCCTGCAAATTAGTTCAGATACTGAAAAATGATTCCCCCAGGAAGTTATATCTTTTCAATTGGTCAGTTTTGGTGGTGGGGGTGGAGTGGGATGGGCGTTGGAGGTGAGAGAGAAAGAAAATACCACCAACGGCAGCTCATCACCACCTTCCCAAGGAGCAACGAGGGACTGGGAACAAATACTGTGCCAGCCAGCAGCACTCACATCCAATGAATGAATGAATTAAAAGCAAGAGGAATCAGACAACTCCCTCAGTAATGCAGCTCCTGCTCTGGTTCCTACCCTGGGTTGTGTTGATTTCTGCTGAGTCATCGCGTCTCTAGTCTCCATGGAAACGCCCTCCCGCCGCGAGCTGAAACTCACAAACCTGGATAAGGTGGGGGGAATCTGAGAGGCTTTGACGGGGCTGTGGGCTGGCAGTTTTTTTGGGGGGGGGCGTGTTTTGTGACGGTGTGAGGTTTGAAGAAGTAGCTTGACTCCCTACACTGGATATTTGAGGGGTGTTTGTGTGTGTGTGTTGGGGGGGGGGGGGGGTGGGGTTGGGGGGGGGGGGGTGTTTGGGTGTGTGTTGGGGGGGTGGGGGTTCCGCTGCTCCCAGATGTTGGCAGTGGGACTGCAGCAATTTTCTTGCGCCCCCGCCCAGGGGAGTGGGCGCTATGTAAATGAAGGTGCAGATGTCCCGCTGGTACTGCGGGGCCGAGTCCTGTTCCAGGATTTTGGGGAGATGCAGTTGCCGAGGTTCCCGCCCGCCATCTTCCAGCTGCAGCATCTGGAGGAGTTACACCTGGAGGGGAACCGCATCGAGGAGATCCCGCCGCAGATCGGGCGCTTGCGGAAGCTGCGGGTCCTGTACCTGAACGGCAACAGGCTGCAGGAATTGTGCGAGGAGCTGAGCGAACTGCAGCGCCTGCAGAGCCTCGATCTGAGCGAGAACCCGCTCAACTGCAGCGCCCTCACCCACACCCTGTGCCGCCTGCGGGACCTGCGGGAACTGCGCCTGTATCACATCAACCTCAAGCAGTTCCCAGGCCAGCTCTGCAAGAAACTTCACCACCTGCAGCTGCTGGGCTTGTCCAGGAATAAGCTGGAGTCGCTGCCCTGGGAAATCAGCAGCCTCAGGGAACTGCAGCGACTTTACCTGCAATCCAACAACTTGCAGGTTTTACCCGCCGGCTTCTGCCAGCTGCACCATTTAGAGGTCTTGGATCTCAGGGAGAATGCAATGATTTACCTCCCAGAGGATATCAACTGTTTGCAAAACCTGAAACACTTGTACCTCGCCGATAACAACCTAGCTTTTATTCCACAGGCGATGAGCGGCTGCAGCAGCCTATGTGTGTTAGACATCAGCAGGAATCATCTGGACGCGAACCACCTCTGCTCACTCCCAGGTTCTCTGGCCGAACTTGACCTGTCCGATAACCTTCTGCACACAGTCCCGACTGTCATCTGCGAGCTCGGCGCCGCCTTACAGCTACTCTACCTGAAAAACACGCACATACGGAAGCTCAGCTGCTGCTTCTCCGAGTTAACAGAACTTCGCCTTTTAGATCTCAGTCAAAATGTTCTCCGGTACTTTCCGAAGCAAATCTGCAGCCTGGGCCAGCTGGAGGTTCTGTCGTTGGATGACAGCAAACTGAAAGAGGTACAGAGCTTCCTGGTCAGAATCGAGCACAACAGAGGGTGAGGGTGTGGAGAGAGATCGGGAGGAGGCAGCACGGGGAGTTAAGGGTTGGGGTGGCGCAAAAAGAACAGACCTCGTAGATATTTTCTAATCAACCTATTCAGAGATGTTATTACACAGCTCTGGAGCAGGATGTTAGCTTGAACGTGGGCTGCCTGACTCAAAGGGCCACACTACCACTGCACCACAAGAACCCCCTACAAGGCAATTAGCAGTAAGAATCTTACTGGAGATTCCATAAGATTCCTGGAGGCCAGAATTCAAATGCTAAGAGCTTTAGCAGCCATAATATAGCAGATGGGAAGTTGGCTTCTACCAACAGAGAGTGATGTTAAAGATGCTAAAGGCATTGGTCAACCGTAAGATGGATATTGTGTGTCATTTGAGGATTGCAGAAAGAAGGGATGGTAGATAAATTTGCCAATGACACCAAGATGGATGGAAAAGGGAGCTGTCAAGAGGAGCCCAGCAATGGTGGCAAAGTTTTAATGTCACAGAACTGGTAATCCAGTAGCCCAGGATCATTTCTGAAGAAGGGTCCAGACCCAAAACGTCAGCTTTCCTGCTCCTCCGATGCTGCCTGGCCTGCTGTGTTCAGCTAGCTCTACACCTGAGTTACCCAAATTTTGTTCCATTTAAGTTGCTGGAAAAGCTCAGCAGGTCTGGCACATCTGTGAAGGAGAAAACAGAGTTAACGTTTTGGGTCCGGTGACCCTTCCTCAGAACTGGGACAAAAACAAAGTTGCTGGAAAAGCTCAGCAGGTCTGGCAGCATCGGTGAAAGAGAAAACAGAGTTAACGTTTCAGGTCCGGTGACCCTTCCTCAGAACTATACACCCTCTACACCTTGTTAGCCCAGGATAATGCTTTGGGAACATAATCCCACCACAGTGGCTGTTGGCATTTAAATTCAGTAATAAATCTGGAATATGCACACTATTGCCACTAACAGTACCCGTGAAGCTGTCATTGATAGGCATAAAAACCAATGGGTTCACCAATGTTCTTTAGGAAGGGAGATTTGTTGTCTTTATCCAGTTTGATGTACATGTGAGTTAAATATCTAAGTTCTGAGGAAGGGTCACAGGACCCAAAATGTTAACTCTGATTTTTCTTCACAGGTGCTGCCAGATCTGCTGAGCTTTTCCAGCAACTTTTGTTTTGGATCTACATGAGACTCTAGATGCTCAGCAATGTGGTTGACTCATAGCTGCCATCTGACATGGTTGAGGAAGCCACTTAGTTCAAGGGCAATTAAGGATGGGCTTTGCTGGTGACATTTGAATTAAGTGTAGAAAAACAAATGTAACGAGCTTACAAAGGAATATAGATGGGTTAAGTGATTGAGCTAAAATCTGACAGTGGAACAAAATTTGGGAAAATGTGAATTTATCCACTTTGGCAGAAAGAATAGAAAAGCAGATAATTATTTAAATGGAAATTGACTGCAGAACTCAGTGGGATCTGGTGCCCTTGTACACCAAAGGTTAGGATGCAACTAAAGCAAGTCATTCGGAAAGCAAATGGAATGTTGTCATTTATTGTGAGAGGAATGGAATATAAAAACAGTGATGTTTTGCTCCAGTTGTATACAGTGTTCATGAGGCCACATCTGCAGTACTGTTTAGAGTTTCTATCCTCTTACTTGGAAAAAATTGTAAATGTTTATAGAGCAGGTTAATGTCTCATTCTTACAATGAAAGATTTATCTTATGAAAAGGGGTTGGGCAAGTTTGACATGGACTAGCTGGTATTTAGAAGACTAAGAAGTAAACTTATTGAAATATATGCAATCTTAAGAGGACTTAACAGGGTGGATGTTGAAAGGATGTTTTCTCTTGTGGAAGAGACTAGAACCGGGGGCATAGCTTAAGGATGTGTGTTCTCCCTATTATGATGGCGATTAAGTGAAATAATTTTTCTGTCAGAGCTTTGCTAGTTTATGGAATTCTCTTCCTATAAAATTAGTGATGGCTGGATCATTGAATCTATTCAAAGGAGCGTTAGATAGATTTTTGATAGATCAGGAGTCAAGGGTCAGGGGGGTAGAAAGGAAAGTGGAAATGAGACAAAATTAGATCAGCCAACATGTTATTGACAGGCAGATCAGACTTAAAGGGCTGAATATCCTTCTCCTTTTCCTAAGTCTCATGTTTCTACACTACTAATACTTTCAAGTGGACATAAATGAGCCACGGTGCTATTTGGCAGCATGTTTTTTTTTCAAGGAAACTCAAGTTCTAACCTATCAAGAAATAGGAACTACTATTAATGCAAATAGCTCCCATTGAAGAAAAATTGAAATCATGCACATTCTTGGTATACCTTCTAAGGAGCTGTGATTCCTGACATAACATTGTTAGGTTATGAACCAGAATTAACCTCTTCTTGAGACCTCTACCTGAAGATAGGTTCAATCTGCAGCACCATTACCTCCATCATGGATGAGGAAGTACCTTGATACTCAACCCTATTTGGTTGCAATATGAACATACATTTCTTGGCCCTTGAAGTGAGACTCGAACCTGGAACTTCTAGCTCAGAGGTAGGGACACTACCCATTGTGCCACAAGACCTCCTACACTAAGCAGGATATTAATTGTTAAAATCTAATTGAATTATTAGATAGTCCAGGAATAAACACTGAGGTCTTGGGTTGAGTGGTTAGTCTCCCCACAGACCTTGACACAAATCCTGGACTTTGGATTACTTGCATTGCCTTGATATACTGTTCATCTGGAAAACATTCCCTTATTTTCAGGAAGATGTTGATCTTTCAGATCTAACTAGCATCAGCTTTGTTGAGAGCCTAAATGGATGAACATTCTGAGGCTCATTGACAACTCCCACCAAACCCCCTTGATCCCATTCAACTTTCTATTCGAGCTTCTCCCTTGCTCCGAAACTACACCCCCGCTCTCGCCACTTCTGGAGAAGGGTCACTGGACCTGAAATGTTGACTGCTTTCTCTCCACAGATGTTGCCAGAGCTGCTGAGTTTCTCCAGCAATTTCTGGTTTATTTCATATTTCTAGCATTCACAGTTCTTCGTTTTAAGTTCACCAGACCTATTCCTGGGATATTGGCACTGTTGTGAAGAGAAATTGGGCAAACTAAGCTTGTATTCTTTAGATAGGCTAGATTCAAGCAAGGTGGTCCCTCCAGTTGGCATTCTAGGGCCAGGGTGTACAATTTAAAAATAAGGAGGATGCCACTTAGGTCTGGAATGAGGAGAATTTTTACTGACTCAAAGAGTTGTGAACCTTTGAAATTCTCTACTTCAGAGGACTGTGAAGGCTCAATCTTTGAAGTATATTTAAGGTAGAGATTGGTAATCTGAAATCCATCAATGATATATATAGGGGTTATGGTGTTGAGGGTGAGAACAAGGTATTAACGTGGGGCAGGCTCGACAAGCTGAATGGCTGACTCCTGTTCCTATGTTCCTTTAGAATCCTTTTTAGCAGCTTTCCTTTTTATCATGTGCATTATGTCTAAGTGGAAGCAACTGCGGGCATCACCCACAAAACAACTGCCAGTAAATGACCCTAGGCTAGAAATGTAGCCAGAATCGAGGATATGCTTTTGTGGTAGGAGGAAGTCCTGTCGTACAAGAGCAGTTGTCCCACTAAGCAATAGGAAAACACCAGAGAACAAACCAAACAAACAGTATAACTCTGATTCTAGTGGCTATTGATGTTTAATAGATAGTTGTGGTCTGAGATCATCAGATGACACTCACATATTTCATTGGCAACAACAAAATCCTCATTTAATTCACAGGTCGCTCCAGGAATAAAGAATTTGTGCAAACTGAAGACTCTTGGTTTGACTGGAAACAGGTTCCGGACATTTCCCCAAGAAATTTGCTCCATTGAATCCTTGGAAAAATTATACCTGGGACAAGATCACGGGATGAAATTCATCCACATACCCGAGGAGATTTCCCAACTTGTGGTAAGTGATGAAAAATTGGAGTGTCAAAGCTCTGTGAGCTCTGACAAGCTCTGGTTAGTCTGGACAAGGGGGACATATCTGAGATGAATAGCTGTTAAGTTGCCAACATTCTCTGTATAAACGGTCAGTGCCTTAGAATGGAGTGATGGTGGTGTAGTGGCAATGTCACTGGATGTGTAGTCCAGAGGCTAAAGTTCTGTGGATTTGGGTTCAAACCCAACCGTAACAGTAGGTGGGTTTAAATTCAATTAATAAATTAAATGTAAAGCTAATCTTAATAATAGCAGCCATGCAATATTACTAACAAAAAACCCATCAAGTTTACTAATATCCTTCAGTGAAAGAAATCTGGTGTACACCTGACTCAGATCCCTAGCAATGTTCTTGACTCTTACCTGCCTTTCTGAAATGACCCTAACAGGACACTCAGTTCAAGGATAATTAGAAATGGGCAACAAGTACTGACACAACATTGAATAAAAGAATTGTACCTGTGGTTAACTATGAATTGGTAATATTGTTTAAGTCTCGATGTGTTGGTCAGAATGTTCAAACTAGATTGAAATGTTGGGCATCATGAGGTTTTAGGATAGTTTTGCATCTGCAAAGTCAGTGATCAGTTTGAATGTAGATTAGAAAAATCAAAGTCACTGGTGAGAGTTGTTCACAGATCCCCTGACATTAACAACACTGTAGGACAGAGCATGAAATAAGAAATAATGGAGCAAAATAAAATAAAGAATTTTGGATGCTGGAAATCTGAAACAAAAACAGACATTGCCAGAGTAATTCAACAGATCTGGCAGCATGTGTGGAGAGAAAGGACAGTTAACATTTCAAGTCCAATGACCCTTCTTCACCTTGTACAATTTCTCCTTTAACTCCTCTCCGTTTCTTCAGATCAAAGGCACGATAATAGATACCCACGTGGACCCAGTTATGGTTTCTTCAAGGTGGGCATCTCCACAGATGCTGCCAGACCTGCTGAGTTTCTCAAGAAATAATAGAGGTTTGAAAGAGCAATAGTCGAGGGTGACTTTAATCGTCATATCAAGTGGACAAATCCAAGATAGCCTGAGTTCAATAACTTTAGGGCCTAAACTCTCCTGTGTCCCAGCCATCTACCCCACACACCAGACCTTGTTACCACATATCCTGCCATTACACACCGCCTGTTATTAGTCACTTATAGTCCCCATTAACAACTATTCACCCTCCCAGCCTGATCGTTATTAACTCTTTGTCTGTCCAACTCTTTAGGCTGTATCCTATCATTTACTCCCTACTCCATCCCCCTCCCCTTTTTTCTGCATATAAACTGACATTTTCCCAGCCACCATCAGTTCTGAGGAAGGGTCACTGGACCCAAAATGTTAACTCTGTTTTTTACTTCACAGATGCTGCCAGACCTGCTGAGCTTTTCCAGCAACTTTGTTTTTGGACCCAGTTATGCCTGTCTCATAGGCTGATAGAATCCCTACAGTGTGGAAGCAGGCCATTCGACCCATCAGGTCCATGCTGACCCTCCTGAGAGCATCCCACCACCCCAACCCTATCCCTGCATTTCCCCATGGCTAATCTACCTAGCCAGCACATCTCTGGATACTATGAGCAATTTAGCATGGCCAATCCACCAAACATGCTCCTTTTTGGACAGTGGGAGGAAACCAGAGCACCTGGAGGAAACCCACACAGACACAGGAAGAATGTGCAAACTCCACACAGTCGCCCAAAGGTGGAATTAAACCCGGGACCCAATCATTGTGAGGTAGCAATACTAACCACTGAGCCACCATGCCACTTCTTAGTGGGGTACATGGAACGTTCATTGTTCCAGTCCTGCTCGTGTCTTTCCCCTACAACTCTTTCCCCTGTAATTGCTGAGATCATCAGTGCTGCTTCCCTCTCTCATTTGGAATTGGAAAAATGATCAACTTTGCTTCCAATTTTCACCCTGCTCTCACCTTCATCTGGTCAATCTCTGATTCCTTCCTTCCCTTTCTCAACATCTTAGCTTGCATTGCTGGGAATAGATTGGCCACCAATATCCACTACTAACCCACTGACTCCCACAGTTACCTGTATGCTCTCACGCCCTCCTTCCTGTAGAGACTGCATTTCTCTAAAGAAGGGTCACTGGACCCAAAATGTTAACTCTGCATTCTTTCCACAGGTGCTACCAGACCTGCTGAGTTTCTCAAGAAATAATAGACGTTTGAAAGAGCAATAGTTGAGGGTGACTTTAATCTTCGTATCAAGTGGACAAATCCAAGATAGCCTGGAAATGAGTTCATAATATATTCCATGGCAGTTTTGTAAAACAAATACATTCTAGAACCTACAAGGGAAATTGTGAAGGCATGAGGCACAATTTGGCTGAGGTGGATTTGGAAAATATATGAAAAGGCATGACCATACAAAGACAATAGATAGTCTTTATAAACAATGAGTGCATGACGTAAAGCTACTATACATTCCTTCAAGATGCAAACACTTAAAAAGGGTCAGTCAACCATGGCTAACAAATAAAGTTATGGATTACATAACATTATAAAAAAAGGTTATAAATTTGCAATAATAAATCCGAGTCTGTTCTTTCTCTGCAGTTCACAGTTCTGCTCGTTAAGTTTTGACATTATGTCTGTAAGAAACCCGAAGTCAAACAACCAGGCATTGTCTGACAGCTCAGTACACATTTCATTCCTTGAAGAAAAGTGATGATTTCAGGCGTCAGATCTAAAACCCTTTGCAGCACCTTCCATCAACTTAATCAACAGCAAATGACAGACAGAGCTAAGCAATCCCACAACCAATGGATCAGATCTAAGCTCTGCAGCCCTGCCACATCCAGTCATGAATGGTGGGGGACAATTGAATAACTCACTGGAGGAGGAGGCTCCACAAATATCCCCATCTTCAATGATGGAAGAGCCCAGCACATTAGTGCAAAAGATAAGGCTGAAGCATTCGCAGCAATCTTCAGCCAGAAGTGCTGAGTGGATGATCCATCTTGGCCTCCTCCAGCGTTCCCCAGCATTACAGATACCAGTCTTCAGCCAATTTGATTCACGCCATGTGATATCAAGAAACGGTTAGAGACATTGGATACTGCAAAGGCTACAGGCCGTGACAACATTCCGGCAATAGTACTGAAAACTTGTGCTCCAGAACTTGCTGCATCCCCTAGCCAAGTTACAACACGGTATCTACCCAAAAATGTGGAAAATTGCCCAAGTATGTCCTGTACAACAAAAGCAGGACAAATCCAACCCAGCCAATTACCGCCCCATCAGTCTACTCTCAATCATCAGTAAAGTGATGGAAGGTGTCATCAACAGTGCTATCAACAGTAGCACCTGCCCAGAAATAACCTGCTCAGTGATGCCCAGTTTGGGTTCCTCTCAGCTCCTGACCTCATTACAGCCTTGGTCCAAAAAGAGCTGAATTCAAGAGGGGAGGTGAGAGTGATGGACCTTGACATCAAGGCTGCATTTGACCGAGCGTGGCATCAGGGAGTCCTCGTGAAACTGGAATCAATGGATATTGGGGCAACCTCTCCACTGGTTGGAGTCATACCTGACACAGAGGAAGATAGTCCTGGTGGTCAATCATCTCAGCTCCAGGACTTCTCTACAGGAGATCCTCAACATAGTGACCCAGGCCCAACCATCTTCAGCTGCTTCATCAATGAACTTCCCTCTATCACAAGGTTAAAAATGGGGATGTTCGCTGATGATTGCACAATGTTCAGCACCATTCGTGACTCCTCAGATACTGAAGCAGTCCATGTTCAAATGTAACAAGATCTGGACAATATCCAGGCTTGGGCTGACAAGTGGTAAGTGACATTCACGCCACACAAATGCCAGGCTATGACCATCACCAATAAGAGACAATCTAACCACCGTCTCTTGACATTCAATGGTGTTACTATCACTGAATCCCCCACTATCAACATCCTGGGTGTTATCGTTGACCAGAAACTCAACTGGACTCACCACATAAACAGAGTGGCCACAACAGCAGGCCAGAAACTAGGAATACTGCGATGAGTAATTCACCTCCTGACTCCTCAAAGCCTGTCCATCATCTACAAAGCACAAGTCAGGAGTCTAATGGAATACTCCCCACGTGGCTGGACGAGTGCAGCTCCAAAAACACTCAAGAAGCTTGACACCATCCAGGACAAAGCAGCTCGCTTGATTGGCACTACATCCACAAGCATCCACTCCCTCCACCACCAACGCACAGTAGCTACAAAATGCACTGCAGAAACTCACCAAAGATCCTCAGACAGCACCTTCCAAACCCACGACCTTTTCCATCTAGAAGGACAAGGGCATCAGACATATGGGAACACCAGCGCCTGCAAGTTCCCCTCCAAGCCACTCACCATCCTGACTTGGAAGTATATCGCCGTTCCTTCACTCTGTCGCCGGGTCAGAATCCTGGAATTCCCTCCCTAATAGCATTGTGGGTCAACCCACAGCAGGAGGACTGCAGCGGTTCAAGAAGGCAGCTCACCACCACCTTCTCAAGGCCAACTAGGGATGGGCAAGAAATGCTGGCCAGCCAGTGACACCCATATCCCATAAATGAATAGAGAAAAAAAAAGGAAAAAAAACACCTTACCTCAGTACGGAAAATTCATTCACCATAGATAATGGATAGGATGACAATCCAGTGGACTACTTTGTCCTGGCTGCTGTCAAATTTCTTGAATGTTGGCAAAGCTGGACTCATCCAGCCAAATAAAAAGTATTTCATCACACTCCTGACTTTTGCTTTGTTGATGGAGGTCAGGAAGTTAATTATTCATTGCAGAAATCCTAACTTTGAACCATCACTTGTAGCTGTAGGTATGTTGATAGTGGAGATTTAGTGATGGTATTTTCATTGAATGTCAAGGACCAATGGTTAGATTCTTTCTTCTTGGAGATGACTACTGACTAGTAACTTGTGTTATTTTCCATTTATCAGTCCAAACCTGAACATTATCCAGGTCTTTCTGAATTTGGACATGGACTGCTTCAGTATCTGAGGAGTTGTGAATGGTGCTTACTGTTGTGCAATCATCAATGAACATCCCCACCTCTATCCTTATGATGAAGGGAAGGTGAAGTCACTGAAGATGGTTGGCTAGGACACAGAACCTGAAGATCTCCTGCAGCAATGTCCTGGAGCTGAAATCAAACTTTCTACAACCGTACCATCTTCCTTCATGCTAAATATGACTTCAAACAGAGGGAGACTTTTCCCTTGATTCCCATTGATGCCAGTTTTGCTAGAGTTCCTTGATGCCACATTCAGTCAAATGCAGTCTTGATGTGAATGGCAGTCACTCTCATCTTTCCTCTGGAATTCAGCTGTTTTGTCCATGTTTGAGCTAAGCCTGCAATGAGATCAGGAGTTGAGTGGTCCTGGTTTAACCCAAACTGAGCATTAGTGAGCAGTTTTTTTTTCCTTTGCAAGTGCTGCTTGATAGCACTGTCAAAGACACCTTCCATCACTGTGCTGATGATCGAGAGTAGACTGATGGGGTGGTAATTAGCTGGGTTGGATTTGTCCTGCTTTGTATGTAGAAGCCATAGCTGGCGATTTTCCACATTGTCGGGTAAATGACAGTAGTGGATCAGCTAGGCTTGGAGCATAGTTATGTATTTATTATTACTCACTCTTGGGATGTGGGTGATTTTGAACTTACTGAAGCTGCACTCATTGTGTTGTAGTGAGCTGTACAACTGTCCCTACCTTCATTGAGCCCACAGCCCTGGTTAGGCTGAAGTCACTGAACAGTTTGGGACATCACACTTTAACATGTATTAACCTTGCCAAGGGTGTGGATTTCCCAGCATGATACCTGGACTTGAAAGGTTGAATTACAAACCTAGGATTTTATTCACAGAATTTTGGAGGGTTAGGAGTTAAAAGTTTTCAGATGTTCGGGAGAATTGATAACTCAGATACGGAGAAATTATTGCCTGTGGTCAGATACTCGCGGTTTGTGTAACTACAACCTGTATTGTGTTTTCAGAACCTGAGAGAGTTATACCTTGAGAACAATGAGATTGAGTTTTTGCCATCAACAATTGGATTGCTGCAGAACTTGATTGTGCTTGACTGCCATGAAAACCGTTTACTGGAATTACCTCAATCAATTGTGGACATCACTGGTACTTAGCTCTTTTTGTCAGCCGTCACATTTGCGTCCAATGTGGTATAAACTAAAAAAAGGGTCTGGCTGAGTTAGTCAATGTCAGGAGGCTCCAAAAACTCAGGTGGGAAAACAAAGATGATGACCAGAGATTTCTGTGGAAAAACTCAAATGTTATTGGCTAAACAGTGGAAATCTGAGATTGGAGACATCTCTGTATCCTTCCCTCCATATTGCCCCACCTCCTCCCTGAACTAAATCCCCACATTCATAGCCTTTTTTCGTATCCTCGCCAATAGGACACTATTGATGAGTCTGTGACAGGGCTGTAGATCATCTGAGAATGGTTCTTCTTTTGCTGCTGTCAATATTCAACATCAAGGGTGAAGCTGAAATCTGTGCAGGGGCGAGATCACTTGTGAGGCAATAATATACAACTGAGGTCAGTTAACTTGGTGCAGACCGAAGAGTAGACCTGCTTAGTGCAATTTGCCTTTTTAGTGTCACATGTTTGTTACTTGTTGTTAAGGATGAGGCTGTGTTTTTACATCCAGCAGCCTCTGATTTTATGGACACGAAAATCATGATCAGAATTTTATGGCTCCAGGCACAGGAATGGCAGGCTGGTGGGGGATGTGTGGTTAATTATGGGAACCATGGCACAGTGTCCATCATCCATCTGTTCCCATTCACACCCACAATGATTTTGCCAGTGACAGAGGAGGTTGGAGCCAAAGGTCCAGCCTAGATAGGTGGCCAATCAAGAGAAGATGCCTCCTTATTTTTTTGCCCTTGCTATGCCAACTGTAGACACTCGATCCTTCCCCTGTCCCCATGCCTTGTCCACCTGGACCCTACATCCTTCATCATGTTCTACCAACATTGCCTTAGCAAGACCCTGAAATAGTTTTGCCCAGGCTCCATTGCTATCTCTTTCTCAACAACATTTGTGGTGGTCCCAGTTCTTATCACTCTTGGTGACTGTATTTTCAGAAGCAAATTTCATTCCTAGTGGGGTTGTCCTGTCTGAAGCCAATAAAAGGGCTGACAACCATTAAACGGCTACAGGGCAACTTGCCAAGGAGAGAAGGTCCTGTCTACTAAACACCCCAGGCATAAACTTCAGTCCAATTAAGTGGAGACTAATAGGAAAATATAGCCAGTGTGAAAGGACCAATCATTTCAGTTTTTAAAATTCGTCTCTTAGACCAGAAAATTCTGAACAAAGGATGCTGCAGGAGCTAATGATGCAATTTTGATGAAAGGTCATTGAGCTGAAATGTCAACTTTTCTCACACCAAATGTATCTACTGTGTATTTCTGGCATTTTCTGTTTTTATTTCAAGTAAATGGTTGACTGCATTTTGCTCAAGAATGAATTCGATCACAGGTGGGCCCTCCTCTTCCCTTTGTAGAGTCCTTTCTACAAAAAAAAAGATAGAATCAGCTACATTTTCCTTATATTGGTATCAGCTCTCAGTCAGCCAACCAGCGTTCACCCTCACACTCTGCTTTCTGTAAGGACTTCATCCCATTCTCCCAGTTTTTCCACTCTGTCAGATCTGTTCTGATGATGCCAGCTTCCACAAGTGTGGCGGGAGGGGGGCTTCAGAAACATCCATCTTTTTCCTCAACCGAGGATTCCCTGCTACCACGGTCAACAGGGCCCTTAGCCGTGTTCGACCTATCTCCCGCACTTCTGCCTTCACCCATTTCATTCCCACCTACAACATCCATAGGGTCCTTCTGGTCCTCATGTACCACCCCACCAGCCTCTGCATCCAAAGGATTGCAAGCCACCATTTCTGTCCAATGGGATGCCACAACCAGACACACATTCCCCTCCCCTTCTTTGTCAGCTTTCTTCAGGGACTGTTCCCTCTGGGACACTCTGGTCCACTCCTCTTCCAATCCCAACATATCCTGTCACTCCCATAGCACCTTCCCGTGCAAGCACAGAAGGTGTAATAGCTGCCCATTTACTTCCTCCCTCCTCAGCATCCAAGATCCCAAACATACCTTCCAGATGAAGCAGTGATTTACCTATACTTCATTCAATCTAGTCTCCTGTAATCACTGCTCACAATGTGGTCTTCTCTACACTGGGGATACAAAACGCAGATTGGGTAAACACTTTGCAGAACACCTACTGTCTGTCCACAAAAATGACCCTGAGTTTCCAGTTGCCTACCACTTCAACACAGCACCGTGTTTCCATGCCAACATTTCTGTTGCTGGCCTGCTGCAGTGTTCTAGCAAGCCTCAGTGCAAACTGAAGAGCAGCAGCTCATTGTCTACTTGGGGACCAGCAGCCTCTGGGACTCAACATCAATTTCAATAACTGTACAGCTTGATTCCAATCTTCCATGGTTTTTTCAGCCACCCCACACCCAGTCCTGTTCTGAGGAAGGGTCACTGGACCTGAAACGTTAACTCTTTTTTTCCTTCACAGATGCTGCCAGACCTGCTGAGCTTTTCCAGCAACTTTGTTCTGGTTCCTGTTCCTGTTCCTGTTATGTCATGGGTTGCTTTTAGCATAGTCACCCATTCCCACATACTGCAAGGCCCATTATCACATTATGTGTGCAGCATTCAGCACAGCTAACCCATTTTCTCACTCTTGGCTCTTACTATCACTTATTCAGCTTTTCTTCTGGCCTGGCCTGCTATCCATGATCTCTATGCTTACCTATCCCGTTTCATATCTCTCTCTCTCTCTGTGTGGTCTCTATCTCCACCTATCCACTCATCTCCACTCCCTACCTCACCATCATAAATACCACTATTTCCCAGATGCTAACAGTTCTGACAAAGAGTCACTTGACTCAAAACATTAACTGTGCTTTCTTTGCACAGATGCTGCCAGATTTGCTGAGTTTCATCAGCAATTTCTGTTTTTGCTTCAGATCTCCAGCATCTGCATTCTTTGTTTCATTCAAATATTCTTTACTTGGAAGGTGATTTAAACAAAAAATTTGCAAGACCATTAGCCATGAATAATTCCAATGATTCACTTGCACAAAACTTGGTCTCTTAAAAAAAAATTAGCTCTTCAATCAATTTATACTCTCAATGGCTACAGGCCCAATTAAGCCAATCTCTTCTCATAGGATAGTCCTGCCATCCCTGGAGTCAGCCTAATGAACTACCACTGCACTCCCTTTCTGGCGAATATATCCTTTCTTAGGTAGGGAAACCAAAACTACACTCTAAGTGTGGTCTCACTTTCTATACCTAATTTAGTTGAATTGTTTACCTGTAGCTAGCAGCTAATGACCTGTAATAAACAGCAATCCTTTTAACTACGGACAGCTGGTCCATGCTTTCTATCCACTTGGGTTTATAAATTTGGTAGTTTGGGAATTTTCCACATTTCTTTGAGAAACAATAACTATTGTGTTGATTGTAGGAATAAGTGTTTCAATTTTCAGTGCTCTATCCCACTGAGGTGTGAAAATGGACAAAAAAACATCCATGATATTAATTCAAAGGAGACCTTTGAGTATAGGAGTTGGGATGTCATGTTGAGGTTGTACAGGACATTGGTGAGGCATCTGCTGGAGTACTGTATGCAGTTCTGGTTGCCCTGTTATAGGAAGGATGATTAAACTGGAGATGGTTCAGAAAAGATTTACAGGATGTTACTGGGACTGAAGGGTTCGAGTTATAAGGAGAGGCTGGATAGGCTGAGACCTTTTTTACCCCTGGAGCATAGGAGGTTGAGGGGGTGACTATATTGTTTATAAAATCATGAGATGCATAGATAAGGTGAATAGCAAGGGTCTTTTCCCTAAGGTGGGGAAGTTGAAAACTAGGAGGCACATTTTTAAGGTGAAAGGAGAGAGATTTGAAAAAGACATGAGGAGTAACTTTTGTTTTTAAACCCAGAGGAAGTGATGGATACAGGTACAGTTACAATGTTTAGAAGGTATTTGGATAAGTACAAGAATAGGAAAGGTTTGGAAACATATGGGCTAAATGCATGCAAATGGGACTAGTTCAGTTTGAGAACATGGTCAGTGTGGACTAGTTGGATTGAAAGGTCTGTTTCCATGCTATATGACCCTATGTTCAGGCTGCTCAAATATTGTTTCAACGTGTTCTCCACCATTTTTCATCTCACTCCCAACTTCCTGATTTTTAACTAATACCCCCATAGATCTAGATATTCATTACAAACAACTTGTTTGAATCAATTTTGTCAAATATTGAAATTTCTCTAACCAAAAAAAATACTGGAGAATGCTAGGTACTGGGAGAATATAGGATCATAAACTACAGAACCTACCTGTGAGGTACGTATATACTTGAAAATAAACTTTAACTAACTTCAGTCTTTTGGAAAGAAAACTACTTAATTAAACGTGGTGTGATCCCATAGGCTTGAAGCAGCTTTTAGCAAGTTGTAATCGGATAAGACATCTCCCAGCAAACTTTGACAAACTGAAGAATCTGGAAATCGTCTCCTTGGAGAGAAACCCACTGGAAAAGCCTCTCGATGAAATTTGCCATCAGGGAGTGTCTGCTATATTCCAATACGTAGAGAAAATGAAGACCCGGAACTTAAAGGCAATCAAGGTATTAATATTTCCACTTTTTAAGATGTGTAGGATAGGTCAAAACAAAAGACCTGGCTTTCAGAAATGATAGAGACAACAAGGTGCAGAGCTGGATGAACACAGCAGGCC
>NC_063344.1:22530049-22540793 GCF_021869965.1 Rhincodon typus
TTGTTGTCTCGGATTCTCCAGCATCTGCAGTTCCTACTATTTCAGAAATGATAATTACTTTGGCAGCATATCAGTAATCCCAGGTCTCAACTGAAGGAAATCAGCTTTCCTTACCAAACTTACTTGAGACCTCTTCGCCATAGCAATGTGATAGAACTTAACGCAGCTCTGAAATGACCCAGTGAGACACTCAGCTTTACTAAAAGGAATGGAATTGGATTGTCCAATTTACACCACCTAGCATTGACATTGGCACCTGAAATGACAGGGGCATACACACTCAACAATGGTTATATGGTCACCGTTAGCCATTAAGTTAATTAATTTGTACTCCAGACCTTTTGTTTTTTATTGAATTCAAATTTCATTGTCTGACATCATAGGATTCATTTGAATGTCCCAAGAATTTAGCCTGGGGCTCTGGATTACTAGTCCAACACCACTGTCTCCAAGAAGCTGTCTTACAGACTACAAGTAACAGTTTAAACACAGTCACCCTCATGGAATCATACCTTACAAACAATTTCCCAGACATCACATTAAAATCCTGGGTGTGCCCAGAGGTGGCAATGCTATCGTTGCTCTAGGAGTCTTTATCTTTGGTTCCAGACCTCGTGAGATGTCATATCATCAGGCCAAACCTCCTGCTGATTACCACCTACCACTCCCCTTGATCTGAACAATCCATACTCCTCCATGTTTAACACCAATTGGAAGTACTGACGGTGGCAAGGGCACAAAATGTGTTTTGGGGGAGGAGTTGGGGGATCTTTAATGTCTGTCATTGAAAGTGGCTTGGCAGCACATTTACTGACTAACTTGGGCAAGTCCTGCAGGACGTAGCGCTAGCCTGGGTCTGCAGCAGGTATTGTGGGAACCAAAAAGAGGGAGACATCTATTTGGCTTTGGCCTCAGCAAACTACCTGTCACATGTCATAGACATACAGCACAGAAAAAGACCTTTGGTCCAACTCGTCTATGCCAACCGGTTTCTCCAAACTAGTCCCATTTGCCTGCATTTGGCCCATATCCCTCCAAACTTTTCCTATTTATGTACCTGTTCAAAAGCCTTTTAAATGTTGTAACTGTACCTACCTCTACCACTTCCTCTGGCAGTTCATTCCATATAAGTACCACCATCTATGTGAAAAAGTTGCCCCTCAGGTCCCTTTTAAATCGTTTCCCTCTCACCTTAAACCTATGTCCTCTTATTTTTAACCTTCTCTACCTAGGGAAAAGACCTATGCTATTCACCTTATCTATGCCTCTCATAATTTTATAAACTTCTAGAAGGTCACCCCTCAATCACCTATGGCCCAGGGGAAAAAAAAAAGTCCCAGCCTATCCTTACTACTCAAAGCCTCCAATCCTGGTAAACTGCCATCCTTACCTGGTCTGGCTTACAAGTGACTCCAGACTCTCAACAGTGTGGTTGACTCATAACTACCCTCTGGGCAATTAGGGATGGGCAATAAATGCTGGCCTAGCCAGCAACACCCTCATCCCCTGAATGAGTAAAAAATAAAAAGAATTAGCAGGGCAACCAAAACTGTATGCAGTAATCCCAAAATGGCCTCAACAATGCCCTGTACAGTTGCAACATGACTTCCCAAATCCTATATTCAATATTCCGAGCAATGAAGGCAAGCATGCCAAATTCCTTCTTCCCACTGTCCACCTGTGATGCCACTTTCAAGAAACTGTGTACCTAAACCCCTAGGTCTCATTTGACAATGTTCCCCAAGGCCCTACCATTAATTGTATATGTGCTGCCATGGTTTGTCTTACTAAAATGCAATACCTCGCATCTATCTAAATTTAACTCCATCTGTGACTCCTTGGCCCATTGGCCCTGCTGATCAAGATCCTGCTGTACACTTAGAGAGGCTTCTTCACTGTCCACTACATCATCAATCTTGGTGTCATCCTCAAACTTACTAACCATACTTGTGTAATCTCATCCAAATTGTTTAAAATGACAAACAACAGTGGACACAGCACCAATCCTTGCAGAACACTACTGTCACAGGCCTCCAATCCAAAAAAGTAACCCTCTACCACTATCCTTTGTATCCTAACGTTAACCCAATTTTTGTATTCAATTGGCCACCTCTCCCTGGATCCCATGTGATCTAAATTTACTAACCAGACTACCATGTGGAGACTTCTCAAAGGACGACCGTCTTGGTAGAAGTCACCAGCTTTGTGGAGACAAAGAGCTGATTTTTACTTGAAATTGGCTAAGTGTCAATTTTGGCAAGTTTCATAAAGGGTTTCCCTCTCTGAACCCTAGTGCGAATTCTAATACAATTTTCCGAAACTCATCTCATTCCCAATCATCACACCTTTGTATCTTCCCTTCTGCCATAGGCAGAAATACCTACTGCTACCAAGCCTTCCCGGGATCCCTCATACTGACACCATCTTTAATGCCCAGCCATGCGTTCAGACAAGTCCTGCCAGCCAAGACCTGTTCTTCGCTGTGCTCCTTGTGGGAAGGGAATCAAAAACAAACACTTGTCAGAGTACACAGATAGCACGACTGACACTCCATTTCAAATACAAGTGCACATTTGTAAACCCATTGCTATTTAAGAAGCAAGCTACGCAGATTACCCTTCCTTAGCCTCATCCTCAGAAGTCACATAACACCAGGTTATAGTCCAACAGGTTAATTTGAAATCACAAGCTTTTGGAGCACTGCTTTTTCAACTGGTGATCGCTTCACCTGATGAAGGAGTAGCACTCCGAAAGCTTATGATTTCAAATAAACCTGTTGAACTATAACTTAATGTTGTGTGACTTCTGATTTGTCCACCCCAGTCCAATAGCACAAGCCTATTAATAATGCTGAGGAATTGTATGCTTTATTAACTGGTATCTCAAACAATTCTACAACCTTCAATAACTTATGCGCACATACACCCAGGTTTCTCTGCTCCTGTATCCTCTTTAGAGTTGTACCTTTTATTTTATACTGTTGTATCCTTGTTCTTCCTACCAAATAAATCACCTTATACATCTTGGCACTGAATTTCATTGGCCACTGTCTGCCCGCTCCACCTTGTGACAACGTCACTGTGAAGTCCTACACTGTCCTCTGCACAGCTCACAATGCTTCCACTTTTCATGTCTTCCAAAAACATTGTAATTGTCCTGTCCTGCCAAGTCTAGGTCACCAACATATAACAAGCAAACAAGAGCCCCAACACCAATGCCTTGGAGGAGTGGTGGGGGGGGGTGGGTTCTAGCACAAATCTTCATCTAACTTGAAATTGTACATGACTGTCTGATTCCTGTCACATAGCCAATAGTTAAGTGATCATTTAACTAACCATGTATTCCAAATGAAATTGAATTCAAATTTCACCAGCTTCCATAGTTGAGATTTGAAACTATGCCCGTACCGTCAGCCTAGATCTCTAGATTATGTGTTCAGTGAGTTTACCACTACACCATGATCTCTCACAGATTAATTCTGGTTTTTACTTTATTAAGAGACAACAAGGTGCAGGGCTGGATGAACACAGCAGGCCAAGCAGCATCATAGGAGCAGAGAGGCTGACGTTTCGGGCCTAGACCCTTCCTTAGAAGAGGTTTCGCAGTGGGGTTAAAATCGAATCAGAGATAGTAGGAACTTTACTTTATTAAAGTGTGTTTGTCCATAAGTTTGTTCTGAAGTATTGTTTCTGGAAGATTTTCCATGACAGAGGTGTAACTGATTGGTCTGTAGTTCTTTGGTTTATCTTTATGCCCTTTTTGAAGAACGTTTGAAATTCTGCAGTCCTCTGGAACTACCCTTCCTGTCAAGGTCCTTGATTTCCCTTCATGTTCCCTATTGGCTCATCATTGAAAACATTTAAAATTCCCAGTTCCCACTCACCAATTGATCATTCCTCAGTCCTATTCTCAGTCTCCCCATTTTCAGACTGATCAACTTTCAGTCTCACTCACTCTAACCCTTACCAACTCGATCTTTCAGACCTCTTTTATCACGTGGTTTGATGCCACGTTATGAATTTGGGTTCAAGACAGACTGTTTGAGGAAAAGACAAAGTCAAGGACGGTCTTCAGGTTTAGACTACAAATTAATACTTCTTTGTTGGAGATTAATACTAATTACTGCCATCAATATCCTTGAGATACTATTGACCAGAAATTGAACTGGACTAGCTTAATCACAACTGCAAAGACCACAAATGTGAAAATTTAATTAAAACCCCAGAAAGCCCAATTTACTGGATTGTCTGATTCAGGCTAAAAAGGAATACATACCAGATAATCATTAACAAGAAAACTGTTTATTGTAAACAAACCACTTTTCTCAACCAATGGCATAAAACAGAAATGAATTACTAATTTAGGACTAAACACTTAAACTTTATCCTTTTTTTTTTAAAAATTCTCACACACATACACAAACAAAAAGAAACAACCAAGACACAAATATCATGAATGGAGAAAACAAAATTCAGGGAAACAGGCCTATATATGACGTGTTCCAAGCAAAAATAACTGGATGGGTTGGTTTCAAAATTCTTCGATGATATCTACACAGCAATGATCAGCTTTATTCACTGCTGGATTGATTGGATCCTCGGTCTTCCAATTCATTGTTAAAATTCATTCATAGGATGTGGGCATCACTACATAGGCCAGCATTTATTGCCCATCCCTAGTTGCCCTTGAGAAGGTGGTGGCGAGTTGCTTTCTTGAACCACGGCAGTCCACATGGTGTAAGTAAGTTCACAATGCGGATAGGAAGTGAATTATAGAATTTTGACCCAAAGACATTGAAGGAATAGTGATATTGCCGCATGTCTGGATGGCAAGTGGCTTGGAGAGGAACTTGCAGATGGTGATGTTCCCATTTACCTGCTGGTCTTATCCTTTTCGGTGGTAGTGGACATGAGTCTGAAGGGTGCTGTATAAGGAGCCTTAGTGAATTAAGGAGAAGGCAATGGTGTAGTGATAATGTTACTGAAGTATTAATCCAGAGCCCTAAGCTAATATTCTGGGAGATTCACTAAGGCTTTGTCCTTGGGTCACCATCATCCTCCGACCAACCCGCCACCTCTAGGTTCAGTTCACTCACTTGTAATCCATCAGCCATCTCTGTCTCTCTTGTTCCTGCCCCTCTGTTCATATTCCCAGCTGATTACATTCTTGCTGGGCTGATATTTGCTCAGCCATGAGCAAGGAGTTCTTGCCTCGTTCTTAACTCAATGTTCGTTTCTCCATCTACAGATCCAAGCATTGTGGCGTGGACTGATGGTTCGAAAGGAACTAGGACCTTTCAAAAACCTGTTCCCAAAGAAAGACAAAAAAGGGAAGAAAGACAAAGGAAAGGCTGAAAAGGGAAAGCAGCAGAAAGGAAAAAAGAAATAAAAGTATTGACATTGTAAAACCAGAAGGAAAATCTGTGAATATGCATAAAAGTTGGAGGTTCTGACAATATTCAGGCTTCAGAAAACCATTAATTTATTGACCAGAGAAGCAATGAGATGACAGAGTGCAGGGGGAAAAAAAAAAGACTTGTTTCCACAACAGCCTGTTCACGTCATTGGATATTCACCTAGGGGCTGTCCTCAGCAGAATTATCTGAATTTTAAATATTGTGCTTCACTTTCTAGATATCAGGGCTAATGCAAACCAGGCAATAGCAAGGTCCACTCCATTTTCCAGCCCTTGATTAAAAGGAGCTGCTGACTTGGTGTCATCCCATTTCAAGCTTTCACTGAAGACCATTTTCAGCTTCTCTCTAAGAAATTCAAAGGTTATTCTCCTAAAATGTCTGTGTTGAAGTGTTGAAGGTCAATCTCTCAAGAGATGATCAGAGGTAGAACGATCGAACATGCTAGATGTTTGTAGAAATTAACGTCAATTAGTAATTTCCTGTAACATCTACTCACTGTCCTGCACTTTATAAAACAGCTGCCTAATCGACAGTATAATCATAACTAATTGTAAATTGGCAACACCATGCCTTTACAGCATTTATGACAAAAATGCAGTTTGAATGTTTAACGTATATGATCAAGAATGGAATGTAAGGAGTTAAATTCAGGCACCACACTGGCCGTTTTTTCAAATGAAAACCTTAGCGAGTTGCAGCTTGGGATCTTATTCTCATCTACAGTAAAAGCAAACACAATGGAATAACTCTGGTATTTGGTTACCACATCAAATGCAGCTTTGCATTCAACCAACTTTCCTAAATTCTCCAAAGTAATAATGAATAGACAAAAAATAATGTAATGCATGTTGTGTAGAGGTCTTCCAAAAGGGTTTTGCTAATGGATCATGTAATATTATCAGGTTGGGTTTCCCGGAAAAAAAACATTGGTGACAGGTAGTTACTCGAATTGGCAAAATATCAAAGGTATCAAAGACCAGAAACCTTGATACTATGTCAATTGTAATTAGTTCAAATGTACTTGAACAATTTGAATCAGGAATCAGAAGTACATCACAGTGGCTCAGTAGTTAGCACTGCTGCATCACAGCACCAGGGGCCCGGGTTCGATTCCACCCTCAGGCGATTGTGTGGATTTCGCACATTCTACCAGTGTCCTACCGGTGCTCTGATTTCCTCTCAGTCCAAAGAGGTGTAGATTAGGGGATTAGCCATGGGAAATGCAGCGTTACACGGAGAGGGTAGGGGGATGGGTCTGGGTTGGCTTCTTTTTGGAAGGTTGGTGTGGGCCGAATAGCCTGCTTCCACACTGTATCATTAAATCCCTACAATTTCAAAAACAGTAAATAACACCAAATTGAAGGATTAGGATCAGGAGAAAGAAATAAAGAGGGTGTAGTTAAGACTGAAAAGAACTGTGACAAAACGTGACGTGACTTGCGGAATGGGCATGCATTGACACTAATTTCACTGTGAATAAGTGTGAGATGGTGAAGTTTGGTAGAAGAATAAAGGAGGCCACATACTGTATGAATTATACAAGTTTAAACAAAATATAGCAGCAAAAGGGAAATAAATCACTGTAATTAATGAGACAGGTTAATAAGGCCACAATAAATAGAAAACAAATACATTTCCAGGAGGAAAAGAATGAAAAATTCTAGATGTTAAAAATGATAGAGAATCCTCACCATGCTCGGAATGCTGTGAAAAGGGGTTACAGATAAACAATTCAATACTTTCACTATAAAGTAGCAGTTAATGTCTGTAAAAATAATCCTCTGTAATTGCAAGATACAGAACTAGTATAAAAACTGGTGTCATGCTGATCAAACATGAGAATAATACCAATTGTTAAAAACTACTACCTTTTAAATATTGACATTTTTGGACTTCTAAAAATGGCTGCCATGGATCACTCAACTTCTGGAAGTCCAAGCGTCAAAGCCTCTTGAGGCTTCGAGAAATGAACCACAATGGACATTCTTATGGAATGTCAAGTCGACAATTATCAGAACCAACTGCAAAAACACCACGTCAATAAGCCAAGACTGAACCTGGTTCAGCAGCAAGAGATGAATCAAAAGTCACTGTATCTAAGTGTCAGACACCATCGTCAATCACTTACTGTATCTTTGACCATGGAGGCAGTTGTTTTATAACATGGAAATTAAATTTTGTGATAAGCTTGGCTTTCTTTCAAGCCTTTTGCAAGAAAGAATAATCAGAAAGAGCAACTGCAGAAACCAGGATACATCTAACTTTTTACCACGCCACAAGGCATGACGTTTTAAATCCTCCTTGAAACTGGTTTCTGCAAAGATCATGGATTTGCCAGGAAAAGCAAACGGACCCTCTTTCTTTGATCATTATTGAAGTCTATCTTCTCAACTTGGTGCACATCTCTTTTTCTGAAGAAACTCTACAAAATCTGGTCCTCTGCCACCTAGATTTATCTAGACATGAACGCCCAAGTAGAAGAAATCCTCTTACCAGACTCTAACAGTCACATGAACTTGTAAATTTCTGTTCAGTTTTAATATTTTTAGAAGTGAAATTCCTTGCTGTAATTGTATCTGTCCGGTGTATATATTGTGTGTCATAATAACAATTTGTTTTTGAATGGTGTGTATAATGCTCTTTTCAAAAAGAAAGCCCAAGAAAGTCAGCTGCTAGTGACTTTGTTAAAATAAAAACAGGTTATGTATACAGCTTTTGGGAAATACAACAGAATTATCCAAAAGAAACAATTTTAATCACAGAAAGGAAATATTGGGTTCATTTTGTTTCTGTCCCCTATACTTAAAACTGGAATAACAATACTGCAGTAAATTTAAAACAAAATTACAAGAAAACCTTCGCACTAATCATGATCACTCACTGATCTAATTACTGGATAGCGTATCCTGACGTAGAGAAAAACGTTCAGTAATATATTTTGGTGGGAAGAACTGGAAGAACAACGTAACAGTAGTATGTTCAGTTTGTTAAGGTGAGAAAGTAATTGTAAGCAGTGAACTGAAGGCAGCTTTGAAGAAAGTCTGTGGACTTAAGTTAATAGCTGAATATTTACAAACTCAGTTTATGATCCAAGAAATGAATGGTCAGGAATCACAAATAGGTGCAGTTCAATAGAAAAGTAATTCCAACAGAAGGGGTTTTTTTTTTTTTTTTAAGATTTGTTGAAATCTCCAGGCTATCAGAATTGGAAATAACTATGAAGGCCGTTACAGCTGGTGTTTTAAAAAAAAGTGAAACTTCACTGAGATTATGTGCCCATAAAGAATTTTTTTTAAAACAAATTTACTTATTGGGACACAGGCATCATTGGCAAGCCAGCATTTATTGCCCGTGCTTAGTATCCTTAAAATACATTGAATCGTTTTCCATGTTAAGATTTTTCTAAATTATCATGAATACACAGCTTTGTTCTTTTTTTCTCCTGTGTCATAAACTGGAGTCTTTTTTAAAGAGAACATTGATGACCACTTGTGAAAACGTTCAGTGACTGATGACCATGTTACACAAATTATAATAAAACAAAACTCCTGGTCTATCAGCCAGGTTTCTCTCTGGAATCTGACCTGTCTAGCATTACCATCAGCTGGGATCAGAAAGTGGTGGTGCATCCAGGACAGAAATTCATTGAATTTAAGAAGGATCTGAGAGTATTCAGAAGATATGACTGCATGAAGGTACTGGACAAAAGAAAAAGCAAGAGCTATTGTGAAGTAAATTACATAGAATGGAATTTCAAAATAGCTTTGGCAGGTGTTAAATGACTTTTCTGGGAGCAGAAAATAATGGATTATTGGAGATCTTGACTAGGGCTACACTGAAAGAGTCAGCAAATAAAAGGTTGTAAGGATAAAATGCTTGAATTAATTACCTTGCATTGGAGCTAAAAAGATGGGAACTGGAAATTGAGGTGTCACTGCTAGATTAGCTAAGGTTCAAGTATTAAAAAAAACACAAATTACAAATGAGAAGAAAACAAAAAGGTAATAGAAATGGGAACGAAAGAAAGAGAAAGGGATCTGGAAATAAGGAAGATTGAATTGGAAAATTCGGGGTAAAGATAAACAAGGAGAAATTGAAAAGTTACAAATAACAGCTTTGACTAAATAAAGAAGGAAGAGAAAGAAGTCCAGGATGATTCTGATTCCAATGAGGGATTTAACTAGAAATCTACTTTTAACCTAGAAGTGACATGAAGAAAGTAACATGTTTTCATTATAATGAGACTGGAAGTACTTTAGTTAATAGCCGGAAGTTAGAGAGAAGATCAATTGCAGTAATAAGAATCTCCAAGAAATTCTCAAAAACGGGTGACCAAGAAAGGAAATAGTTATTAAAACTACAGCAGTGGTACAGATGGCAGTGTTCCCTCAGAACCTGTTCGGCAGCATGACTTAGTAAAGCCAAGAACATTCTTCCTTGATTATTATAAAAGATACAGGCCATTGGAAGTCTAAATATTCTAAATAGACATGTGCCTTCTAGATGGTGGACAAGCTTTGCAGAGTCAGGAGGTGAGTTACTCACTGTAGACTTCCCAGATTCTAACCCAGTCATGCACCCACTCTATTTGTACGACTAGTCCAGTCACAATCTAACAATATGGATTAAGTCATGTAGGACTGAGATGAGGAGAAATTTCTTCATTCAGAGTGGTGAGCCTGTGAAAGTTTCTGCCACAGAAAGCGTTTGAAGACAAATCATTGAATATTTTCAAAAGGAGTTAGATATAGTCTTTAGGACTAAAGGGATCAAAGGATATAGGGAGATTGTGGGAGCAGGGTACTAAGTTGGATGATCAATTCCTCAGACCATTAGGCCAATCGATCGAGATCTCTTTGCAAGCTCAGATAACTTTAACTGTCCACTATACCACCAATTTTGGTGTCATCTGCAAACTTACTAACCATGCCTCCCATGTTCTCATCCAAATCACTTATATAAATGACAAACAAAACTGGACACCAGACCAAACCCTATGGATCATCACTGGTCACAGGCCTCCAGTCCATAAAGCAACCCTCCACCACCATCTCTCTCCTTCCATAAAGGAAATTTTGTATCCTATTTGCAAGCTCACCCTGAAACCCATGTGATCTAACTTTACTAATTAGCTTCCCATGTGAAACCTTGTCAAAGGGCTTTATTAAAGTCCAAGTAAACAATAAAAACCAAAAGAACTGCAGATGCTGTAAATCAGGAACAAAAACAAAGTTGCTGGAAAAGCTCGGCAGGTCTGGCGGCATCTGTGGAGGAGAAAACCGAGTTAACGTTTCGGGTCCGGTGACCCTTCCTCAGAACCTGAGGAAG